>NC_137884.1:9619974-9779974 GCF_963924005.1 Protomyctophum bolini | reverse complement strand
ATTATATATATAGACCTATATGCATTTCGTCTACAAGCTCACAATGCGTTGTAATGTGACACATTATGAGCCTGCCTCCTCTTCTCTCACACCAACTAACTTCATGTCCTCTTTCACTACATCCATAAATCTTCTATTTGGTCTTCCTCTAGGTCTCCTGCCTGGCAGTTCCAACCTCAACATCCTTCTACCGATATACTCACTATCCCTCCTCTGTACGTGTCCGAACCATCTCAGTCTGGCCTTTCTGGCTTTATCTCCAAAACATCTTACATGCGCTGTCCCTCTGATGTACTCGTTCCTGATCCTATCCATCCTCTCCCAGAGAGAACCTCAACATTGTAGTCTTTTCCTCAGTGCGACTGTCTCTAAACCATACATAGCTGGTCTCACCAGTCACCACCGTCATGTACACCTTCCCTTTCAAAGATGTGAACATAGGAGAGAGAGTGAAGGAGACAAGCCAATAGGATTTCTTGGATTCCTCTTTTTAGCAGACTTTGTATTGTACTGTACCTCCATGTGCTTGTCCATGCAAACTGTTTTCAATCAATACAAAATAAACACACAGAGAGAGGAGGTGGAGTGCAGTGTGGGAAGGAGAGGGAGATGAGGTGTCATATAGAGATTAGTGCATCATTCTTGACCACTATCTGGCCTATGACAAATTGTTTGAAAATTGGTTGATTTCTTGACAAGTCGACATACACGACGGACAGACAGAGAGATTCCCGCCTATAATGACATGCCAAAAGAACAAAATAGGGACGTACGCCAGGTTTGAAAGTGGTTAAGTGCAACGCCACTTTTCCCCCTACTGGTACTCTAAACATCGGGACATAGTCACATAGGTTGGGACATAGTCACATAGGTTGGGACATAGGGACATTGCTGTTCCTCAAAAAGAATCCCCACAAACATATCCACATTTTCCCCCAAAATCCCCAAACATTTCCTGCAAGATTCTTTGGCTGTTTCACTATTTTTTGAAAAGTGGTTAACTTAATACTATATATGTTATTGAAAGCAAAGCAGATGGTGAATCTACAAGACACATAAACGATACAACATGGAGTGCAGGTGCATGAGAGTTACGAGAAAGAAACAGAGAACATTGAAAAGAAGGAGCTAGCTAGCGAGAGAGGAGAGACAAGTGAGACAGCCAGTGTTGCCAGATTCTGTGAGAGAAATAAGCAACCAGGTCTATGAAAACAAGCCCCAAAAAAGCAACTATAGGCCAAATGAGCACTTTAAACTTATAGAATACTAGAATTTCGCCCGGCTTCGCCGGGCTCATCCCAGTGTCGTTGCAATAACAGAAAGTGTTTTTTATTTCTCATAAATACGCAAACATGGTGAAACAACTACAGTCACAGAGAGCAGTGGCAAGGTAGCTGCTGCCTGCTAACGATGCAAACAACAGCCTTGCCTGTCGTGTGTGTGTGTGTGTGTGGGGGGGGGGGATAGCACTAATTTTCGACATTTTACTGTGTCATAAATATGTACATCTGTAGCCTATATTGTGATTACATTTGACCGTACATTTGACTCTTGTGTTATATTCTTGTGAAATAATCAGTAAAGTATTGTGGTGAAATATTCACCCCAAGTTGATAAGATATGCAGAGAATATAATAGCAAGAAGCCCCAGTTTGAAATGCATTAGGCCACAGACCCCCATTTGATACCATTTGCTCTCTGGGAAAATCAGGGTCCATTTGGTTCCATTTGTATGCTCTTGGAGTATGATGACTGTGCTAACAGTATTATCATCAAATATGTCTCAGTTTGAAGATTCAAAAAAACATATTTCATATGTGTGAGCTTGTAAAGTCGAACGTTCAACCTAGAGACAGTGTTGCCAAGTCTGATCATTATAAGCTACTTTGGACTTGTTTATCTATTGGTAGTCCTTGACATGGAAATGTTTGAGTTCCACTGCTCTGAAACAACATTAGACAACAAAGTGTGACAGTCAACACTATAATTGATTATTTTAAGACTAATTTCCGGACCATTTCTGATTTACCTACTTTGAACTGGCCTATTAACATTTTTATAGACCTGGTTGCTTGTTTCACTCTCACATCCACGATATGTGGCAACCCTGGTCCCTGGTTTGTTTTGCGTGTGGATGTTGTTTTGTGTTGCTTTAGCATCTTTAGCACAGTATCTATCACAGGGTGCAGCAGCTGCTGCTGTCATGAAAACGCAAGTTTCTGTCCCAGAAGCTCACGTTAGGTCTGCGCACACTGTACGTTGCTATGGCAAGCTGTCATCAAATGCTGCTAACGTTGTGGTCAGCACTGTTAGCATGTGTGCTATCAGGCAAAAGCTGAGATAGATATAAAACTACTGGCCAAAATGTCATACAAAACACAACCCCTCAAATCGGAATGTGATTGTGACCTACAGACCATCATGATTTGCTTGCTGGACCTATAAATAATTTATTTGCATTAAATTGCCACTCGCCTTAGCCTGCATGCCTATTCTGTGTCTCTGTGTGTGTGTGTGTGTGTGTGTGTGTATGTGTGTGTGTGTGCGCGTGTGCGCAAGACAGACGTGCGTGTGTGTGCAGGCTGAGAGCTGCTGACTGTGATTGACGTGTGAGCTGGATAAATCAGTGAGAGTTGGAAAAAGCGCACGCAGAGCCAACTCGCAGGCAGTGCCTCAGGCCAGATGCCTGAGAATCGGCACAGGATTCTCTGGGTCACCAGTGTTGGTGTGACACACACGGCTTCCACATTTAGCTTCATACTGGGTGAAAGTGGCGTTCCAAAAATTATTTTTCCCCTCGGAATTCTTATTCACAATGAGATGGAGTTGAGGTGTTTGTGTTTGCTTGCTGGAGCTATAATTAATGTATTTGCATTAAATGTCCACTCGCGCATCGAAGTAAAAAGCAAGATGGCCGATTGTGAGACTGAAAAGTAGCTGTGGGGGCGGGCCTGGAGGGCCTATGAGAACACGGAACAGTGTTGCCAGGTTTGCGAATTGTAAGCGAGTTGTAGTGTGTGTAAGTAGCCTGGTTAAAAGGCCTTGTTTCTGCCCGTGTTGGGGCAACAGAACATGTCGACCAGTTTCTGTCAACCGCTTTTGGTCAGGTGACCAACTCCACGAATGTTAAATTAGATGCATAGACTATTTGGCAATATCCAATCTACAAGTTTGTAGATTTGCTATTTTCAAACATATCTTGGGGGGGGGGGGGAAACAAAACATTTGTAATATTTTTTAAAACATTTTATCAATACAAATCGGGTACGGGTCCCTGGCACAAAACATTTTCAGATGGGGGTTCGCGGACCTATACTGTACACTAAAAAGTTTGAGAAACTTTGAGAAATACACTTAAAGCCCCCTGCAAAAAGGCAACGCGCGACTACCAATATTTACAAGCAACATTACATAAAAACAAGCCGCCTATAAGAAGCAAACATGGCAACACTGGAGACAGCCCCCGGAGCAGCTGACCTTAATAAGTGTCAGTTATCAGGTGGACCTGATACGATCTTCACCGGCAGCCATTTTCCTGCTCCTCGACAGCAGACCAGTAAATCACCCACGCTGACTCACGGGTCACTGCAGAGTGGAGGCCTCGGGCCTTCAAACCTCCCTCGCGTTACAAGGCTGTTCTAATTGGGGGTGTGGAATGAATGTGGAGGAATATACTGTTAGGCATGTTCTGAGCTTGTAGTTTTTCTTTTGCTATTTAGCATACGAAGAAGTAGTCCTACTGTATGTATATAAATTAAAAGGGCTTCAGTGGGTTATAAAATCTGAATCGGCTTCAATTTCTAGAACCAACATTATCATCATGGAGATTATTCACTAGTATTAGGCTCCGTGATTAGTTTGCTGACATGTTCACACACAGCAACTTACAATAAGCAATGAGCAGGAACAGTGTGTCTTCTTTAACATGGCACTAGTACTGATGGACACATCTCAGCTGGGACAGTTATAAAACCTGTGTCCTTTTCATTACAGAACAGCTGCTCTAAAACTGTATATACTGCCAAAAAAGTTTTCCCACACAAGGAAAAAAATAGCAGTCAAAGGCAAAGCAAATGAGAGCCCTGTTCTTTTACAAACACAGACAGACGGACTTAATTTAGAAGTCCTTGAGGCAGGCCGACATCATAGCGATGTGTCACAATTGTCACACACCAAGGAGTAAGGACACAGTCGGTTGGCCGACTGTGTCCTTTGAAGAGCCACCATTGGCAGTAAGGAGTTATGGAAATGCTTTCCACATTAGCCCGCACTCGTCGTGAGTGAGGAAGGTCCCCCGCTGTTTCCCTGAGTAAGTGCGGAAAGGCTTGTTGCGAAAAACACTTTGGAGGGGAACATTTTTCACAACCACTGGGCTGTGAACGCCTCGCTATCCGTCCAGAGAGTCTCTGAAGCTTTTGCAACGTCTCGCAAAATGAACAAAATAAATTGAGGGTGTAATGACAGAGACAGAGAGAGAGAGAGAGAGAGAGAGAGAGAGAGAGAGAGAGAGAGCGAGAGAGAGGAGGAAACCACAAGGACAGGAAAAAGTGATGAGAGAGGAGAGAAGGACGACACAGAGAAGAGACAGTGGGGGAGAGAGAGAGAGCAATGATTAAAAGGAAGAGGGAGAGAGACAACGGAGAGAATACAAAACCCATGAGAGCAGGAAAAAGTGACGAGGGAGAGCGAGCAGGAGAAAGGAAAACGCAAAGAGAGAGAGTGAACACTTTCCAAAGCTTTGATTTAAGAGTCGACCGTCACCCCGATGGGGACAGAGCATTCAGTTGTTTTTGTTAGGCAGAGAGAAGTGCAGCCCCCAGGGGCACTCTAAATCAATTAACAGAAATGTAACAGAAGTTTGCAGGGCACACGGGTGGGAAGACAGATGATGAGGAGGAGGATGATGATGATGATGCTATGTGGCTGTGTGGAGGGCCCGTCTTGTAAAGACACAGATATGATTGACAGGGTCACATCAGGGAGGCTATTTTACATGTAAATGTGTCTGAGGTGATGTATATTTCTGTACAAAAGTTTTTTGAGGGGGTGGGGGGAGTGCAAAAAAGTGACTATATGTATCATTTGTCTATTTATGTTCATGTTTTACACACTACAAAAGCATGAAGAACAGAATGGTAGCGCTCATTAAAAAAAACCTGTAAGGTTAAAGCAAAATGGTAGCAAAACAATGGAAAAAATGTAGCTGCAAGCAGCGATAAGACGGGACCAAGCAATAACAAAAATCACACCCGTTTGAACTGAGCGGTGCAGGCTGCTCAACAACACCGCTGGCTGACCGAAACGTTGCATGCTTGACTCTAAATAAAAGCTCTTGAACCAGCAGTTTGCGGGTCTCCCTCCTTCTCCTACACGTCTGCTGCTTTGTCGCCAACGCACCTACTTAAAACTGAACCGGGTGTGCGAAAGTCTTCTCTTCATAAGGCTGCTCAACAGTGCCGCTTTAGGTCACACATCGGAAACATACGAACAGACAGACAGACATGGCATGAGTTATGCCCATTCAAAGTGCCTGTTATCGCTGCTTGCAGCTATATTTTTGAGGGGTGCTAGGCTAGCCCCTCCTATGTCCAGCTTTGAGGGTTTGTGTAAACACAAATATCGTCTTAACACAAACATTGAATGCCATTGACAATGAATGGCCAGCTTTGAGTGTACATTGAAGACGAAGGTGAGGACGCAAATTGTGATTGGCCGGAATGAGATGATGTATGATGATGTACGTATGTCTGAAGATAAGAGTGGCCCTCTCTTCACACAGGTATGTGATTTTCACTTAGACTTACAAACTTCTCTTCAATGGGGATTTCAGATAATGGTCCATTGATTGTATGTAGAACATTTCACGCAATTTGCTCAAAAAACCCTGCAGAAAATCAGGTTAAGTATTTTTCAAACTGCTCAAAACGTGTGTGCATGCGTGTGTATGCGTGTGTACAGGTCTAACTTTCCCTTGTACTGTTGTTTTATGGGTGCACAACCATTCATTTCACCACTCACACAACTATGTACTGCCGTCTATCACTGCACGACCTCAGAAGCTGCAGCCATAAATCTCTCCAAATGAAATGACTGAAAGATAAGTGAGTGTGTGTTTCTTGATTGTGTGGGGGTTTCTGCGCACAAAAATGTGCATATAAGAGTGCATTTATGAATGTACAGTATGCAAGCTTTTGCATTTGAACAAATACAGTATTTGTGTTTGTACAGCTCTAGTAGTAACCCAGTGACCCGAGGCCGATATTAAAATGGCTTCTAAACAGTTTTCTTTAAAAAAGTATGTTGCTATAATCAGTGGTTCTCAAACCTTTTCATGTCAAAGACCCGCAAAATGACATGGATTTGCCTGCGAACACCCATCTCAAAATATTGTGTTCCAGGGCAGGGACCCCCAGAAGCAACACAATTGCTTTAAATATATATACACACCGATATTCAAAGATTCAAAGATCAAATTTTCACAACTTCAAAAATAGCAGATCTACAAGGTCACTATGAGCTATTTTTGAATATCCACGGTAAATAATTATTAAAACGGTTAAAATATGTAAACTCACTGAGCTGTTAGATATGTATACCGTATGTTTGATAATATCACAATTTAACAAAAAAATGTTGTTAAGCACCTTAACCCTGGCCTGTGGCTTATCACCACAGCAGATCATTAATTGTATGATGACAGTCATCGATTGAAAATGCAAATCTTTGGTGAGGCGTTTAGTCGAAGTTCCTATATTCTGTGAGTGAGGTAAATATCTTTTCTATCCTCTTTTCCTCGTCTCTCTGCACTCCACCGTATCTGCTATCACCCCACCCACCCCCCACCCCCCACCCCCTCCTGCTCTGTGCGAGTGTCTGGTATGGGAGGAATTTAAGGTAACGTGGGCACAGACATAGCGTTCGCTGTGAGACACACACACACATGCACACACACAAGCACAAACTCATGCACGCTAATGAAGGCTAAACTACACACATACACCGAACATACACACACATACACACCCACTCCCGTCCCACGCACACAAATACACATACGTACATGCTTGTGCGCACACACACAGTGCACACACACACACACCCATGCACGCACGCACGCACGCACGCGAACCAGCACAATCCCTCAGTTTGACAGGCTGTATGATAACTATCTCCCAATAGGTCAGTGAATCATCAATGACACACCCCTGCGGTCAGAATGACCTCACGCTTACCCAATCAGTGTCTGAAACATCAGCTGACACAGGTCAAAGTTCACCATGGGTGTCTGAGAGTTGTCAAAAGTGATTACTATTATTAAAGTCTCCCTGCTACATTGCATGTCCACAACATTGCGTGCGTGAAAACAAACAAAATAAATGCGCACACTTGGATATACTTTTCCAACGCTTGTTCTATAGAGCGTCGCAGTCTCGCCCCCCCTCGAGAGACCCGGAAAATAAATCCCTGTTCATTTTCCTCATAGACTTTTCAGAAAGTATTTATTTAGAGACGTTTACGCCGCGGACAAAGCCAACTCTTGTCGTGACAAATCATGACAACAAACACAATTTTTCGGGCCAAACAAAAAGAAAGTAGAAAAAAACGGCAGGTTTTAACACTTTTTTTGTTGTTTTATATTGTGTGTGATCATGATTTGTCACGACAAGAGTTGGCTTCGTACGACGTTAAAAGGTCTTTAAATAAATAGTCCATCTAGAGAAACGAGCGCGTTTCGGCACGCAGGCCTTCCTCAGTTTCAAAACACCAAACGTCTAAATCTGTCCGTCAGTGTCCAAAAATATCAAATCTACAAGCTGACATGTTGTGATGAGCTATTTTCGCTACAACACCATCGTACAACAAAATATGAAATAGATCTTAAGTGGTACTGTAACTTGAAGCTTAACATTGGAGATAGTACCTTGTCCAAAATAAATACAAATGATAGCGGGAATGTAATGCACTTTCACAAGTGCTGGCTGTCTTTCTAAACCAAACGATGGAAATACTGTGTGAGAGAACGTGCCATGCACAATGATCTGTTGTTGATGGGAAAGACAGATCTGATTTCTGTACAGTATACCGGGGACCCATTTTATTGCCAGGTGTAAATGTAATCTGGCTCAGTAACCCATTTAGAAAGGTTTATGTATTGTATATGAAATTATAAGTGATATAATACAAGCCTGGGTTCAAATGGTATGATATTTCTCATACTGTACGTTATGCCAGAGGCATAATACTGAAAATAGCATGAAATGCATAGAAATGCCTAAGCATCTTGGCATTATCAGATATCTAGTGACGATATGTATTTAAAAGACTACGTTCACATGGTACTGAACTATGGTGATATATACACCGTATATGACTAAGGAATTCAGGAACTACAAAAGAAAGTTTAAATATAATATTGACCAAAATAACTGAAATACAGGCTCACAAGGTGTCACGGTGCGATGCATTGTGCGCACAATCGCACATAGATACTTCATCTTATGCTATTTTTGAAAACCTTTTAAATAAAATAGGGCTGAAGTGGTAAGTCTCACTGAGTATAAACATTTAATAAATATATGTTCCAGGCAACGATTTCCTCCCCAAAGCAGATACGGTATCCATCCGTAATAATATTTTACAACCATGGCAACATTAACATCAGCCTATTATTCTAGCAACCGTTTGTTGCAAATAAAATACGCCATAGACCTTGTGGAGCCGAAGGCTGTCCAGCTATACTGGTGTGTTAACGTTGGACGCCAGCAGAGGAAATGTCTTAATGCTTTCTTTGGAGTCCAACATCCATGTGATGAGGTGTGTGAAGTCCTTATGAATTAAGACTAATGTGGTTTCCAGACCTGCTTCAATAACAATATGGGAGGAGATACTGTATAACGGGGTAGTGTCTGTCAGGTTAAGTGAGGATGCAGGAGGGTGCGTGAGCACACGCGTGTGCGTGTGCGTGTGTGTGTGTGTTTGTGTGTGTGTGTGTGTGTGTGTGTGTGTGTGTGTGTGTGTGTGTGTGTGTGTGTGTGTGTGTGTGTGTGTGTGTGTGTGTGTGTGTGTGTGTGCGTGTGTGTGTGTGTGTGTGTGTGTGTTTCGCAGGGGTTGGTATGCTGTATGTCCTGGGCCCTGGGCAAAGGGGGAGAAAGAGACAGATAGAAAGAGAAGGGAAGAGAGATGGGGGACGAAATAAAGAGGTGAGGAGATGAGAGGTAATCAGAGAGAAGAGCAGAGGAGCGGAAGCAGGGGGAAAGGAAGGGCAGAAACAATTGAAAAGAGAGAATCTGGGGAGAAAAAGAGTGATGACACATGAACAAAACAACAGAATGGGAAAAGTGATGAAATAGAAAGGGCAAGAGTGGAAGGTACAGAGAGGATGGAAATGAAAGGGACTGAGAAAAGAGGCAGAAAGAAGAAGAGGCCTCCCTACTTTGGACATTGGTCATTATACTGTGGCTAGGTCCAACAGTCGCTCGAGCCACTAAAGAAGCGTACAGGCTAGCTGGTGGTTTTTAACCTGGATTAGCTGTGGTAAATGCGTCACAGAGGTGCGGATGTTTTTCCTCATTTCATGCGACAGGTTGTGTTTATGCACGGTCCCTCATCAGACAGGGATTACTGTTACTTTCTTAGCTTACGCATGTTTCATGATAAATGTTTTTATGTGATGTATTCCCATGCTTTTGTTCTTGCTTAATGTAAATCGCTCTGGATTAAGAGCGTCTGCTAAATGCCTAAATTGTAAATTGTAAATTGATTACAGAGGTGTTTGTATAGACGAATCCATGGGGCCCTGTAGGCCAGGTGTAGCTAATCAGTGCTGAGGTGTAAAGCTGCGCTTAATGGTACACCTCATTAATGGCTGCGCCCAGGGCACCTCTCTGTGGATTTGTCTATATCCCGGAGGATGACTCGTGAGACTAGTACCTCCTAACCTCCTCAACCAATGTCTCTTCAACACTATTGCTGACTTTGCCGCTGGCAGAGTGGAGCCTTCGGCAGAACGTGAAAACAATAAATACGTCACACCCATCTTTAACGTCTGACCAAACGAATTTTCTTCACATAGTCAGAACAACTCGGAGGCACAAGAACAGAGGAGCGCTGAGAGTTCTGAGAGGCTCTGCCTAACCTAAGTTCTGAATGACGTCATTTTGTAGTTATCGCCTACCCTGTCCAAACAATGCATTATTAAATGGATTAGCTGGCGATGCATTTCTTATTTAATCCGCTGTAGCTTTATATAATTCAGGCATTAGCAGACGCTCTTAATCAAGAGCGACACAGTAAGCAAGGAAAATACAAGGTAACAAATAAAAATGCATAGAAATGGTCATCTATAGTCTAGGATCATAGGTAAACAAAGAATCTATTATGAGTCTAAACCGTATAATATCAAGAAGAAAATCTGTAATCTGTACATTGTGACTATACCCACTATAGGCTGCCAGGTCTACAATGACGTGACTTCTGTCTAGTGTCTACATAACATACTGTCCGAGTTACATTTTAGCCTCTGGGATGTGTGGAGTGTTGCCCTGCACATCGCAGAATCTTTTACATGAACTGGAAAACAAGGTTTTCATGGCCCTGTAAAGTGGTTAACTGACATGGAGAGTTCAGAAGGACAGTAATAATTTATGGCTTAGAAAAGACAAACCACAAGCTGACATTTTAAGGAAGAACTGTGAAAATGGTTTATCCATTCAATCTTGTTTTTATGACCCCCACTTAATATCACATTGCATATCTCCTAATGACCGTGTTATTTCCCCCCCGCTCATTTCCATTTCCCACAAACAGACTTTCATTATCATTTAGCATCAGACGTGCGGGAACACGGACGCCTTGTGGTGGTTAGACGGTCGTTATGTGTCAAGCGATTGTTTTGTGATGATTTGATGAAAACTACAGTATGTTTTTTTTGTCCCTTCTTTCTTTCAGTGTTAGATTGTTGCGGTCATTTCTGTCCGCCGCACGCACACACGCAAGCACGCAAGCACGCGCACACACGCAAGCACGCACACACACACACACACATACACACACACAAGCTGAGGGTTCAAAAAGAGTTGAAGTTGGATTACTATCATTATTAGTTGAGTGTTTGTATTTTAGAAGCATGGTGCCTTATTTATAGAGGCTGTCTGTCACACCAGTTACGAGCAGATGA
The DNA here is from genome assembly GCF_963924005.1 of Protomyctophum bolini. Taxonomy (NCBI): domain Eukaryota; kingdom Metazoa; phylum Chordata; class Actinopteri; order Myctophiformes; family Myctophidae; genus Protomyctophum; species Protomyctophum bolini. The sequence continues at coordinate 9,768,798 of NC_137884.1, read as the reverse complement.
CAGATGGTGGATAATCACTCAGTGTGTATGCACACGCACGCACACATGCACGCACACACACACACACACTAAGTTCATGCCATAAGATCATTACTAAACCTGTCAAGGTTATAAGGAGGCTGTTTATATGGTGGATTTGTGACAAAGGATTAAGGAAAGCTGTGTCACAACAGCACAGATGATATCTGTCATATATCAAAGCAGAGTGACGATGCCAAAAGATCATTTGAGTCTGTAATGGAACGAATATCGAACCGTCCTGTTGCGTCACACACTCGATTTATGACAATGGAAAGACCGGTCCAGTTCACACACATGGAACAGAACACCGTACTGTTGTTCAAATGCAGATTGCACACACACTCACACACATGACACAACCAGACACACAGTGAAAGTCACACATGCACACGCTCGCATACGGATAAATATAAACACAGATTGTACTCATGCAGAAATGGATCCCTGCACGCATTCACATACAGTGCATACACACTCGCACGCACATTCTTGTATGCGCACACGCATGATGTGCAAACACACAATCCCCCTCACCCACACACAAGCAGACGTGGGCCTCTTTTAACAGATCCCTCAAGTCTTGTGTGTCACAGAGGAATGAGTATGGATTGATGAGGGAGGAAGAGAAGCTCCCATTTTACAACTCACCACTATCAGAAACACAGGAAGTGAAGATAGGATGTAGTAAGGAGAGGAGAGGAGAGGAGAGGAGAGGAGAGGAGAGGAGAGGAGAGGAGAGGAGAGGAGAGGAGAGGAGAGGAGAGGAGAGGAGAGGAGAGGAGAGGAGAGGAGAGGAGAGGAGAGGAGAGGAGAGGAGAGGAGAATGCAGAACTGCGAGGAGATGTGATGAGACAAGATGATATTAAGTTAGACGAGACGAGAAATTGAAGCAGCAACAAAGAAACGAGAAGTGAGCAACACTGTCAGTTGGAGTCTGGTGAGTGTTGCTTCCGATGAGACGCGTGTCCAGACGGACTATGACTATGATTGTCAATGACAGGAGAAATTAGGTCAAATGTCTGCCAAAAATGACGTAGATTTGTGGCAACACAAACATTAAATGCCATTGACAATGAAGGGAGAATTTACGTCATGTGTAGACGAGCAAATTGGCTAAACAATCACATGTACAGCTTTTGTACCCCCACACGTCTCAATATTTGCCATTGACAATGAAAGGAGAAATTAGGTCATATGTGCCTCAAATATGCCGGAAATTTGTGGCAACACAAACATTACATGCATGCCATTGAGAATGAAGGAAAAGTTTACGTCATATGTAGACGAGCAAATCGGCTAACCAAACGCATACATTATATAAGTTGTTCATGAGATGATGTATGATGATAAGAGCGCCCCTTACTTCACACGTGATTTTTTTAAACTCTGACAGTGTACGAATACAATCCATTAGATTAGTTAAATGAACAGTGAGGATTGTAGGTACTGTACAAAGGTGACGCTCGCTCTCTCGCTCTCTCTATCTGTCTCTCTCTCTCACTCTCTCTCTCATTGAAGCACAAACACCCATCACTGCTGCCTGGGAAAACCCACAGTGACAGGCGTATGAGACGGCAGAGCAGAGATTGACTGTATGAGGAGGGTTGGACAGGCGCGCGGGCGGGCAGCAGGGAGGAGGACAGAATCTGGATGAAGACTGATACCGTTGCCCTGGCGGGGGTTAACAACGTAAGTGACAGAGAGAGGGGTCAGACAGGCCTATGCGTCCAGAGACGAATGAGCAGATGAGATGACGGACAAGCAAGGCAGGAGGTCAAAAGGTCAAACACTCTTGAGTACACGCCAACTTATGTCACAACTCCTTTTTTCATTTTTGTGGCTGGATGGTAACCGCAAGGCTGCCAGTTCGAACCCAGCTTCCTTGAGCAAGACACTGAACCCCTAATTGCTCCTGATGCCTTGCATGGTTTCTTCCGCCATCAGTGTATGAATGTTTGTGTGAATGGGTGAATGTAATGCACAATCTATGTAAAGCGCCTTAATTGGATAAAAGCACCATTTAGAAGAGATAATAGTTTTTTACAACGTTGAACCCAGGGGTCAAGCCATCTCTAGAACAGGGGTTCTCAACGTTTTTGGCCGGAAATGCTTTGGCAATGTCTCGGGACCACCGCCCCGCCCGCCTCCTCCCGACCCCCAATATAAATTGACTGCTACAATAACCTTAATAATAGAGACAATACACCATAAATAAATACTGAAACCAGATATAATCATTAGGGAAGTATGTATGCATATATTATGTGTACTATATGTGAACTCTTCATTTCCATTTTCCAGCCATTTAGTTTATTTTTTTTATATATATAATTTGGGGAACACCCAAAATAATTTGGCGACCCCCCGAGGGGTCGTGACCCACGGGTTGAGAACCCCTGCTCTAAAAGACCTAATCTTGCAAACCACTGGACCAATCAGCACCAAAGCTACATAGCATACTTTTCACATTCTCAGTAACTAAGTACAAATGAGGAATGTTTACTTTACTGGAGTATTATCAATTTTCAGTACTTTTACTCCTCTACAATTTTCTTTAAACTTTAGTTACTAGTTACTTTGTAGAATATGAGTATTATTACAAAACATACATTACCCACTTCATCCCTATATTCTATATACTCTGAAAATAGCCGATCTACAAGCACGTGTCACTCTTCCTATTTATTACAATGAAAACAGCTTTAAAGAAAGATTTTCTCATAGAGATTTCCGAAAATATTGATATAAATTATTTTAAGCCTGGCTTGGTTCCAGTTTTCTATCTCTGGCAGCACAACATGACGCGACGTGGGACTATGGATGGGAAGTAAGAGAAGAGAGGTTGGTGGAAGAAAAAAACAATATTTTTTGACAGCGAAGCCTTGATAAATCAACCATGAAGCAGGTGTGTCAACATGGAGATGAGATGAGAGAAAACAGAGCCAACGGGGTACAAGACAGAAGAAAGACAAAACACAAAGGTTTGGAGAAAACTTGGAAAAGGTTCCTTTGTTTTTGTTCTGACAGTTAAGCCTTGATAAACGTCAACGTTGATCAGATAGATGTCTCAGAAGACATCTTATCAATCACAGACAGGACACCACAGCCTGCATCAGTGTGTGTGTGTGTGTGTGTGTGTGTGTGTGTGTGTACACATGTTTTTATTACCAGTATGTGCGTTTATGTGCATGTGCATGTGCTTATGTGTCTATGTGTGTGCTTGTGTCTGTTTGTGTAAAAGCACATGATTCTGGACACTTACAGTACTCTTGGCAGTGAAACAGACACAGAGTGATTACATCTGTCTGTCTGTCTGTCTGTCTGTCTGTGCGTGCGTGCGTGCGTGTGTGTGTGCGTGCGTGCACAAAATGTACCCTCAAGTATAGTAGAATTTGAGAAGTAAACAAGTTAAGTTGTTTAGTGTTTAAATAATACTAGAGCTGTGCCTGTTGGGCACTGGCCTACTTGGAAAGATGCAAGTTGGAAATGCATGCCCCACCGAGTTATTATATGTATGTGTCCCTTTTATGCCCATATATGGAGCTCTTTGTCAGGCATGCCCAAATATGGAGTCTATGCAGTTGTCAGAACATATTTGTGATGTCAGAAGAGGCCAGCTCCCACACAGAAACTTGGTGCATTTATAGATACATTTGTAGATAGATTGGGGGAGTTAAGACTTACAATAAGGAAAATATTTGGATTAGTGTTAGAGTTATGCTTGACTTACAGTATATTTACGTATCATGAACCAAATAGTGCGGATCTACAAGCCCACAACGCAGCGCTCACATTGTTATGTGCTTGTAGATTTTTTGGCTTTAGGGTTAGGGTCAAAAAAAGCATTCATAGAATCACGGTCTTAAAATGTTAATGTCCTCACAAGTATAATAATAATACAAACGTGTGCGCAACATTCTTCAGAACAGGAAGAACAAACGAAAACAGTGCAAGACCCTCGCAGTGATCTCACAGTTGGAGCTATGCACTGAGTCGTGCACAGAGCCAAGGACAGTGTGTTGAAGCCTCATAATAATACAAACGTGTGTGCAACATTCTTCAGAGCAGGAAGAACAAACAAAAACAGTGCAAGACCCTCGCAGTGATCTCACAGTTGGAGCGATGCACTGAGTCGTGCACAGAGCCAAGGACAGTGTGTTGAAGCCAGACACACCATCTCTGGGTGGAGAGACAAGGCTCTCTTCCATGGCCTCCCTACTGCTGGCACATCCAGTGATCTGTCTCTGGACATTACTTTTTAGCACTGAATGAATTTAAATGATGTTGATAGCAGAGAGCGTGTGATTGAATGTTGGTCACGGGTCGGGAGCAGAATCCAAAATGTTCTGTTGAACAAAACTGATTGGGAAACCTAACCACACGGTACAGATTAACTCTTGAGAGTGCAAACATGAACCCCAGAAGTACTTTTCTCTTTTCCATAACTATAGAGTTCTCCCTTTTGCTGAGCTCACTCAGCAAAGTGACTGCTGAACACTCAGCATTCACACTGCGAGCGACTGACCACTTTCCCTGCCAACAAACCAAGCATACAACAACACCCCACACATTTAGCATAAGGTCCAGGAGGACACAAACAAGTACATTTGCACACTTGAAATGTTATGTGCACAGACATACAGAAAACAATAAACATGGAGGGAGGGAGCAAATGCATGCAAAGTTGCAGGATTAGTCACCCATCCAAGTAGCCAAGTGCTTGAGTGATAATGATGTCCAGCTTCCCCAGCACTGACAAATGAGAAGACACTGAGGCGAAAACGTGTAATCACACAGACGGCTTTCGCACTGGCAGGCGCTTCACGTTTAACCCTTTGCCTGGACTCCCTATAAGCTCCACCATTTGACCATGCCATCTGAATTCGTCTCAGTCCTCAGTTTTTAAAAAACAGATTTGAGAATAACAGATCTACTGGCCACTAGCACATTGGATCGCTACAGTACGTGTTGGGAGCTTTTAGATCTGTTATTTGTCAAACCAAAATGTTTAAGGTATTATATTTTGCATGCAGAATGCAGTGTGGCCTGCTGTAGCCTACACACAACAAAAGGTTAAAACATTCCATACTCGATGGAATCACAAGGGGAATCTGTCTTACAACAGTACATCATAACTCTGGGAATCAACCAATCTGACCCAGCAGAAAAAGAGACTTATTCAAAGGATTGGACACAACTTTCAACTCTCGTGGCGTGGTTGTAATTCATCACAGTGCGGAGCCAAACATGACGGTTTGATCGCTCAATCTTCTCTCAATGAGTCTATTCTCTCTGGAGGAGAACATTGGAAGTCATGTACATGTTCCAAAACCCTACATGTGTATTACAATTTAGGCATTCAGCAGACACTCTTAATCCAGAGCCATTTATACAATAAGCATAAAAACAACACAACATGGCCTGGGCCGTGGCTCAGCGGTCCAGGCACTGTGGCTGGAAATCCAGTCTAGCAGTGTGCCGAGGGTTCGACTACCGATCCCGACGGCCTTTACTGCATGTCACCCCCCCATCTCTCTCCCTATTTTCCTAGGCTGTCAGCCTACTATCTGTCCCTCTATAAAAAATACAAAATAAAGACGAAAGCCACAAAAAAACAACACAACATAATACATCAAATGCAAGGAAATAGTCATCTAGTAAACTAAGAACCTAACATCCGTCTAACACGAACACGAACACACGCGCACACACACACACACACACACACACACACACACACACACACACACACACAGCCAAGATAGTTCTGCTACACCACATCGTACTAGAGAAGATGATTATCATTATTTTTACCTCATGTCTTTCATCTTTGCATGACATTTCATACAAGGAATGATAATAACACTCCAAGGTTGAACCCACCACCCCCGTGTGTGAGGAGTAAATACTCCCATGAGATTAGGTCATTATAATCAGGCTAAAAAAGTTTTTTAAGTAAAAGTCAAATCAAATCAAAATTTACTTGAGACAAAGTACAAAAGTAATGCCATCAAAATATACTTAAAGTACCAAAAGTAAAAGTACTCATGCAGAACGTCCCGTTTCAGAAGGTATAATATGATTAGAGATATTCTGAAAATAGACGATCTACAAGCTCACAACGCGTCGCATCACATAGACAAAGTTGGACTGAGATAGTGGAGTAAAAGTACTGAAAGTAATAAGTATTGAAAATGGGAAATATTCCAAGTAAAAGTGCCTCAAAATGTTACTTCACTACTTTCGTAAATGTACTTTAGGAACATGGTTTAAACTCAGACAGATACTTACAGTATACTTCTACAAAGGGTAGAAGAAAATTCTACTGACTAAAATACCCTTCTTTAAACTCCCATATCTGATCAAAGCGTTCAGGACATGCATTTGCATAATCACCCTCCCGGGTCTCACCGCTTTGGAGCAACCTTTAGACATTTCCATGAACTTAAAACACCCTCAGATAATGAATACCACTATTTGACATCTATTCTCCACGCTGACTTTATGGCGATAACCTTTCCATTCTGAGCTGTTTTCTACATGTCTGTTCATGTCCAACATGCCAATGTATTGATGATCAAATTAATACATTATACAGCCCTTTGGATGAGAAACATAAAACATGATGCCAAAGAGCATATGCACTCAATATTTAAAAAACTAAAAGTGATTCCTAAGATTCTCATTTTGGAATTAAACAATGTATAATTGATTATAGTTTTATTGGATTATTACAGTGTCAACCTAAATATATGCATAAATACTGTATACGCATACTGTACATGCATACTGTAGGAGTGCAATCAAGTTACCAAAGTCCTTCTCTCTTTAATTCCTACAGGATCTGGGTTGAGAGAGGGGCTAAATAAATAGGCGGTAGTGAGATAACACAAAATATATATATAATGAAAATAAAGAAAGGAAAAAAGCTAAGCCAGATAAATACATTATTTGAATGAATCATATGCCACAGGTATCCCTGCCTTTTCTATACAGTATTTGAACACATGTACTGGAAGTCATTGAACAACTGAGGAAGGGGGGGGGGGGGGGGTGAACGAACTCTTCGAGAGACAGAAAATAGTGGCATAAAATGTGCATTTAGTAAAATATCTCCATGTCCCTACGAGATTAACTCATTCTCCCCACTTCTGGGCGGGAAAAGCCTGTTGGAGCGCGTCAGGTTCTTGAGCTGACCAGAGCTTTTTCAATGTGAAAAGGAACCCGAGTGTTGTGCCGAATGTGGTAACCTATCGATCGATCGGATCCCCCAAATTCTGGCGGCTCAAACATGCATAAATCATTTTTATGCCACGATTTTGCAACCCATGTTTTTCACCCAGTGTCAATTATCAAATGTAATCCCGGGCGCTACACTTCCTCTGCCAACTCCTCATGCTTTCTTCTATGCATGAGGAGTCCAAGCTGCTTCTTTTCACCTGACAGGGGGGAATTTCTCCGGCCGGACATAGCTAGCGCGTGGAAGGAACACGTTATTCCGACCAGATCCTTTTCCCCTCCATCAATGTCCTCTATATTATAGAGGAAAGAAAAGGGTACTGTGTGGGGTGAGAAAGATTATTGACAAGTGTATTGAACAGAGATGATTTGTCTGAGGATGTAAACGTTGTAAACCACACCATGGGACATGTGGAAATGGCCTTTAAGCATTAGAGGTCGGTGGGGCCGGCCAGGACACAGTTTCATATCAGGCTAATGTTGATAGAGATCGTAGCTCGAGAGCATCTGCACAGTGGACCACCTGTCAAACAGGAATGGAGCCGCTTGGTGAAAGCTTCCGTCACGAAGCCGGCACGCCATGGCTAAAACAGCCCAGCTGTTTTGCGTAATGAGCTAGCAATGGTTTTAATGTGGTTCTCCTATCGGGCCAATCTTATCCCAGGCTGGCACGTCTGAGAGCACACTAAGCCGATATGGCATTAGTCAGGAACAGATTGATTCTTTTGGACGGGATAGCGGAGAGGTCTTTTGGAAGAAACTTTCATACAATCGTTGAAGATTTCTATACATCAACTCACTCTCTATATTTATTTTACCTTTAAGACATAAATCGATGATCCACCCTGTAAAGGTATGGCCACTTTGTCAACCAAATGACCTGCCATTTCAATTGGTTCAAAAGCATCAAGCACATATAAAATCACAAACCAATGCAAAAATGGTATCACACAATAGATCAATAGAGGAATAAAAATGTACTATTAGGGCTGCCCCATTTAGGTATTTAGGTTACAACTAACCCGTGGCAGGTTAAAACTAACCCGTGGCTTCCTGTGAGGTTAGGTTTACTTAGGGTTGGGTTTTGGGTGTCAGACTCATGACTGTAGTAGATCAGACCAAACACATGCACCCATGTCACACACACAAAATAGCTGCTCTACAATCTCACAACGTGCCACAACACATGTTGAGAGCTTGTAGATCCGCTTCCCTCCAATGCAATGTGATACAGTATGATTTCGTTTTTGTGTTTCTCTTCTTGTCTGTCCAGGCATGCAGTCTGACCCCACGCTGGCCGGTGGCTAAAGACTAGGCTAACCGCAGCATCATAACCTAAATAAATATGTTTTGCATTCATCTTGACAAATTTACAGTTAAGCAACGACATAGGGGAAAACAAATGTAGTGACAATGACAAGTGTGTACTGTAATCCGTGACCGTTTCAATATGGATATGTAAACAAATGAAAAACTAAGAAAACATGCAGCTCGCTTGAACTGCAGGAGTAAGTAAGTATATACTCTGCCAGTGTTGTTGACTAAGACTAAAGCCCTCACCACACCAGAGGGTCACCATGCAACTCCTTGCAACATGCCGTGTTAAGTGGTCAGATGGGTGGGCCGCGATTTTCAAGCGGGCCATGATCCATAAAAGGTAGAGAACCATTGATATATATCGTTCTGGTCGGGAACTCTTGGAATGTCGTTGCCACGGGGGCAGATTGCAAAAGCGAAAGAGGAAGCCACGACTGTTTATGGACTAGATACCACAGTTTGTTTGCGCCGAGGTCTGTTGACACAATATAGGGTTGTGTTATGGACCATCTGTGGACCAGAGCAGTGCACGCATTATAGTCAGACTCATGTGGCTGGATACCAGAGTTTCTTCACACATGCGACTAAAATGCACCCTTATGTCCCACAGCACTACGATCTCCAAAATTGTAGCCATATGTCTTGAGAGGACCCCGTCAAGTTCAAACGTATACACCTTGAGAAACAAAAGCTATTATCTACAATAGTCCAAAAGTCAAGAAAAGACTGTTTGGAAAGAAGTGACACTCTTATGAAATGATTAATAGCAGAAAGTTCAAAAGAAAAGAAAGAAAAACAAAGTGGTGGATGTTTTAAAGGGCAGTCGGAAATCGAGTATTTGTATTAACTAGCCCCTTACCCGTTGTGAAATACTTGCCGCCTTGTGGCCGCGGGGGGTACTGTGTCCTGTGGCCGCGGGGGGTACTGCACCCTGGGTGCGTTTTCGCAATTTTTATTCACTAATAAATTCATTATTAATTTATAATTTATTAAATTGGAAAAAGGGAAGCGATTGGTGCAGGCAGTGAGGAGCTACGGCAGTCACAGTGACACACATTCAGACAGACAGAGGCTTAATTATAGTATGATGATATGATATGATATGATATGATATATGATATGATATGATATGATATGATATGATGATCATTTGTTAAATTGGAAAAAGGTCAATGCCTGTGTGAAAAGTGGGAGCGATTGGTTCAGGCAGTGAGCTCGGCAGTCACAGTGACACACATTCAGACAGACAGACAGAGGCTTAATTCTAGTATGATATGATATGATATATGATATGATGATGATGATAATTTGTTAAATTGGAAAAAGGCCTCCATATTATTATGGTCAATGCCTGTGTGAAAAGTGGGAGTGATTGGTGCAGGCAGCGAGGAGCTACGGCAGTCACAGTGACACACATTCAGACAGACAGACTATGATATGATGATATATGATATGATATGATACGATATGAACTTTGAAAAAATTAAATCCCACTTTTCAGTTCAAAGGCTAAGGGAAGAAGGAGGGGGAGAAAGACAGACAGACTGTAAGAGAGCCTAAATGGAGACATCCCAGGTCAAGAACAGGGGACTGATCCCTCAGCAGGAGGTCTGTGTGTGTGTGTGTGTGTGTGTGTGTGTGTGTGTGTTCCTTCCTGCATCCTTGATTGTGTACAGTATAACAGTGTGTGTTCTGATCCCTGCTTGTGTGTGTCAATCTGCATGTGTGTTATCTTGTATACCGTACTGTGCAGGAGTAATATGTATGTTTGTAGTGCACGTGAGTGTGTCTGCCTGCGTGTGTGTATATGTGCATGCATGTATCCTGCCCCCCCCCCCTGCTGTCTCCTCAAGATCAGAGAAGATTGATTGCCTTCCAAGGATAATCTGTCCCAGACACTTTCCTCCACCCCCTCTCCTCCTCCTCCTCCTACTCCTCCTCCTCCTCCTCCTCCTCCCACTCTTTCTCCTTCTGCCTCATCTTCCTCCTATCTTTACTCAAGCACTGTTCTTGAAAGTACTGTACTTTGAAGACACATTTCACTGGGTAAAAAGGCTGAAATGCGGACGTGTTCAGCAGAGGCATAAAGCATTAAAGAATGTAGGATGCATCTTCACTTGGTCATTTCCATTTTTGGCTAAGATTGGCTTCCAAAGTTTGCAGGATTGGTCCACTTCGAACAAAATCTAAGAATACAGCGTGCCATTTCACATTCCCACTAGGTCGAGGAAGAAATGCCACATAAAACATTCAAATCAGCCTCATGGTGGAGCTACAGTATAACAGGCAAATTCATGTTCATGCATTTTTCACATGTGCCGGTTATAGCGCCACCATGAGTCAGATTTTGCCAAAAGACATTTCTGTAGATTGCTTGTACACATTTTATCCATACATCAGGTGAATCGGTATACACTAGTATATCTACATAGTCATGTCCGCTTTCCCATACTCCAACCCGATTGGCTAAGGTTGCCTTCCAAAGTTTGCAGGATTGGTAAATGTTTTAACAAAATGCCTCAAATCTTAACACAACATGCAATTGATTTGACATTCAAAAAAATGTCAGATCAGCCTCATCGTAGTCTATCAAGACAGATTGGCCTCATGGTGGCGCTATAACAGGCTAATTCATTTTAGAGGCCAAGGAAAAACATCTACCCTGCATTTGCCACATATGCCTGTTATTTTATTGCAGTAATTGTGTTTCCTTTGCTTGATGTTCTGTGTAAAGCACATTTAATTGCCTCGTCGTTGAAATGTACAAATAAAACTCCCTTGCCATACAGGACTTTTACTTTACAGAATATTCCTACATTGCGGTATTTCTACTTCTACTTACACCACTGCCCCAGTCAAACCCCACCCCCACGTCTCCCCCATTCAACCTCTTTCCGCCCTCCCATTTTGCCTCGGCCCCCTCATCGTTTCATACTTTATCGCCCTTTGACAACTTCCTCCCTTCCCGTTTGTCGTTCAACTGTCTGTCTCGTTCTCTCTCTCCCCCTCTCGTTTTCTCTCTCCCATCCTCCACCCCTTCCGTTCCGTTACAGTTCGGTCCTCCCTTTCTCGCTGCCTCCCCGAGTTCAAATGGTGATACAACGTGCACCTTGTCCTTGAGGCTCACAGGTGTTCACACACACACACACACACACACACACACACACACACACACACACACACACACACACACACACACACACACACACACACACACACACACACACACACACACACACACACACACACACGCACAAACAGAGACACACTGCATGTGTCAGAACTTTTTTTGTTGAGGCGGAAAAAACTCACACATTCACAGTCTCTCCCCGTCACGTGCACACACACATATATTATACGCACAATCACACACATGACACACACACACACACACACACACACACACACACACACACACACTCACACGGTTTTACAAGCGAACACAGGAAAGTTAGGAAATATGGGCCAAATCCTACATGAGCAGCAGGTATGTTTCACCTAAATCTTGTCTGTGTGTCAACGGGAGATTCATGAGAGTTCTGCTCGTGCACATGTGAGGGAAAAGTATATATCAACCCCTCTTTTTCCTCTCTCGCTCTCTCTCTCTGATTCTCCATACATTCTTCCCTTGCCATCTTTTTCCTCATTTCTCTCAGAAACATCCGTTTCTGTCTGTCTGTCTGTCTGTCTCGACCATTCATTGATTAAATACATAGGACCACAATGGAAACAAGTCCACTGTGTGTCATCCTTTTAGCTATACTGTCTTACTGTACCACATGCTGTTTACACGTTTACACACTGTTTAACATTATTCAATCAATCAATCTACTGTACCTATTAACCCATTAAAACAATTAATATATATATATATATATATATATATATATATATACATACATACACACACAGCAACATAGTTTTTCATAAACTCTAGCAACATAGTTTTTCATAAACTCTGAGGATTTAGAACTGTGGTTTAGTGGTTCTCAAAAATAAGAACCACTACTGATTGAGAAGGCATTTGTAGAATGGGCCTCAGGACTTCATCCATCCATCCCATCTCCTCTCTGCTTCCCTCCATCATTCCAGTGGCAGTTTTGTATGACAGCACACTGCGTAACAAACCTCTTCCATCTGGCGACAGGACACCAGATGAATAAAACATCTGACAGACATGGAGGCACCTTCACCCCTCCCACCTACTCCTCACCCCCCGTACCTCCCCTCTCTCTCTCAGAGTAATAGAAATGAAGTAAGAGGAGTACAAGGCCATAAGAGGACATAAACTATTATTACTACTATAAGTGATGTTTGGAAAGGTTCTCTTATAGGTAGCCTAAAAAGGATTTGAATTGGAATCCCAAAAGAAAAACAATATGACCATGGTGGTGTACTGGGTACTCTTCTGCTTGCAAATAAAATTACAAATCTTCTGGCCAGCATATATATAAACGTGTGTGTGTGTGTGTGTGTGTGTGTGTGTGTGTGTGTGTGTGTGTGTGTGTATAAGAATGCTTAAGCATGTATGTACTGCTGTATTTTGAAGTCTCCAGAATTCAGTGAACACCTAAGCCTGAGTAACTCCGAGTTCCATCACATCTCCACACAAAGGGTCACTTTCAGACAAGATACTATAGAGTAGACCCTCTGTGACAACAACCAAACAATTGATGCAATCCAGAGTACCACCGTGTCAAATAGTTAAGAGAGTCTACAGACAAAATCAAATTCCATTCGTACACTCTCGAGATTTAAATGAACACTCGAGATTTTAACTGGTGAAGTGCAGACCTAGGGGCCCACACTGTGGCCTCAATACTTCACTGCAAATTATGAAAATGATGCCCCGCTTCCCTTGAACTCTTCTTGAACTTGGGCTGCAGCGTTCAGAAGATGCCCCAGCGCTTTGCATTTGACCCGCGCATGGAAATAACTTCCCTCGTTATCCTGGACAAATTGCAGGGCATTAGCATATAGGTAGCCGCAAGCGACTCCCCCATGTTGAAACGGGTTCTTGAGGTAGGAGAACAACACATTGTTGCCATTAAGTGTGAGACTCTCCCCCTTTAACAAAGTGCAGACCGGTTGTGACATGCTCTTCCTCTCTCCCGCGGTGGGTCTGGGACAGCGCTGGCATTGGGACAGCGCTGGCATTGGGACAGTGTGGGCGTTGAGACAGTGTGGACGTTGGGACAGCATGGACGTTGGGACAGCGAGGACGTTGGGACAGCGTGGGCGCTGGGACAGTGTGGGCGTTGAGACAGCGTGGACGTTGGGACAGCGAAGACGATGGGACAGCATGGATGTTGGGACAGCATGGACGTTGGGACAGCATGGACGTTGGGACAGCATGGACGTTGGGACAGCGAGGACGTTGGGACAGTGTGGGCGTTGAGACAGCGTGGACGTTGGGACAGCGAAGACGATGGGACAGCATGGACGTTGGGACAGCATGGACGTTGGGACAGCATGGACGTTGGGACAGCGAGGACGTTGGGACAGCGAAGACGATGGGACAGCATGGACGTTGGGACAGCATGGACGTTGGGACAGCGAGGACGTTGGGACAGCGAAGACGATGGGACAGCATGGACGTTGGGACAGCATGGACGATGGGACAGCATGGACGATGGGACAGCATGGACGTTGGGACAGCATGGACGTTGGGACAGCATGGACGTTGGGACAGCGAGGACGTTGGGACAGCGAGGGGGGTTGGGGCAGCGGGGGCGCTGGGACGCAGCCATGGGGTGGGGTGTTGCGGAGGGCTCGTGGGAGCTCCCAAATCTTTCTTGGACTGCTGATTATAGTTTTGAGTTGCAAAGAGTTGGTGTCATCTGCTCAGCACACCTAACCTTTTGTCATCTACAGGGAACACTGATAATCTGTGTTTTTAATTATTTATAACCAGTAAGACGCCTGAGGGCGAGAAGCGACATGACCCTAAAGGGCGACGCTGCGTGCACGCATCCGCCTGGGTACAGCACTGCTGGGCGAGCGCTGCCCAACATATATGGAATGAATTCTGTATTGGTCATATGGAACGTGTCTTGAGTGTACAAGGTTTCATGAGGTCAGATCAACATATGGAATGTCAGAACAGGTCAGCCCCATATATGGAGATGTAAGGGTGGCAGCGGGGGAAGTGTCTTAAGTGTACAGGGTTTGGGGCAGGCCCGTCTAGTTGGTGTTGGTGTTTTTTCAACAATGGATGGATTTTTTCATGATTAGACGGGATGATTTAGATTGCGAGTTATTAACGTTTTAAGATTTTCGTTGTCGTCGGCTAAACAGGGGGGAAGGGACACCGAGGATTGCGCAACAAGCCCTTCTAGGCTGTGGAGCGATGCATGCGACCGGTTTTGATATCACTAACTTGACGGAGATTAATCAATCTCCGTCTCGGGCACATGACCATACTAAGTACCATGACGGACATCTACGTCAACTGTAACAATAATAATAATAATAAATACATCTCACATTAAAATGTGCTATACAAAAATGCCAAAGGAATGTTTGTGCACACTGCTGAATGGGCAAAAGCACGTCGTACAAAAAGAAAACAAATCCAAAATACCAACAGGGTGGTAATTACGCAAATTCTCCCGCCACTTTGAGTAGAGTCGAGTCGCGTTGACCCGGTACCACACAGTAAAAAACAAAAAGGCACTATAAAATATAGAGGGTTGGGCTGCTCCGATGCCCTCATGACTACATGCACTTATGCCTGATTTATAATGCATGGTGTGTCATACACTGAAAATAGCAAATCTAGATAATGTGTGTATAACAAAGTATAAATCAGGCTTCATGTACCACAGAACTAAGCCTAAAGATCTCACCATTTTCTGGAAGTCTTTCTTCCAAGATAATGTCAGTCAACAAAAAGAATGAAGTGGCTGGACAACGGAAAATACTGGAAATTTCCAACTTCTTCTTAAAGGTAAATTAAGATTAAACATACGTAGACATTTATGACTTGGAAAATTGGATATTTAGGAACATGGCATGCTGCTGTAAGCTTCCTCCCACGTTCATGCTACATTACCTAAAGAAATCTTTGAGCTTGGCTGTGAAGCCATTTCACATTACTCAACAATAACCATCCATTATTTTTATCCATTAGTGACGGGACTCTGAATTGGACTGGACTTTCCCACTCACATTGCTTAAACGGAGAGAGAGGGAGGGAAAGATTTAAGGAGATAGAATTTGTGAGTCATGTACAGTAATCTATTTAAGAGAGAGCGAAAAAAGAGAGGGAAGGAGAGAGGGACAGAGAGAGACAGAGAGAGAGAGAGAGAGAGAGAGAGAGAGAGAGCATGAACGAGAAAAATAAGTTGGAGGCATTAAAGCACTATCACATGTTAATTTAGAGGCATTTCAGTAAATCCCGTGGCGTGCAGTCCGGTACATTGTTGAGGTTCTTTAAGTAGATTTAGTCTGGCCCCAAGGTGATGGTCTGCGACACCAATACTGCCAGCCACACAACGCACACAGACCACCAACTGCTCAGTGACACACACAATGACACAAAACACCCGCCCCGCCTTTCAATCTGTCACAATCACTCATTGAGAAACAATTGATACAAAATGCGGTACTTAATTAGGAACTCAAAGTTTGAACAATGCCCAGGTCAGTTTTAAAAATAATAATTAAACTGTCAGAGTGGATTGGGGAGCGCTCAAAGTCTCTGGGCCTCGAGGCTTGTATAGCCTGGAGATTGGAGATTATATTTCACTTTAAAGGACTTCTGAGCTGATGTAATTAAAAAAATATATATACATATATTTCCCCACCCATACAACTAAATAAAGTAAATATACTGTATTAAGTGCTTAAGTGGGAAAACTACTACTATAACTACAAGAAGCATGCATTATCTTATTCTGTTCTGGATCGCTTTTTACAACACAATAGTAACGATATACTGTCCTGCACTATATAAACAACCCGCTGCATGGTCCGAATGAGACCTCCGTGGCAGACAGCGAGGCGTTTGGCTCTTCGGCAAGATTGTGAAGTTATATGTTGGGCATCTGAGATGTTAACTGTCGCATCGGGACACTTCACTGTAAAACCCTCTTCCTTCTGTGGCTTTTACGACATCCCCCGGGGAGCTCATATCCCCCTGTTTGACACAAGTGAAAGGTGAAGGTCGGAGTCGGAGTTCACCACAGTCAGTGTGACTGGATGTGACAATCACCATAAAACCGCTAGGAAGTAAGTAAGTAAGTAGCCTTGCAGAGCCATGAGGCCCATAGAGCAGGAGCCTATCTCCTGTTTCTGTAGCGTGAGGCAGCTTGATGTACAAGTACACCCCCTGGACATGACGCTAGTATGTCGCAGGGACTTACCCCCAATCCAACTCTTGATGCTGAGTGTCAAGCACGGAGGCACTGGGTCCCATTTTGGTCCCGTAGTCTTTGGTATGACCCGGGTCGGGGATCGAACCCCGACCTCCCAGTCTCAGGGCGGACACTCTAAGGCCACTGAGCTGTAAGGAATGGCTTAATGTGCAGAACTTTGAAGGGTTTTGCATGCACGCGCGCATGCGTGCATGTTCCAAAGTTGGAATATTAAACAGTGATTAAAGATTCACTCACCCAAAAGCCATGCGTTTTGTTTGGTTAGCACTCTGTAAAAGAGTTGCTATAGTTTTACAACCAAAGTCTGGTCTTCAGAGTAGCATTATGAAAACAGCTTTGATGCAGGCCACGCAACTCAGACGAGGTGCGAAGTCACGCAATGAACGCTAATCAGAGCCTCACTGAAAACAGCATTAGTCAATGGACATAGTACTACTAGTACTATGTTGGGGACGTCGAGTGATACAAAACAGGCGCTCCATCGCAACCCGACACACCACCATGCGTCCAGTCTTTGAATACTGTATTAACAGTTTGCAATATGTATTATGTACAGAGGTACGGTTTACCATGATTGTTAGAAGGAGAACACAAAAAGCCCCCTAGGGGCTGTGAGAAAGTCAATGAGGAAGTTGTATGTTCGGTGTGCATACTCTTGGATTAACAGCATTCTGGAGGATCAAACATATACAGATAAGAGTACCGTAGGGTTCCTTTAGGAACGCATTATATTTCAGGGGAGAAAAATACTCAACATACACAGAGAACCATTTTCTAAGGTTTTAAACCACACCATGGGACATTTAAAAGAGAGAGAGGTACGTCTTCACCTGTGGCCATGTCTCAGGGTTCTAACTTGGACATACATGTTTTGAGGTGATGCAGGGTTTATGTGTGTGATGCGGAGGCAACACCCCCATACAACTTGGGCCACACATCTTGAGGAGAGACGTACAGTACCCAACAACGGATGGTGTGACGCCATGCTGATCCAGGCCTCACATGTCCAAACTGTGGCAGGACATGTGCTGATGCAATCGGGCTTCATACGTTTGCAGTGGCTTCTGTCGCCAGCAACGGTAGCCACTGAAACAAATTCTGCACAAAGAAGCTGAGGACTCAGCAAGAGTGTGTGTGTACTGTGTGTGTGTGTGTGTGTGTGTGTGTGTGTGTGTGTGTGTGTGTAAATGTACATGCATGTAAGTGGGTATACCGTATGTTCATCTGTACATGCATTGTACCCCATGGCCCACGTTCATCTGTCTGTGTCCGTTTCTGAGTCTGCATGAACGAGAAAGAGACAGACTCCCGCAGCTCTCTCGTTCACTGTCTCCAGATGTTTCCCCACTGACTGCAAGCCCTTTTATTGACACAAAAATGGACGATCTACAAGCTCACAGCGCGTACACTCGTAGATCTGTTGGGTACGCGATGCGGTGCGCAACCGAGTGTATATCGCGCATTTACTAACTACAGCACTTCCACATGTTTAGCTTTGGCTGGCGAGCAAACAAACACGTGTTTGTGATGTTTATTGTCCCTGGCTTGAGGTTTTTCTCCATTGCGCATGCAATTACATCACAAGCCCGCAGAGCACAATTGAATCCGCGCCGCCATCACGGAGGCCCACAGCCTTCCCTCTCTCGGAGTGTACCGAACTGATTGAGGACAGATGCTGCGGGAACAATGGATGACAGGACAGTCCGACTGTTGCTCAAACAGCCCCACGGCGCTGGGGTTTTGTTGGGCTCTTCTGAGCGGAACTGGTCGCGTTGTGTGTTACTGATATGCTAGTGATTGTATTGTAGTCTGGGGTGGTGAGCTTTTTTTTGGGCTGCGGTGTGTGTGTGTGTGTGTGTGTGTGTGTGTGTGTGTGTGTGTGTGTGTGTGTGTGTGTGGAAGAAGCTCATGCTTATGGTTTTTTAAGCCATTTCAGTGACATATACAATAAACATTAGCAATGTTACAAATTACAGATGTATAGGGTGCAAAGGAAGTTGAAGATCCATGATTACAGACCGTATTATATACATATCTTTCGAGAAATTGCAATGGAAAAACATGAATTTGTTTGGTCAGTATTCTCCTAGTGAACCTTAAAACCTGCTTTATGCTTAATTCCGTGCGAGTGACATCAGTACTGAACAAGATGGCTCCTTTGAGAACCATCAGGGTCAAAACCCGCTCGGAGCCATGGATGAATTCGGACATACTGAATTACTGACTGCAATGAAAGCCAGACAAAAAATGCTCTGAATTTATATAATGCAAGTCAAAGCTTGCCAAGAGCTTCGACAGTGATCTCCAAGCTCAAAGCTGGACAACCTAAAAACCCAACAAAACAAAGCTAAGAAATATTGTTACTTCCATGACCAAATCCGCTAAAATAAACTGTATCAATGGATAAAGCTGAGGAAAACAAAAACAATCCTCAGGAGTTCTGGAAGCTACTCAACAACCAACTAGGCTGCGGTCAGAAACTGAAGGTTTTCAAACATAAACATAAAACCGAACGACACTCTCATCACTGACAAGCTTGATGTGGCCAACTACTTGAACATCTTCTTTACAAACATAGCAACAGCGCTGGTTAACAAACTGCCCTCCCACTCTGGGCTCTTTGGTGTAGAGCACATTAAAACCTTCTACAGAAACCTAGGTGTTTGAAAAAATAGTCTATGAACAGGTTGAAAACTATCTTGCCACTAAAAAACTAATGTACGAATTCCAATCTGGCTTCAGAACATCCCACTCCACTGACACATGCCTCCTCTATTTGAGCAACCACATCAAACAAAAGGTCGATGCTGGCAAATACTGCGGCATGGGCATGCTGGACCTCCAAAAGGCTTTTGACACTGTGAACCACTCCATACTGGTTAACAAGCTAAAAGAAATTTGTTTTAATTTGGTAAAACAATGGTCTAAATCTCAGATAAAATGCCTGACTACGGTGTGTAGTGCCATGCCTTCAAATCTGAGGGGGGTAAAGTGTCTCGCTTTCTTTGGCCCCTGGTCGTGGAATGACCTGCAGCTCAGACTAAAATTGGCCTTGAAAGTTCCTTTGAGAAGTTTCAAAAGGATCATCTTAAATGTACAGTCCAACACTTGTACATGTTCGGATGTGTACTAGCCTTGGCATATGCCCATATATTTATTTTTTCCTGTTTAAAATGTACATTGTGTATGTGCTCTGTGCATACTTTCTTGCGCCCGGTCACTGTTAGTGTACCATTGTTGGAGATGTGTTGCATACTTTGTATAGGTTTCTTGAGGCATGTCATGGATGTATTATTTGGCTGTTGTGTAATTTGACATGTACGATGTAGCATTGAAGTGTAATTTAGTTTCTGCCTCTTGGCCAGTTCCCACTTGAAAAAGAGACTCAGTCTCAATGTGGTTTTACTGGTTAAATCAAATAAAAAATGCCCTTAAAACAAGGCTCCAGACTTCTTCAATCAATAAATCAAAGGCATCCAGTCCAACCCCAATGTTTTGATACTGATAGCCTACTTATAGTGAAACTATCAAATAAAATTACAGGTACCTTTTATTTTCATTTTTTATTTAATTTTGCTGTACAAAAATAAAATAAATAGCGAATCGACAGATCTGCTACGTTTAGCTATTTTGGTAAATGCTTGCACATTTTGTCTGCGTCAAAAAACGTCCATGGTCACTTGCTACACGCCTAAACTGCACATCTGTCACTACTGACAGCATTGTTCTCCTAAATGTGTCTCTCCATCTTCCCATCATCTCTGCCCTTCCCTTTGGCTCTTTCCTTTCGCCTGTGTATGTCATACAGCTAGTGTTGATTTTCCGTTTCAAAGTGTCCATATGTTCTATGGCCTGTAAACGTCTCGACTTTATCCGAAGACTTTTGGACATGGTTCAACGTGCCATGCGGCTGTGCCACGACTGTCTACTAATCCATATCACGCCGCAGCGATTGATATTCCTCGGAACAGCTGCAACAATATGGGGAAACGAGAGTACACGCGGCCTCTCGACTCAAATGTGTAGTCATGTGTATCGTGACACAATGACAGCTCTTTATTTGCCCCGCATACTTTTCCAGACTTTTCAGAGCTATACGGAGAAATTCTCCCGTCGTTTCGCAGCTGTATCTTTCGCCGTGCAAATGTCGACAACTCTCGGGACCAAAAGGGAAGACAATATGTGATGGAGGGTGCGCGTCTGTAAAACACGTGTGGTCATATTGGTTTGGGACCCAGCAACAGCTTTTCAACAGACTTTACCACGGTGGTTCTCAACCTTTTCTGGATCAGAGCCCGCATTGGAAAACTCAAAAGCGTTCGCAGCCCGCCCGTCTTAACACTTGACACGGCAGCCGACAGATTTGCATGCAATAATATCCCACTTGCAATTTCTTCACACAGGTTGAAAAACCACTGCTTTACCAGAACTCGGCAGAAGCTCTCTCTCTCTCTCTCTCTCTCTCTCTCTCTCTCTCCACCCCCCCCCCTCTCCCTCTCACTCTCTCTCTGGAGACCTCTATGGCCTTTTTCTCACAGGGATCTGATAATCGCCTTAACCTGCTCCACAGCCTCAGCATGTCTCCTGTCACAAGATGCTAGGCAGATTGCAGTGTGTGTGTGTGTGTGTGTTCTCTGTATTGCTATACTTGTGGGGCCAAATGTCCCCAATGTATAGTAGTAATAATATGTGTGTGATAACCTCTTGGAAACATTAATATGCTGTGTGAAACTTCATAAGTTATGTGTGTACATGTACGCGTACACGTGACTATTGCATGTCGGGGCTGTATTATGTGCGTAGGTGTCTGCGTAGGTGTCTGCGTAGGTGCGCTATCTCTGTGTCCGTGTCATCTATCTATGTGGGACAGTCACGGCAGACGGAGTGAGGGCACGTGTGAGCTGGGATCGTGCCTTCTTACCTCCTGAACCCCTCGCCCCCCCCCAGTGCCCCACACACACACACACACACACACACACACACACACACACACACACACACACACACATCTACAGTCTACGCAGACACACACGCACCCACATGCAGACTCAAGAGTGTGGGAATGTGTCATCCGATATCATACCTTGATCGGGAGGTGCGAGTGCAAGAGAAATCCACAGAGAGAGAGAGACAGAGAAAGGCGGTGGAGAACGAGAGGAGGAAGAGGGCGGTGTCTGACAGACGACGACCACGTGAATGACAGGAGCGTTTCACGGGAAGTCTCTCAAGGAGAGTATAGTCACTAATGAGTGCAGTACAGCGACGTACAGTATTGCATACAAACGCCATTGTACTAATGTACTAATGTACTGTAACAGTATCCGCCAGAGTGCTGAAGTCTTTGCAACGTTAAGCAGTTACACCATGCTCAGGTGATTCCCTCAGTGCAACGGGGACAAAACTCCAGTAATTCCCGAGGGGAAATTTGGGAACGGCTACAATACCTACGAACAAGAATAAAACTTGAAAGCTCTCGTGTTGACAATACAATGTTTCAAAGGCTTTCGCTAGCTTCTCTTACCTTGAACTCAACCCCCCCCCCCCAGCCCCCCTGCTTCCTTCCTTTTTACACCCTCAATTAGCCTCTCTGCATTCATGTAATTTTAAGTTGAATCAGCGCAGAGGTATGCTGATGCTGTTTTGGCACCTCATACCCTCCCTATATTAAGACACTTTATGTAGGTGTCCCCTTATTTTTGGCACTTTCCTTACGGTTCCAAATTAGCAATTTCATTCTTCTCACTTCATAAGAGGGCACAATCCATAAACACCAATAACAGAGTACAGTTTTTCCAATACGATTCTGGGCATAGGCATAGACGTAGTGCCTGGATCCGCCATCCCAACATGCGCCGCACTAATGCGCTTCATGCACGCGTTTCCTTTATTTTGGCAAGGAGGTGTAGCCCTGAGTAAGCAAATCAAACTCTTGCAAACATTTCATATTCTCTGCATGTCTCAGAGGAGTCATATTATCCAGCGTTTGGCTGCATAAGGCGGAACATACCGCATATGATGCGTGACGATGGCTGGAGCTCCACCCTGGACGACCCCTGCATGGTCGTCTCACAGCTACAGAAACCTGGCCGTCTGAAGCAGCTACTCAGAGTCCGTCACCTGGAAACATGGAGATAAACGGTGATAAAAGTCTATTATTCTTCTTCAACGAAGCATCTCACTTAACCACTTGAAGTCCCATACACGTCATCATCCCACGAATAGGGAAAAGAGACAATATTTTTGAAGCGGCGATAGCCGGCCGCTCCTGAGCACAGCTTTGTGTGTATGTCTGTCCGTATGAGCACGGGATATGCTCAGCTGATTGGCTGAGCATGGAATGTGATGTATGATGACATTCTCATCATCATTATACATGTTAAGAGGCGCCGCTCACTTCACACGAGTGTGATTCTTTCTTAATTAGGACACAGATAAACACATCAAACCCTGGTGTCCCCAGCCAAAAAAAAATGAATTGAAACCGAATTGAAAGGGAGATGTGGAGAGTGAATAGGACTTCCGTTTGTGTTGGGTGGCTGAAAAAAGCAACGGGCATTTTTCCCTGAAAGTTCTTGTCCCCGGTGGTCCCTGTGAGGCAGCCAGTACTCCTAATCCACAGAGAAACCTTCAAAGGAGAATGTCTGTGTGTGTGTGTGTGTGTGTGTGTGTGTGTCGGGGGAGGGGGGCACTTTGACAGAGGGCTTACGTAATCGCTCATAAGCACCTTGTTTTTTTTTTCTGTCCTTATCAGCCACATGGTGCAGATAAGGTTTCATTATCCATTATGTCTAAATATACCCAAGTAAGGTCCCCCCCCCCTCCCTCTCTCTGTCTCGATCACCCTGTCATCCTCTTGAATGAATTAGCCTTCAAATGTGATTGATTGAACAACTTTGTTGCCAAATATTATGATATGTTATTGTCATTATTCCTACAGTGTACAATTCTCTCTCTCTCTCTCTCTCTCTCCTCCCTGTAGATCTACAGTAAACTACGAAGATAAACGTCCGGGCGAGCGGCCAGACGTGACATTGGCGAGGAAACATTCAATTATACGCGTCCCTGGAGATGTCGAGACAAGAGGAATCTGGAATCTGCCTCCAGTGAACTAGTGACTGTCAGATATGTCCCACTCCCACTATATATATATATATATATATATATATATAGTATGTATGTATGTGTGTGCGTGTGTCTGTGTTCAGAAAGCTTGCATACGCCCCTGAGAGACCTGAGCCAAGGAATGTGTCCTTGATCACAGATTGCGTGCATCTGGGGGGAAAAAAAGAGAGAGAGACAAAGACAAAGGACCACCTTGCTGCCGGGGACTCGCCTTAGAAATCAACTTTGGTGCCAAAACTTGTCGGCCGTTATTTTAATAAGCCACACTGACTTTGCTCCTTGCCCAGCTTTGCTCTGGAAAAAGGGCAGTTCATCTGTGCAGCAGATGCCTCGAGTCATTCCCCTTTTCTTTTATTTATCCTGGGAAATTATTACAATATAATAATTTGCTAATAGTGCAGGTTATTTTTTTTTCTTTAATATTAGAGACCACTTAACCCTGTGTACTTAGTTGATGGGGGTTGCCCAGGGCCCTGAAGTAGGTCTGCTCCTTTATTCCCCAAACACCCAAACAAGAATGGCACAGTATTATACTAGCTTTGTGCCAAGCTAAACCCCTTTAGGCCTCCGCCAGGTCAAGTACTGTACTTTATTGTGGGCCAGAAAAATTAGGAATTGGCAAATCAGGATGGAATATGAAAAATCTGACAGATCAGTTTTGATCACATGACTATAGAGACTATAGCCACGCCCATTGAAAGAGTTCTGGGTGATTCTGGCCTCTGGTGACTAAATGGCAGCCTCGGTTGAAAATCTGATACTGCGGCTACGGCCAATAAGCGCCTTTTCAATTCGATGACGTCAAACAACAAACATGGCTGCCCCCACTGTCGTAACTTGCGACAGTATCGATCTGGCTATTAAATTGTCCTATGTTGAATAATTTCATTACAGAAACAACAGATTTAAGAAACATCAGCAACCAACTTCCTTTACCGTGTTTGTTTACATGCTAGTAGCATGGTAGTTGACCGTGTTTAGCAGCAACCGGGTTAGCCACAATGACAACGACGTCGTCTGCTTTTCTACTATTTTCATTGGTTGGTGTGTGAACCATCGCCGAAGACTGCCACTTTGGCAACTGCTGTCAGGCTACAGATAATGGGTACCGATTTGCGATATGTTTGGACAAAATAGCATGGCATTTCATTTCACTCCTTGGCCTACTATAGTAGGAATGTGCGTGCAAAGATTCACTGCAAACGGATGCAACGTTAATTTGAGGCATTTTGTTCAAAACGGGCCATTCCAGATCTGTCTTGATCACATGTGTGTGCATGCATGTCCATCGATTTGCATGATTTCTGAACATAATCTGATCACCCCGGCTGGGTCACCCGAGTGAGGGGTATGATGTTGCGAGACCTGAAACCCCGATCAAATAATCTAGGGAGCATGAAAGTCCACAGCAAATTTCATGGCATTCCAGCCAGTTTGGGACCAAAATGTTGGACAGACAAAAGGACGGATTGACATTGCCATCCTTTACTATAAACAGTATGATAAATTGATAACTTTGTAGAAATAGACTTTTTACAGATTTATTTTTAAGTCACCATTTTAGGCTATAGACTATAGAGCTTGGAAGGAGCCTTGCCACTAAGAAGGTATTACATAACTTATTCTTACAATTATAGTACAATTCATCTAAAGTGAGTCATCCTCATACGAGGTTATTAGTTCATGGACAGTTTAGAAGATGTTTTTCTGATCCAATTCCAATATGCAGTCGGTGCAAGTTATCAGCTGATGTAATCTGCTGACGATGAACATTTTACCGCCGTGAAAATTGGAACTCCAACTTAGTCAAAACAACAGCATGTCTCATCCCTGTCTGCATCTGCCTCACATTCTCTCTCTCTCTCTCTCTCTCTCCTGTGCATGTGCACAAACTTGCGTGACAATGCTGCGTCAACTATACTACCTCCCCAGAAGCACACTAGCTAGCCGCCCCCTATTCCCCCACCCACAGTCTCCTTCTAACAGTCCGGCCTCGTTGACACTATGGAGATAAATCTAGTCAGCATATAGATCGCCTGCAAAGAATGTTGTCGGGGTCGTGTATCTCTCGTGTGCCTTTGTGCTCTCCCAAAGTGCCATGTCCCAGAATCAGAAGAGACGCGCGGTGGCTCGTGTTCGGAGGCACCGCAGCATGAAGACGATAAGGCGAGGGCAAAACTTGCCAGTGGTGGAAAGTGGCCGTGGTACGACGGGGCTCACCGTAGCGCCGCTACAATGTGGATGCAAGGAATCTGGGCATCTGATAAAAGAGTGCAATATTTGTATCTCTCTCTCTCTCCACCACTGTCTCCTTGTGTGGCCCAGAAAGTGCTCGACTTTCATCCCCCCCCCCCCCCCCCGCCCCCCCATCCTGACAGTGTTATCAAGCGATCTCTCACGGGTGGTGTAACTAACTATGCATCTGATGCTCAGCTAATTTAATAGTTTTATATTCAAGTCAAGATGATTTATGTTTCTGAAACCTTGTGACCGGCAGCCAACCTTATGCCAGTTAACCTGTCATGCCTTGAATTTGGTTATACACTAATAAATCCATCCCCTTGTGACATAGTCAAGCCCATTTTCTCTGCAGAATACGCACACATTTTAATTATACACACACACGTGTGCACACACACGTACACACGCACACACACACACACACACAACCACACACACAGGGTTTACCCAGATGCCTCCACCAAAATAACCACGGCCCCATTCTTCACCGACAAATGACATGACAAATCGAATTAATCAGTCGGTTACTACGCGCCACATCCACTCCTTCATTCATCCTTTTCTCCGTTGTTTTCATCCCCTACTTCTTGCCCTCCTTGAGTTCACAGAGTGTGCAACTGAAGCTAGTAGTAATGTGGTCGTCGGATACACAATAACAAATGTCATTCCAGGAAATCACTGTCGCCGCTTCATTCTCTCTGTCTGTGTCCTTTTACTTCAAACTGTTCTGCCTTGCTTTTCTACTATAATGAAGAATATCTCCATCTTGACGAGACGCTGTCTTGAGAGGGGAGGAGAGGAACAGTCACAATCTTAGCTTTGAATCTTAAAATATCATTATGTCCAGAAATACCCGAAGAGATTTTGTGTGGAGGGGAAAAGGATGAGCCAAATACAGAGTTACAGACCTCTGCAAGACCCTAGTCACGAAGTATATAAAACAAGAACAATACATGTTTGTTTACAAAATGTTCTAAGAATAAGAAAAGATTTACTAATCTCACTGCGGCAAAACAGTAGCTCCTTGTGTCCTCAACGCCACACTTGCTAAGACTGTGTTGGCAGACCTGGGGGCTAGACGCAAGTAATGAAAAGTCAAAGAGAAATAGAGAAGAACAGAGCAGAAGAGAGCAAGAGAGCAAAAAGAAAAACACAAATATGCTGTGCGTCTTGTGTATACAGTAATTGTGAGCACTACATTCGCATGGATAGGGATGGAACCATGTTGAGTGTTTTGGCATGCACATACTCTGCGTGAGTGCGTGCGTTCATATGATTCACAAATTGTGAATCATGTGAATGAGAGAGAAGTAATTTATCATTGTAAATCACAATGATAAATTACTTCACTCAACACATATTAGCTAATACAGCAAGTATGGCCGGATGTACGGCCTGATAAAACAGCGTGACCATGCGCCTACATCAGCACATGGTCACAGAAAAGAAAAAACAACAGGAAGAAAAGTTAAAGGCTGTGAAATGGATGGAGGAAAGAAAAGACAAAGGAGTGATGAAAGAGTGAGAGAAATGAGCAGCAACGTTACAGCCTATAGATACTGTTAGATGTATATATACAGTAGTTATAAAAGCAGATAGCTAGACAGACAGATGGAGAAAAGGATGTGGCTATTTAGAGGAAGGGGGGGTAATCACAGAGGACCCTAAGAACTTCCTCAATAACCCCAACCAGGACAGGAAACTAGCTCATCAATCACCATCCAGACAGCCAGGACAGCCAGGACCCCCTGCTCTCTCTCTCTCTTTTTCTCCCTCTCTTTCTATTCTTGTTCATGTCTGTCTGACTGTCTTTTCTTTCCTCCATCCATTTCACAGCCTTTAACTTTTCTTCCTGTTTTTTTTCTTCTTTTGTCACTGTCTGTCACTCACTCACTCACTCTCAGTCTATTTCTCCTCCATTCTCTCACTTTCATCTGCTCTCTCTGACTGACTGATCTGTATACCGGTAGTTGCTATATGCAGGCTTCCCGTTCCCTGCCTATACCTCCCATTTTCATTCCTACTGACACAGACACGTGCACATGCGCGCGCGCGCACACACACACACACACACACACACACACACACACACACACACACACACACACACACACACACACACACACACACACACACACACACACACACACACACACACACACACACACACACACACAAAAACATCTACAATGTAGAGTCTTGTAGACAAATGCAATTATTGGAGTTCAGTCGGTCTCCAAAGCAGCAGGAGCTCCGAGACACTGACTGATGTGAATCAGATAGTCCGACTGCAAACGGATACCCAACCTCATTGTGTGTGTATGTGTGTGTGTGTGTGTGTGTGTGTGTGTGTGTGTGTGTGTGTGTGTGTGTGTGTGTGCGCGTGTGTGTGTGTGTGTGTGTGTGTGTGTGTGTGTGTGTGGTTAAAAGCTGCACTGATCCTGGGGGACAGAGAGAGGGAGAAAAGAGGATGGAGGAAGACAGGACAAAACATTCAGCTCGTCTTGTCAAAGTGAATGTCAAGGCATTCTCTTCGTCTTTAACCCATTCTGACCGGGCACCCATTTTGGTGTTGGCATCATGTTATGCTTTACCTATTGAAAAATAGCAGATCTACAAGCTCATATCGCGCCACCGAGTGGCGCGATACGAGCTTGTAGGTCTGCTATTTTTGAAAAATCGAAGAGCGACTGACATTTTTTAGAATCTGATCTCAGGTCAGAATGGGTTAATCAGACCAGTGTGTGTCCAGTAGAAACCTCGTATGAATCTGATCTCAGGTCAGAATGGGTTAAACCCTACGCGACGTGCTCTATATTTTCCCTCTCCTTTTTCCTCTACACCAAATATATTTGGTGAGGGACCCACTACACTGAAAATCTAAACCACAGCAGTAAGAGAGTATCATATGGTCACCAGTTCACTTACCGGCTCATTTCTATCTCTCAAAATGTCCCTGAGCAAGACACTCCACGCCCAACTGCCCCCCCCCTCCCCCCTCCCCCCGCCTGAGGTCTCATCATACCATCTCAGCACTGATCAGCCATCAACTGACTGAGTGAAGCTGAAAGTACATTTCTCCCGGGTGTTGTCGGGCTGCGATAAATCAGCTTTTATTCCCTCCCCATTTCGAATTTGGAATTGTATAGTTTTGAAGCTTGTAAATGTCATCCCATTGCAGAACTAGAGCAACAGGTATGACGAACACAAACATTTGACAACGGCACACATGAAGACTACAGATTTCCAGGAGAAGGAAACAGAAAAAACAAGAATCGTGCGAATATCTCTATGTTCAATTGTTAGTAATTGCACAGCACTTTAATCGAGGTCAATGGGCCGATCTTATATATGTTTTCAAGCCCTTACGATATAGCTTGCTAACAGACTTTTATTAAAAACCTTGCATAGTGCAAATTTAAAGTCATTGTGTATTTTGGTCGTTCCAGTACAAAATAAACATCGGCCTGTTTAGAAAGCTAAGAATTTGCTCCTCTTACAACAGTGTGCATAACATAACACGACATCCGACTGACTTTGGCCGGCCAAGTCACTTGTTCCTGCTTCACCATTACGTGTAGTTTTGAATGTTGCAGTTTGGAGTGAGCGAGCTGAAACACTGTATTATAGAGTGTTTCTGCACACGCGCACACAGTTACAGACGCATTTAATTCATAGTATAACTTTGTATGGCCAACCTTGCGTGCACGCGCACACACACACACACACACACACACCCCAACACAGATGTTCACTGTACTAATGAGCCTACACGGCTGGGGAGGTGGAGGGAGGGAAGTGGTGGTAGGAACGGAGCGAGGGGATAAAGAGAGGGAAGGTATGGAAGGGTGTGTTTTTTTGTGTGTGTGTGTGTGTGTGTGTGTGTGTGTGTGTGTGTGTGTGTGTGTGTGTGTGTGTGTGTGTGTGTGTGTGTGAGAGGGGAGTGAGAAAGAGTTAGAGGAGGAAGAGGAGTTGGAGGAGGAGGAGAAGGAGGGAGGAAGGAGGTAGGAATGGAGTGCTAGGGAGGGACGCCATTAAAAATAATGAGCTTTCCTTCACCTCCTTGTGAGAGCACTCAGCCAACGGACTCCTCAGCTCGAACGCAGCGGACAGAAAGCCCACTGTACGCAGGCTGCGTTTTAACAGCTTCTTAACATTTACAGTGTGAGAGAAATTTCCAATTATAGACAGCAAGTCATTTACAGTACATGGTACAGACGCTGCAGTGAGCCCTGTCCTGTGTAGGATGACTGTGTGTGTGTGTGTGTGTGTGTGTGTGTGTGTGTGTGTGTGTGTGTGTGTGTGTGTGTGTGTGTGTGGGTGTGTCGGTGTGTGCATGCGTGCGTAGTTGCATACGTTTTTGACTTTCTCAACCAGGGCAGGAAAACGTTGCAAAAACACAGCAGCTGATGGAATAAAAACAAAACGGTATATATTTTCAGAGTTTTCAACAGTTCAGCTGGATTCCAGCCAAAATGCCTGCAAACTAAATCCCAAAACACAAAAAGTTAATTAATTTATTCGTTTTACACACACAGTCGTGAGAAAAAAAGAGTTGTGAGATTTTTTTTTGTGGAGTGACACACACACACACACACACACACAGTCGTGAGAAAAAAGAGGTCTCGCACAATCGTTGATAAGTCACCGAGGTATAGCTTGTAAGGATCGGGCGTTTGTGGAATAAGCAACACAGCTAAACTTGTGGGTAGCGCCTCCAAGAAATTTGTCAAAATGGCAAGTGGTTGGTATTCACCCTTGCTTTGAGTCGCTTAGCGGATTGGAACACATATTGGCCATTTTTACACTTTATTAATTTTACACTCAGTGATAGGGAACTCAGTAGTGTCTAGCCACAACATCTTGGTATGGTATGGTGCAGTGTCTCTCTCACAGGCAAGACAGAACGTGTCATCATTGAAGGCAATCTCAATGCAGTGAGATATCGGGATTCTGGAGCCAGTGGCGATCCCATATCTTCAGAATCTGGCACAGTGGCACCTAATGCCATCTTCCAGGATAACGCTCGCCCCCACAGAGAGCGTTGAAGAGAATTTGGGAGTGGATAGGATGGAATGGCCTGCCGTGTCCAGACCTCCACCCAATTGAACACTTGTGGGATCAGCTTGGGCATGCTGTACGTTCTAATCTAGAGTGATCAAAAACCACGTTGGCTGACAAAATCTGTTTGAGGAGTGGGATGCCATCCAACAGCAAAATGTAGCCATAGTTTGGTGCATGACCAGCATGAGGAGGTGCCAAGCTGTTGCAGCTGCATTTGGATCTTCCACCCGCTGAGTTGTGTAGAATTAATTAAGTGTAAAAATGGCCAATATGTGTTGTTTTTTCCTTATTTGGGAGAGTGCAATCATCCAATCCACTAAGCAACTCAAAGCAAGGGTGAATACCAACCAGGCGGCACTTCAGTGTTCCTCACTTGTCAGTTGTTGAAATATCTAAACTAATAATATATCATAATAAATGTGTAATATGTATTTCAAAATCTCTGTTACTACCACATCTGGAATGTAAAACCTCAACTTTAAAGAATGCACAGAAGCTTCCTAAATAAATGTACACACGACTTCAAAAAATCATGCACACACGCACGCACGCACACAAATGCACAAAAGGGCTACATGGTGGAAAAAGCTATACGTAAACAGCTAGAGAGAGTATCGCTTTTTTTTCCAGCTCACACTAATCTGAATGCATTTTGACAGCAGGAACAACACGGTCACTTAGGCTCCGCCAACCTCACTCGACCCTGCTCAACAATACTGTGTACTGCATGTACACCGTCACATCCAGGCCAAGAGGCAGTGCTGCTACCGCAACAATGTGACTGACAGAACACAGAAAACATGTCTGTCTTTATCTCGCACTCACACTCACACACACACACCTGCAAAACAACGGTACCGTACAGTAGTACAGTACGGTATGGGTCCCACACATCGCGTATGCAGTGGAAGTGCGGTGGAAATGTCAAGAACCGCCGCTGCTATCAGGCAGAAACATTGTACCTTGATATTTAAACTTAAACACAGGTTATCTTTTTAATTTCCTGAAAAGTAACTGTTTTGGACATACAAGGTTTCCAACCGACAGCGACGCTATATAAATACATGCACACACAAGAATGCACAAAGGCATTCGTCCCTTGACAGTTGAAACCCATGGTTAATATAAGGAAGTAGAGCGCACACCAGAAACCAGCACAAGCTGTCACTGCACACACACACACACACACACACTAAATGAATTATCATGGCGTTATCGAACACAGATTGCAAACCCGTCGACTATTCTGACAAATAAGATAATGCTACATGATCAGCACAGAGCCCTTAGTTTCCACGAACCCGTTCCCACGTCAGCCACAATGTTTTTAAATGCTTAGCGACTTGTGAGAACCGCTCGACCAACACAATGTGTGACTATAGTCTAGAGACTGTGCAGACAGGGCAAAGGTCAGTGAAATGTATGTGTATGTCTATTCATGAATGAGGACCAGTCAGTTTGTGTTCGTACATGGAGAGTTTCCCCTACCGTTAAACACTGTGAAAAGTAACTAAGTGCATTTACTCAATACTGTAAGTAAGTAATGTGTAACTTTGTGGTACTTTTACTTGCCATTTTTGTATGTACTTCTACTGTACGACACCTCAAAAGAAAAATATTTAACTTTTTACTCTGCTACAATTATTTTAAAACGTTTAGTTACAAGTTACTTTGAAGATTTGTATTAACGCAAATCCACTAGTCTATACTTCAGCTAACTGAAAATGGAGGATCTACAAGCGCACAACGCGGTACGGCGCGTTGTGGTACAGAGTACAGGCCAGGGACCCCGGTCAAATTAAGTATACTGTAGGGTGTAAGTGTTTAAGTGGCCGGACATTAGCACCGAGGCGATGGATTCATAGCACCACTATAGCAGCTAGTTTGACTTCACTTGTGGATGTGAGACGACTCCCACAGTTAAGAGGAGATGACACGCTGAGATCGAGCACGCTCAGCCAGCCAAAATGCATCGCTGTCTCGTTCCACGGCCCATGTCCGTCATAAAGTCGTCTTCCTCCGCTCTTGTCATGCCTCGTTGTCCGTCTCATTCGTTATAGCTTTTGCCCCGTTTCCTAAACAAGCAAGGAAAGGGGGGAAAAAAACGTGTGCCGTTTTCCTTCTCTTTCCTCGGCCTCCTTTCGTAAGCTTTGACTTCCTTCCCTGCACTGTGATTGTAACTCCATCTAAAGCTTTACACCAGCTTTACAAGCAAGCAAGAAAAATGTGATCACGCTCCTTTCATGGTCAATATCTTTCATAACCCTCAACTTCCATCATTCATCGCATGTTTTTACTCTAGCTCCCGTAAACCTCTCCCTCACTTTTTGCGCTTGCTCTCTTTAAAGCCTGCAAGCGCGCAAAAATTGATGTCTCTCCTTCCATGGTCAATATCACCCATAACCCTTCCCTCCATTACTCCCATCTCTCTCTCTCTCTCTCCCTACTGTACCTCTGTCAGACCTGTTATCCAGTTATCTAAGCCAGACATGAAGGAAAAGTTGTCATCTTTGCTAGTGAACTGGGTCAACATTTACCCATGGCTGGCCGGGGTAGGGCCGAGGGCGGACGGGCGAACGAGCGGGAATGGGTGCGGTGGCGTGGAGAAGTCAGTCACCCGTGTCTCACTACTGTGCACAGAGTGGCTGAGCAGGGCAGGCTGTGCTTCTGCTCCTGGTGTCTCACCACTGTGCACAGAGTGGCTGAGCAGGACAGGCTGTCCTTCTGCCCCTGGTGTCTCACCACTGTGCACAGAGTGGCTGAGCAGGACAGGCTGTCCTTCTGCCCCTGGTGTCTCAGAGTGGCTGAGCAGGACAGGCTGTCCTTCTGCCCCTGGTGTCTCAGAGTGGCTGAGCAGAGCAGGCTGTCCTTCTGCCCCTGTCTCACTACTGCTTAGAGTGGCTGAGCAGGACAGGCTGTCCTTCTGCCCCTGGTGTCTCAGAGTGGCTGAGCAGGACAGGCTGTCCTTCTGCCCCTGTCTCACTACTGCTTAGAGTGGCTGAGCAGGACAGGCTGTCTTTCTGCCCCTGTCTCACTACTGCTTAGAGTGGCTGAGCAGGACAGGCTGTCCTGCCCCTGGTGGTGTCTCAGCAATGCAGAGAACAACCAGTCCTACACACAGGAAGTGCTGCACACTTAATTGGTGCAGATCCAGGTTGATTTTTTTTTTACGGCATGGCTCTGCAGGACGCAAGACATCCGAGTCTGTCTGGAGATAATCTCGCAAACCGCTGGACCGAAAACTTTTCTTGTGCACATTGCCAGTAGGTGAAGGAAGTAGACAACCAGCACCTCCACACATTTTTCATATGTTTTGTATATATATATATATATATATATATTTAAAAAAGATCTCTCTCACACACACACACACACACACACCCAGCTGCAAAACAACGGTACCGTACAGTAGTGCAGTACGGTATGGGTCCCACACATCGCGTATGCAATGGGAAATTGGGAATGCTCTTATCTGAGCAGTTCAACCACTATATCTGTAGTTCTCAAACCTTTTCATGTCAAGAACCCCCACATTGATACAGCATGGATTTGGCCACAGACCCCCCATCTTCAATTTTCTAGCAGGGACCCCCGTCAGAGATTTGTATTGAAAGTAAAATAGCCACTCTACAAGTTCACACTGCATCGCATTATGATGTACTGCAAGCTTTAGATCCGCTACTGTCTTAAAGTAGTTAAACTGAATTTGACGCTATATTAAATAATTTAGCTGCATGGGGACCCCGTGGAACCTCCTCAATGACCCCTGGGGGTCCCCACTTTGAGAACCAATGCACTATATGCCCCTCCAGGGCCACCATAGATGTGACGCCTGAGTTTAAGTGTGTATTATTAAGTGTTTAGACAGGTTTTGACATCCATGGGTTACAAAGGCATTAACTTTAACGGGAAGGGGAAGTGGCTGAGCAATGTGCTGGAACTTGAAGTGGACTTGGGATGATCTCAAGAGAGCTCACAAAGGTTTCACATCTAATTGTCACAAAGGACACAGACAAAAACACTCAAGAGCCACTGTCTGCTTGACGCAACTATTAACAAGGGTCAGAGAAAACACAGAGAATAGCCAGATAATTGCACTAGAGGGACTAATGGCTATGATAATGATGATAATGAGAGGAAACTAACTTCTACACAGTAAATGTAACTCTAGTCTGAGGGTTATCTGGTGCACTCCGACTATAATAACCCAGCAGTGATTTCAATGCTGTGCCAATATGGTAGGCCTATTCCTAATGTCGGTTTGTCATCATTAATTATTATGCTGACAATGAGTACGTTTAACTGACAGTCATATCTAACCGTCCAGCAAACAAATAATCCCCTTTAATTGGAGATCTAAAATAAAAATGGCTATATAAAATGGGTAAATAACTGTGTGAAGAGTCGTCCTTTTTCATTATGCCCAACTTTTTAGTCCCTTGCCTGTGCTGGTTCCACTACTCAGTGCTGTTGCGAACCCAGCAATAGAGTGGTACAATTTGTAGAAGAAGTGCCTCAAGCTTGTTGTGATTTTTTTAACCACTTTCAGAATTTCATGTTTAGTTTGCAATGGCGATGTCCCATAGGACTCTAGAATTAGGATTCTAATAGAAAAATCCAATTAAAAATCCTATCAGATTTTGGAACACATTTCATGAGAATGTAGGCTATGTAGCACATGTAGCAATAACCTGCTATAAATTATGCAAGAATAGCATTATACATATTTTCACACACACACACACACACACACACACACACACACACACACACACACACACACACACACACACACTTATTAAATCGGCATCATAACTCACCAGTCGACTTGGCTTGGCGGCTTGCATCAAGCAAAAACCTTAAAAAGAATAAAATAAAAAGCATTACTGCATGGCTGCCAACTATATCAATGTATATTACTGTCTGGCTATAGGAAGACAGAACCCCACAGGGTAGCTACACGCATTCACAGATGACAGGTGTTACTTATAATAAAGTAGTATGACTCAATCAGGAGAAATGAAAAGTGCCCCACCTGAGAAGGGGAGTTCTCAGCTGGTCACACCGTGGTCTCAGACAGTACTGTGTGATAATGTACGTGTATCAGTACGCATTATTAGACCTCTGCCGGAACTTGGAGAAGTAGTCTTTGTTTACCACAGTGGTACTTTCATTTGTGTATGCTTATAGGTAGGCCTATATGAAAACTTTAGATGATGTCATGATGTTATATGGGTGTCCACAGTCAAGTAGGCTACATAGGCCTAGTAGGCCTACATAGGTTTTTAGTTCTTTAGCCACATATAACATTCCAGTAGGGCGAACAGGACAGAAATTATTAGCAATGTTCAGAATCCAACATGATTGTATTGGAACATATAGTTGTGAGCTTATAGATATTTGTATATATTTCTGGAGAAGAATGAAATGCCCAAAATAGTGATGTCATGTTGAAAGTGGGTAAACTTCACAAACTTGCACTTGTGAACCTTGTGAACTTGTGAAGTGGTTAAACTTCACAACACAACCATTATGACATGCACAGAATTGGACAACAATACAGAACTGCATGTATCTAATGCTAAACGTGCAACACAGTTTCCTCAGGATAGATTGTAGGCAGTTGAGCACTGCAGCGAGTTGTGAGCTTGTATGTAGATCAGTTATTTTTGGCGAAGAGATTTGGTGTAGAGTAGACTGACAAAAGCAGTTCAAATACCAGACTCGGACTAGAGGGTTTAAGTGTTTAAAATCCCCACCTCAGAAACCATAATGCAGCCCTGCTGCTACTCTGTCTAAATGAACAATACATAGTTTAGCAGACTGCCTGTCAACTGACGCTGTTTTTCAATCTCTCTCTCTCTCTCCCTTCCTCTCTCTCTCTGGAGTGATAAACGTATTGAATAACAGCTTATGGAACGCCCTAGTCAATACCAAAGTATAAGAGGATTCAGGGAGAAACTGTAGACTCTAGATTTCTGACCCTAAGGGGTCAAGGACCCACTTAGTTAGACTCAGCCTTTATCCAACCTTGAGGGGGGAATGCGTGATTCACTCAACATATGACTCCTATTATAGCTCTCATGTATTCTGAATGTTTGAAAGGTATTCCAAACAAAGAGATTATTACGTAGGGTAGGCTATGAAATATCTTGTAGCGTGGCAGTACGGTCAGAAGCATAGAGTAATTTGTATGAAATATCACAATATTCCAAAGAGCTACTTATCCTTTTTTTCTGTCGGGTGGGTAGGGGGGGTGCAAGAAATCTTTTAAGTATATAGAATCCATTCTGTAAAGAGTGTTTGAATTTTGACAGCCAAGGACTAAGGTTTCTCACCGGTCTTTTATAAGTACCAGATGGCTCAATCATGTACGACTCAAGTAACTGTTGGATTTTCCCAGTGAAACATTCTCATTTATTTCCCTGCCCTGGGTGACATACCGTACATACTCTAGTCAAGTATTGCCTAATTTATGCTCCGTCGTACGTTGGTGTAGATCAGTGGAAATATCCGATTTACAAGCTCACAACATGGTGCTTCTGCAACGCGTTTTGAATTTGAACATCAACTATTTTCAAATGTATAAATGTGATATGACCAATATGCTTGTCTGGCAGACATGTCTCCCCTTATAGAAGTTAAAGTAGTTAATCAAACACATGCAGTGGGCTCAAGGCAACCGACAAGTCAGAACCTAACTCCTAACTCCAGCTGAGGCACACTAAACTAGCAACTACTTTGCTCATCACTTAAAGCTATAGGGGATGGAAATTGCAGGTGGTTTAATACAGATTCTAATTAAAATTCCACAAATTAGTTACAGGGGAAGGGAGGGGGAAAAACTCACAGTCTGAACTTGATTCAAATTTGAATGCAGCTTTCCAGAGGCAATGGATAGTTGGATACATACATCATGATTATATATTGGGTATTTTATGCTTCATTTAAGCTTGAATGAACTCTCCAAATAGTTATTTTCAGCTCCTTATTAAGACATCATCATGTGAATTAACATTATTTCACAGGTTAGTAGGATGGAATTATTATTAGCCTTTTAACCTCTGGTACTGGACTGGTCCTGTTCTAGCTTTTCCGATGAGATACTCATTATTCTCAAAAGCAAAGCCCAGCAGTAGCTCATTACAATGCCAATCATTACCAGCAGTGACTTTCAAAACATTTCTTTATTCAATATTGGGCTACAGCACAACCCATATCTTCTCTGGCAGATTAATTGTGTTTTGGCTCCACCTTGTGGCAAAGTGGAAATTGCATGATTTCTCGCAGGCAGATTGTGGCATAGCAGGATTTGTCCAGGTCAAAGTTCAAGGTGAGAGCGAGGGAGGCAGAGTCCCCCTTCATCTCCGACACCCCGCTGCGCGTCTGCTCAGCGCTTTTACTCTTCCCTCCATCACGGTCTCTTCTGCTACCCTCTCCTCCCTCCCTCTCTCCTCCTCCTCCTCCTCCTCCGCTCCCCTCCCCGGCTGTCGGGCCGTGCAGTCGGTAGGCGAGGTCCCGAGGGAAGGCCAGCATGTGGCGGTAGCAGCCGGGCACGTTGAGTTTGAGGGCACCGACTCGGAATCGGCAGCACTGTAGGCCATCTCTGGCCAGTCTCTTCTGGTACCAGAGCCCGATGCTGTTCTCTGGGTACCTGACCGTATTACCCGGCATGGGCAGAATAACCTGGCATAGACGGCACAAAACCTTAGGCGCGCCTTAATAGGGCTAGGCAGAAAATATATCAAAACCAATATTTATAACCAATAACCAACGTGATCTTGCTGATGTAGGTTAATCGATTAATCGAGAAACAGTTTCTTATCACCAAATCGACAGGAAATGTTTTTAATCGATTTTTTATAATTGACTAAATCTATTAATCAGACGATTAACCACACAAACCCTGTATTATACTATGTTCTACAATAGTGCTATAGTGGACATATCATTGCGACACGTTGTGAGCTTGTAGATCGGCTATTTTCACCATTTTTCTTTTGATAATTGTTCATTTATCGTAAACAAGGAAAAGCTTTGATATGATGATGATATTAATTAAGTCATTTCGGCCAGACCTACGCTACGATGTAACCACTTTCAACCTGGCAAAGAGACGTTCTTTAACAACCTGCCACCCTACAGGCCAAGTCAATGTTTGTTTTTTGCTAGTGCTTCGCTAGTAGTCATACAATCCCCTCTCTCCATTCAAACACAACAATCCCACTGCGCCATGTGTGACATAATACTGTAAAACCATGAAGAAACAAAATAAATTATGAAGATGGAAATTTTAAAACACTCTCTCAAGCTATTGAGTAAAGCAGGTGCTATGCAAGCAGTGGTGCCAACATGTCTGCTATTGATGTATAAAGGACTACTTTTGTGGGGTACGTACTAGGGAGAAAATTAAAGAGAACTTGTTCATATTTGTTCCTTTGCTTGACATTATTGCAATCATAACACCTCAAATACTCAAGCAGTACTCAAGTAAATGTACTTACCATTTTTCTATCATGCGAACATGGTGTCAGCAGTTTAATTGCAATGTACTTTGTTTTGTAATAGGCATTGTAATTTTGTTATTATTATAGTATATTATTAGATCAGATGCATTTGCATGTATTTTCTGTTTAGTATAGGTAGATCATATTTGTATAGAAAGTCCTAACCAGGGACTGGGGTTGCAAACGCAACGGTTCCATGTTTTTATACCTTGATATATTTGTATTGTTCCTGTTAAAAATTAAATTAAATAAGAACGAAATGTCTGCTTTGCAGTCTGACATCCTCACCTGTCCTAGATTGTAGACTCCCTCTCTCTCCTCCTGGTCTGTCACCACATGGATCTGGAGTAGGGGGGAAAAAACGACAGCATCTTTAGACGTAAAGAAAATCATCAACACTTTCAATCATCAACATTGCATGAATTATTTCCTGCATTGAATGTTTTAATGGCGTTTTAAGTGAAGAGATGTACACTGGACAGTCTCTGCTTACGTACGTTTAGTGTATTTCTGGCTACCAGTAAAAGCTAGCTCCATTCCAAAATAGGTCTAAATTAGTCCCTGGTTAAAACCCAAACCCTACAGCGGACGTGAAAAGCACTGTTAAAATATAATTCCATCATCTTGGAGCCAGGCTTACCTGAGGCTGGCTGGACTCTGCCGTGTCCTGCTCCTGTTGTGCCCTCACCAGGTCACCCTCCCTGGCTGTGTGACCCAAAGTAGACAGCCGGTGTTCCACAGCCTCGTTCCACACCCTGAACATCAACAACTCAGTCAAGGACTCATTTACAATAATACAATGGATGTCACATTTACAAACTGAAATCATGAATAAAATAAAGTAGACCCTCATCAGGTGAGATGGATGCCTAATCAAGACAAGGTGTACTATGTTTTTATTTTTAATAGTATAACGGCAAAGACACATGGGGAATGGAGGATCAATAACTTGATATTGTTGTTGTCGGGCAGAAACATTGTATCTCCACATGTCAGCTTTGTTCTGTGCGTGAAAAAGAATGCCCTAGGCTACTTTGTCAAACAACAGTGTCAGACAAAAGGAGCGGAAATAGCTGATCTACAAGCTCACGTGTCACAATGCAACGTGTCATGTCCACCCGACGGCAACGGCATGCACTTGGACTTTGTGTTCAGAAGGGCTCACCTGCTACAGTAGGCGTGGAGGTAGAAGACCCTCATGCCATGGGGCAGGCTGAGCCAGGCACGGACACAGCCTTGCGGACCGGTCCCGTAGCGGTGCAGGGCCTGCAGCATCAGCCTCTCCCTGGCCTTGTACACAGGCATCATGGCCAGGCTCTCCTTGGCATTGTCTGTGTTAGAGTTAAGAACAACCAGAACTTGAAACACCATATTGATTCTGAAGCATGCAAAGGAATCTACCACAGCATTTAACTCAATTAACGTCAAGGTACAATGGACATACAGGCTTCACATTGGTGCATTAGAAAACTGTGGAACAGTGATTCTCAACCTTTTTATTTCAAGGAGTCCCAGTTTGATATTAGACCCCCATTTGATGATTTGATCAATTGTTTCTCAGGGACCACAATCTATAGTACACAAGCTGTAAAATCATCAGTGTTCATTTAACTCTTTAAGTC
This sequence comes from Protomyctophum bolini, assembly GCF_963924005.1. Lineage (NCBI taxonomy): Eukaryota > Metazoa > Chordata > Actinopteri > Myctophiformes > Myctophidae > Protomyctophum > Protomyctophum bolini. The sequence goes on along the minus strand of NC_137884.1, from coordinate 9,727,287 downwards.
TGCACAAAGGGAACCAAATCCCAACATTGAGAATGAGAATCAGTGCTATAGAACTTTATTCAGTTTAATTATGTGGGATTATTAAGCAGTGGGGTTCCGTTTTCGAGGGGTGCTGGTAGCCAAGTGTGTCCCAGGTTTGATTCCTGAGCCCAGTGGCGGGTTAACTGCATGTCACTGACCCAAGAAAAACTAGCTTTTACTTTTACTTTGTGACGTTAGGTGGCCACAAGTTTAGGAGACCGGAAGCAGGAGTCTATTCATTCCAACGGGAGAGTGAACATGAACACAGCTTCAGTCCTTCAGAACGATTCTTTAGCCCGATGTTTAACTAAAATTGGACGCAACTCTCACAAGCACACAATCTTCCCAACATTTTGATACCAAAATCACAAATCATGAAAAAAAGATGTTTAGTTATCGACCTATCTCTGTCACAGGAACACTCACACGAAATGTAGCACCAGTAAACAGTAGGACGTCCACAAGATCTGCAGTCAGATGGCGCCCACATAGGAGACCATTTCTGTACCATTTCACCTCTAGTGGCGAAGCAACGGTTGGGCTATCTTCCTAAATTAAGCATCTTTGATGTCACTCCCCGACTCTCTCTCTCCCCATTTCCGGCAGAAAAGTCTTACCTGTCAGCAGGAAGTGTCTTTTAGCCTGGCTCTGAGGGTCGTCACCTTCCTCTGGAGTGAAGACCAAACGTACTGCACTCACCTGACCCAACACACCAACACACATCAATCTACATCAGTGGTTCTCAAAGTAGGGTCCAGGGACTACTTTTACTTTCAAACTAAATACTTTTAGTCTACACTTCCTTGCTCTATAACAAATCAGCCCTTCAATAAAATACTTATTTTGATTCAAAACCACTTAACCAGTGGTCACTACAGTTCCTATACTGTAGTGATGCGGGGTCAGGGTTTTTTATGACCCGCGGGTCCCGCATGTATTAATAATTTGATTCGTCCCAGCCCGCCCCGCAACCCGCCGACATTAAATACACATTGAATACAGCAACCTCCTACAGGCGTATGCATAGGCTCAACTTATGTAACTTAAATAGCACTTTATGTAAGACATAGCACTCTAGTGTATAGTTTCCTTAAGATAGATATTCCACTGTTTTTTTGCAATTTACAATTTAGGCATTTAGCAGATGCTCTTAGAGTGTCTGCTAAATGCCTAAATTGTAAATTGCAGTCTGTGGTGGTAGTTGCGTAATTATTCTACCGTATTCAATGGGTCACCACCACCTTTGGTGTAGCACGTGTAATGTGACTGACGGTATACGGTAACTGGTCTTGTTTACATACATTTGGTGGCAGAGATTGAGAGAAGACAGAGAGGCTACCTTTTAACGCCGACGGTTAAAGTATTCACAGTCACACTGTTTTTGGATTTATGGTGAAAGGAGGAGATCAACGTCAAAGCAAATAAGCCATGGTGAAGCCAGCCGAGCACAGCACGGCTCCACAGTGCGCACTCTTAATTTGTTTACCAAACTTCCTCGCAGGACAAGTGAAATGATCCCATGTATAAATTACATTATTTAACCCACTATAACCCGGCTCGTCAATACAATTAAAATGTCTTGACTCGGCTCAGCCTGCCCCGCAGGTTACAGGTCGGACCGCGCATCAATACTATACTGAACACAGGTTTGTGGTTTTCAAAGACAGACAAAGAATCAACAGAAGGACAATGCTCCTAATTTACACACTTATTTCTTTAGATCCCTCTTTTACATACCTTGTGTTTAAATTTAGACTTTGTATGCCTTTGAAAAGCATTTTAATTTTCTTTGTGTATGAAATGTGTATGAAATAGTAAACTTGCCATACTAAATGCCATTTCTGACAGGATTTGTAGAATCTGGTCAATGTTGAATGTGAAATAAACTGACACTGGCTGTGTAATATGTCAACAAAAACACATTGTTTTACAGCTGAAGATTGTTCTTCAATACACAGCTGTCACATTGCACTGGGTGAGAGTACATCCAACTTCAAATGATACCAGTGTAAATAAACAGCAGCATCCCTTAAATTATCATTCATTTATTTGTAAAAACCTACCATGTCTTCTTTGAGCAAGGCCAGTCCTACTCTGTCCGACTGAACACTGAGGCCTGTCCCAAACCTCTGAGGCCCATAGTAGTTTACGAAGCCTTTAGCCTGGGAAGAAAACATTCAAACGTAATGAAGCACCAAAAATCTAGCTTAAAATAATGCATGAGCAAACTGATGCTGTTCCTATCAGTGCCAATATTGAGTTTCATTAAATTATCTAAATATCTTTAAAGGCTTAAAAGTCTGTTTCTTGTACAGGATGACGTCTTGCTTCTGCATGTCTGCAAAGAAAACACTACGTGTAGTTGGTGGGCTTTTTCTACCTCCGTTTGACAATTGCAATACTGTTTATAGATTTGCCTGTTCCTCTGTTTTGGCTAAGCTAGACTGTATCATTGGGCATCAAAGACCCACTCCCCCGAAAATGTCAATGTGACTTTGAAGCTTAAACATTAAAAACGTGATAGTTGTTTTGCATATAAATCAGCCTGTGTAGTACAATCCACAACATTCATGTATTAGCATAGTGTAAGTTAAAACCCATTTTGGGCGGGAACCCCTTTTGGTGTTAGCATTATGTTATGCTTTAGCTATTGAAAAATAGCAGATCTAGCAAGAATCGTGAAAATGTGCCTCAAATTTGGAATGTATTTTTTCAGAACGAATGTTTTTAACTCAAATCTTTGCTTCTGGAGGGTCCCTGGAACAAGATATTTTCAGATGGGGGGGTCTCGGAGGCCAATTACAGATCATTTTTGGGGTCCTTGACATGAAATATTGAGTGATATAGGCCTAGAAACATAGGTATTTCAGAAAACAGTCAGGATTTAGAAGACAATTCTTTCAGGCCTAAATGGGTTAACATCTCTCGTGTCATGTCAATATGAGTTGTCGGTGTCCGGGTGGAAACCTAAACCTGTACCTTGACATTCTCCACAGCCTGTTGTATCAGCTCCACCAGGTGGGCGTGCGTCTCCGTCTCGGGGGCGGGGTGGAGCGTGTCAGCGTCGCGGTGCGGTCTCAGATCCCGAACCACCAGGTCAAAGTGATTCCCCTGCAGGCGACCCAACCTCAGGGGCTCGCTGACCAGACGGACGCCGGACACGACCATCCCTTTCTTCTCAAACGCCGACGTCTTCTCTTGCAGCCTGACAAACATCGCATCAAAGAAGAAACTAGATAAATTATAATGTCAACGGAATTAAATAAAGGCAACACCAAATGTGAAAGCTGGTGTTTATTTGCAGTTTACTGTAGTCCTACACACTTTACACATTCCATAAAAGCGAGAAAGTATAAGCAGCACAAGTACCGTTGTGGAGAAACCTTCTTGACTACCATGGACTGGTAGGTGATGGCTCTCTTGTCCTTGATGCCAGCATAGGTGAAATCTGAGGGCAGGACACCCAGCATTGCTGCCATGTAACTGATAGCCTCCAAAGTCTCCAGGTTCTCCTTACACAAGATGAAGGCTGCCAACACACACACACACACACACACACAAATTAACAGGTAAATAACGTCAACAACTACCGTCACTGGGTTGACCTTGACGAAACCCTAATACTTCATTGACCGGAGTTCCGCATGGGTCTACACTTGGTACCCTCCTTCCCCCCCCCCCCTATACACCAAATATATTCTGAGAATAGGCGATCTACACAAGAGTGAGCTTGTCGATTGGGGATTTACAGAATGTTCGTTTCCTGGGGAAAAAAAACTAAATGATGGAGCCTGCACGAACATGAATTTCACCCGGCAACATGCCAGGAATGGGGACGCTAGGGTTCATGTGGTGGACAATTAAATGATGCCCATACCCGTATAAACATCGTCCTTGCTGCAGTCCTCTGCGGTCCTCTTCCTGGGTCTGCCTCGGTCTCTCAGGCGCACAGTGATAGCCGTCTTGCCCTGCTCGCCGAAACTCTTGGTCTCCACCAGCTTCCCAAACCTCCGGCTGAGGAAGTGGTGGACCGTCGTCCTGTGGTCCTTGTCGGCATCGGGCAGGAAGGTGTGCGACGACCCCGGCACTTTGGCGTCGATGAACCTGAAGAAGTCCTCCGCCTCCTCCTCTGTGACGAGCCCGGCGAGCTCCCTGAAGTCCGGGCACTCCTTCACCTTGTAGGGATATACAGATGAATGAAGATCATGCAAACATAATTGCCATCAGGCATGAGAGAGAGAGAGGCAAGACAGGATAGAAGTAAGAATTGTGACAGGCCTATTATCACCTTGATCTCTGACTGACAGGTGATGGTCATGAGGAAGGGGAAACGATGTCGTACTGCACGGTGGACATTAGCTCGCTGGTGTTTCTCTGGGAAGGAGCCCAGGGACAGTAGCTCTACACCGGTCAGCTGCTTCGTCTCGCTCCTGGTCTCTTCTTTAGGGAGGCCTGATGGGTCTCTGACAGACACGGCAAACTGTTCAATCGCATCACAGACCGAGGCGCCTAAAATCACACTCAGGTCAAGGTTTTCAGTTGTCACCGAAGGAGTGACATCCCCATTTGTTTCATAGTCTTCTACACTGATTATGGCCAAGTCCTGTGTAACTCTGGATGAGCTGCACTGCTTAGCTTCGTTGCTGGTGTTGTCACTAGGTTTTGTGGGGATAGAGTGACCGAACTCATTGACATGAGGAGGAAACCTGGGACTCTCCTCTTGTGAGGACGTTATTATTGGCTTACTGATTAGATGTCCATCGATGTCTATTTCTGTCACCACAAAGTCCCTGGTGAAGTTTTTGATGCTCCCACAGAAACCTTCGTGGCTTGATATGAAACACTCTGGGACGGTGACAACATCACTTTGTTCCATCTCTACCATCACATCCAATGGCCGCAGCCTGCATGCACTTTCTCTAGTTAAGCCTTTTAGTAAACACGAGGTAAGGAAGTAAAGGAACACAGTACCCCAACCCCACCCGTAACAATTCTTCCCCGCAACGTTCTTCTAAAGCGCAATGTCCACTACCCACTCTTCTAGAAGTATTAGTAAACTAAACCCACTGCAGAAACGAAAGTCAGACTGTCAGTGTCAGTCCGTCAGTTATCTCATGCATTTGTAAGAAGCTAAGAAGGTGCTAACCTGAATCAGAACCGAGTCATTATCGAGTCAGTCTCTGTCTTAATACTTCTCTAGTATGAACTTTGAACTTTATTTGTATAGCGCTTACTATTACTATTTACTACGTAAAACCGCGTAAAACACCATATATACTCTAAGAAAACACCCCATGCTGCTGCATGTTGTAAACAAAACCACGCGGAAAAGGGGTTGGTGCACTTCCGCGTCACGTGATGAAGTTTTTTTTTTTTTTTTAAGAAAGAAAAAGAAGAGGAAACATGATACCGGTATCAAAATAATAATCCAAAAGATACGCCTACTACGTCCACCACTACTACTATTATTATTATTATTTGACATTTGAATAGAACACGATAGTAGTTAATCAATGTTGGCATAAAAACAGAACAGACTTCCATATTTTTTTGTCAATTTACCCCTGAATGGCTCTGCGGTTAGGGTCAACAGAAATCTGGGAACGCATCCAAAAAGGAAACCATTTTTTCCTCTTTTTTCTGCTGAATCTGTCTTGAGCGTGATGCGTTTGTTGCACAAAGTGCTTGTCCAAAAAAGAACAGATCTACAAGCTCACATCGCGTGGCGGATACCATGCATTGTGAGCTTGCAGATCTGTTCTTTTTTGACCAGCGACACTCGCGCGATGGGGCGGAGTTGACGTGCGCGCAAGTACATAAATAAGCGTGGCTTTTATAATAAGAATAATAATTCATAGTGGTGACTGACCCACGCGGTTATTTGGGGCATCAATCATGATCATGCAGCCGACAACCGTTATAGTGGTGGCGGACAAAACAAGCCTGAAACGGCCGTTCATCTTTTTCAATGGCGTGAATATGGTGAGTAGGCTGCTATAAATAAATTCAGTACCAGCCTTTACCAGGAGGCCAGCTATCTGACGGTCTCTTTGATAATTGGGGGGATATGGGGGGCTAATATACAGTTTTGGACACCTTTCATTATAGGCTATCATTTGCAATGTAACCTATTTAGCTTCTCCATTTGAGCATTTATAGTGCCCACAAGAAATACATTGAAATGAATCGACAAGGTATGACATATTCGATGTGTATAGCCTACTGCGTTTCCATACTGCCGTCTAAGGAAAATAAATAAATAAAAATAGGTATTTGCAGCATCTATTGAAAACTAGATAATGTGCTGCTTATTTTATATGAAAATTATACACATCCTTTATAGCCTATGATGGTTGATTTAGATTTAGTGACATTCAGCCAATGCAAATCAAGTTATTCAACACTGTGGTTCAACACTGTGTTATTCCCCAGCCATAGCATTACAGTGTTATTATTATGCCAGGAATCAGTCAGGCTTGAAACTAAAGCCATGGGTACCGACCTTTACAGGCTATGGTACCGACCGAGGATAGTCAGGCTGATTCTGTTCCCTTTTAAATGTACTAAAACAGGCTTGCCAGTAGATGGCGATGCTGATCTTTTTTTTGTTGCAATATTTGAACATTAAGACAATGATGGTCTGTTATAGCGTTCTTCTTTTATAAAGAAAACAACAACAATTTACAGACCAAACCACCTATGTATATAAGAAAGGAGCTTTTCAAATTGAATGATGCTTGCGGTTTTGATTTGGGTGTGTAAGCAGTTTGCTTAACTTTTTGATTGATTGATTGATTGATTGATTGATTGATTGAAAACGTATTAACAGTTTGTAGAATGGGTAGGCCACTAGGCCTACATTTCAAAGAAAGTGCAGGTCAATACAAAATCTGCTACTTTTTTACAGCAGGGTCCTCCATTTTCAAGTCATCAAGACATTTAAAGACATACAAATAATATACCCATCTATGTAAAATAGAACTAAACATAATCAAATACACATCAAATACACAGTTAGAAAAAAAGGGAATGGTGAACAGTATAGAAAAATAGAGGGGGAATTGTACACTGTACAGGGGCCAATTTAACCCCTTGTTTGAGCCGAATCTGGATTGCACGTGGAGAATTCAGTGGTGTAAAAGCCGATCCGTGGTAAGTGGTACTATAACACAACGGTTGGGAACCCCTGATGTACATTTACTCAAGTCCTGTGGACATTCTGCATAATGAGTAGCCTACTTCTTCTTCTTTTTGTCACTTAAAATGTTATTCCTTTTGTTACAAATCACAACACGAAATGAAAATATAAAAATAACCAAAAAACACACACACATAAAAAAACAAAAAGACAAACAAAACGACATCTTCTGAATGAATACTAGCCAAATATAAAATACATTATACACTTCATGTTGCTATGACTTTGAAAAGAAACAATTTGCCTTTTTTTCCCCCTTAAGGCCTTGAGCTTCATCCTGCTGGCGATAACAGTAGCTGCCCACCGACACCTCTCTGATAATGACAAAGTAAGACTGGGTTGTGTGTTTAGTGAATAAAGGTTGTTCATGTTCTGTTCACTTTTTATCTGTTTGCATAAAGGGGTCATTGAAGGGGTGCCATACCATTAACATAATCATCTAAATCAGTTTAACTACTTTAACCCTATAAACATCATCTACAAGTTCACGACTGCTATACAAAAAAGGATGGGGGTCTGTGTGTCCAAATACAAATTAATTTGGGGTTCCTTGACATGAAAAAGATTTTATAACACTGACAAACAACCAACCAGACTGTCCTTATTTTCCTCCTCAGCTGGAGGAGTTTGGTTTGACTGGTGTGGTGAAGCTCTACGTCCTTGGCTCAGCCTGTCTCATTCTCTCTTTCGTCGGAGTGTGTGGAGCCCTGAAGGAGAATAAATGGTGCTTGATTGTGGTAAGATCTGTTGTGTGTATGTGTGTGTGTGAGTGAGTGAGTGAGTGAGTGAGTGAGTGAGTGAGTGAGTGAGTGAGTGTGAGTGTGAGTGAGTGAGTGAGTGAGTGTGTGTGCGCGAGCGCATCCAAGGTTGGCCTTACAAAGTTATACTATGAATTAAATTATTCTGTAACTGTATTTACTTTTTGATCTTTGTGTGTGTGTGTGTGTGTGTGTGTGTGTGTGTGTGTGTGTGTGTGTGTGTGTGTGTGTGTGTGTGTGCGTGCGTGCCTGCTTACTAGTTTGCAGTTGGGATGGCAGCAGCCAGTCAAATGATGATTGTGAACACAGCGATAAAGTACCAACCTGTTTATGAGGTGCGTTCACGTTCACCATCAATTCTTCTAAGTTCTATACAAAACTATGATCATTATGTATATCACAATCCACTATAGACCTATGTATTCCTATTACAATACTACAATACTAATTTAAAAGGTTTGTACACACTAAAATCCTCAGTTTTATTTTATTTTTATTTAACCTTTATTTAACCAGTAAAATCACATTGAGACTGCGTCTCTTTTACAAGTGGGAACTGGCCAAGAGGCAGAAATAAAAATTACACTTCAATACCACATCGTCAATGTTACATTTTGAACCAGCAAATACAACATCCATAATATACCTTAAAATACCTATGCATAAATACAACAAGTCACCTGTCCTACTTTTTTAGTAGCAGGGCAAAATACACCATATACACAATCTCCACGATCTGAGCCGATATAATTTAATATATAGGCATGAACATAGGCTAGTAGCCTACATATCCAAACATGTGCAAGTGTTGGATTGTACATCAAAGATGATCCTTTTGAAAGTTCTCAAGGGAACTTTCACAGCCAGTTTTAGTCTGGACTGTCTAATATATTATTTATGCCCCAAAATCTTTAAATCTCGCACTATTAAGGCATCCGGCCAGTTCCACGCGCTGCACAAGGTGCCCCTTTTTTTCACTTGAGCACCTGCCCCTCTAAATGTCTGTGCACGCCACTGCTGAGCATGTATCCATTTGTAACAAACAAAGCACAGAAGTGAATCATTATTATGTGACATGGTTGTTGTGATGTCGGTCTACAGAAGGAGGTGCAGAACAGGGAAGCATCATTCTTGTCCATGATGCCTCTGAGTGGAGCCAGCAACAACAACCGCACCTTAATGGACGGCATCCAACTATATGTAAGCACTAAACTATTTATTCTCATGAGTAAAACAATCGGTATGGCAGAGTACGTTAATACGATATAACGAGCACACCTGCAGTGGTTGGAGGTAAGGCTACTCTTCCATTGAGAAATGTAGATCCTGGTGTCAGGTATAGGACAAGTACATAGAGTCTGAAACCCCACCTTTTCAGACTCCATCATGGCCCATAGCACTTACCCTACCCCCTTAGATAGCATTTCTGTAGACTTAGATAGCATTTGATACAGACTTATAGCATGTTTTGTAGACAGCACTATACTTGCATTGTATGTAGTCATAGCACATCATAGTACATATGTATAGCATAGTATAGTATGTATAGTTTATATGTATAGTTTCATTGCTTACGCATGTTTCATGATAAATGCTTTTTATGTGATGTATTCCCATGCATTTTTGTTCTTGCTTAATATAAGTCGCTCTGGATTTAAATGCCTAAATTGTAAATTGTAAACATAAAGGATAGAGTGAGGACCGGGAGCGACAGCCCCGCCCCCTGCTATTCATTTCAATGGAAGTTGCTCAATGGCGTTTTGAAGCACCCGGAAGACTACCATTAAAAGTATAACTCAATGGAAGTTGAGAGCGGTCAGGGTTGACGCATGTTAGGCACATGACGTCACTGAACGTCCGTCCACCTCCATGAACGTGCTGCAGTTCCACGTTTGGCCAGTAGGTAGTGGCAGCTGCAACGTTGGCCAACCCTTCTGAGGGCTTGGACGCATATACTGTACTTGTTGACAAGTACTGCCTGAAGCTCATGAGCCTAACATTTCCCCTATAGCCAAGAGCGGATTACCTCTGAATTGTATTCAGTGTCATTTCTGTACAATGTACATTAAATGTCCTTTACTGATGCCATTCAGTCAGTATCACCTTGTGTACCCGGCACTGTCCCGATTAACCCTCATAATAAAATGTAATGTATGTGTTAATTGCCATCTGTTTTTAACTTGAGGGCACATGGTCCTTTGTGTGTGTGTGTGTGTGTGTGTGTGTGTGTGTGTGTGTGTGTGTGTGTGTGTGTGTGTGTGTGTGTGTGTGTGTGTGTGTGTGTGTGTGTGTGTGTGTGTGTGTGTGTGCGTGCATGCATTGTGCGTGCAGTATAAGTGCTGTGGTCTAGTGGAAGGCTACGCAGACTGGGGCTCGTCCATTCCAGTCTCCTGTGTGTGTGAGCACCCAGGAAGGAATTGCGTAAGTATCGTGCACATTTGCGCTGGAAGAGCCTGAGTGATAATCTAACTAACAAGAGTCTTTGAGTTAAATTAACACCGGATTTTGCTTTGTAGTTTGTACAATAAAATCATTAGACTGCTGGTTCCATGCCATTAGAACTCATTTAATATTTCTGATGGCAGAACCGGCTTACTTCTGTAGTCATTCATTGCCGTTTCATCAGGAAAGACACTTGAATGGTATGGCACTTTTGGCATGGTACATTTACCTTATAAATATGGACTGAAACAGACCATACTGTAGATGCTCTGCCATGTAGTGTCATGTTTTGATTGTGTATTTCCTCTATTTGTCTTAAATATACAGTACCACAGTGAATCAAGATAAGAGCAATGTTCTCTGTGTGAACATTATGACATTCAATTCTCCATCCTCAGGTGAGACTTCAGGGAAATGTCACTGTTGGCACAGCAAGGAGTAAGAATGAGTTTGTTTATCAAGAGGTAAGACAACATATTTTATATCAGTGGTTTTCAAAGTGGAGGGCCACCAGTGGGGCCAAATTGAAAGGTGAGTTTTTGTTATAGTGATATAGTGATTATAGTGTCAGTTAACCACTTTCAACCAATTCAAGATTGACCATCTCCCTGGTCAAAAGTCTATGACCAGACCATGCAACAATTATGAAGTACCGGTATTATGATAGTTGAGCTACCGGTATGTCATTATGAAATGCTTTATAATGGGTTGTGATGGTTTTGTTAGTGCTTATAGATATAATTATACGGTATTGTAAGCACATTATAATGCATTAAAAGTAAGTATTGTAATGCATTATAGACATATCTAATTATTGTTGTAACTTCATTTTCTAATACCATCAACTAACAGTAACACCCATTATTGTTGCTTACAGCCTTGTCTGCATATCTACATGGCTTCTGTGAAACGTGCATTCTCAATCGTGACAGGGTTCAAATTTGGAAGTGCCATGTTTTGGGTATGTTTATGCATTTCATTGTTGTATACTGTACATACAGATCCTTACATCTGTAAGAAAATATTAATAATAATTAATTATTATTATTGCATGCATGTGTGTTTGCTACTTTGCTTGCAGGGGGTTCTACTCGTTCTGAGCATCAAACTCATGGTTCAGATGAAAAAGAAAAAGGCGTTCCTGGAACTTCTCCAGACTTACAAATACTGCCCTCCAAGCATGTCTTAAGTGACCATCACACTCGCATTACTAATTGAATATTCTTTGGGATGCTCAGGTGTTCAGCTTTTGTGTTTGCGCATGTAAAACTAACAAACAAACAAAAACACACACAAAAAAACACCCTGCTGTATCCCCTAACAACCACCTGAATAAGTTGACAAGCCAATTAAGAAAAGCTTCCAGATGCAGTAAGATCTCCATGCATCTGAACTGAAGTATGCAGTTCCTGACCTGCAGTATACTACTGTACTAATACTGCAGGGTTGTTTGTCGGCTGTTTGTGTGAGCCCCAACGAGAAGGTCCCGGGTTCCATTCCCGCTGGGGGCGTGTTCTCTCCTCCGTGTCATCAGCACCCCTTGTGGGGTTTGACGAAAGGGCCTTTCTGTGTGGAGTCTGCAATTTGCATGTTGTCCCCGTGTTCCCTATAGGGTAGGTACCCTCACAAAAGCATGCAGTAATCCTGGTCTCTATATACTGCCTCCCCTGATGGAGGGGAAAGGTACTGGTTTAAATAACGTGTTCCTTCCACTTCAATGCACGACGTCCTCCCAGGAAAACTCCCCCGTCAGGCGATAAGAAGTGGCTTGCTCACTCCTCAGTCCTCATGCATTGAAGGAAGCATAAGCAGTTCAAGGTTCTCCCTAGCTTGGCAGAGGGAGAGTAGCGCCCAGGATTACAGCTTACTCATTGGTACTGGGTGAAAAAAAAACACATAGCAGCAACGATAACAGGAGCGGTTTGCACTGATTCGTTTATCAGAGACGTGATTTTTATGTGGTTTCAGAATGTACGAATCTAAAAGGCTCGTGCCATGTTCATAGCCATTACCTGAGGATTACACTCTGTAAATGTATTATTTTGTCAGCTGAGGTCGACTTCTGACATAGCCTACTTACTGTATGTTTTATTTATCTTCTTTTACTTATTTTCTTGTTGTGTTTTTGTTCCATTGTCGATAAGTACAATAATTTGTGCCATATTCTATTTTATTTTCATTCACAAATTACGGATAGCTCATTTTGGATCAAGAAACCCTTCATGTCATTCTCACGCCAGGCTCCAATCCTAATCAACGTGAGTTATGCAATAGGGGGTGCTTCAACACCCAAGCAATTATGATTTCTCAGACTCCCAAAAAACAAGAATTATTCTTTCAAGGCCATTTTAAAATGTGTTCAGAGTGTTGGTGAGATCATCACGATTTTTTTTGTATTATTGTTTTCACTTTTCAGGCTATGCATTACGTAATTTGTGTCTGCCTGGAATTCCCAGCAATCATGACCTAACCTGTAACACTGTTGCCAACTTGCCCATTATGACATACAGCAGCTGTTCATGAACTATCGCATGAACTGTCTCCTTGTCCTGATTTCACACTGGGTTATGTAGGCTACACTGTAAAATCCTCAGTGTTCATTTAACCCAGAGAATGTACAAAATGTAACCATATAGACTAGACCCACGTGGGACCGTTTGGTTACCGTGGGACCGTTTGTGCACTCTCTGAGTTAACAATGGATAAATTAAATGGTGATGATTTTGCTGTGCATGGTACGAGTTTTATCCAAATGAATTCAGCCTGACGGAAATGATTTTGCACCCACATCTGCACTTTGATAATGAATTAAGAATTACATACTTTAAAAAAAAAGTTAACTCTTGTTTTGTGCATTTCATAATCTCAGTATGTTTCGATTATTTATTTTTGAACTCATGGAATGAATACTTGTTTTTGAATGTGAATAAAAGAGAAAAGAAGCTCCCTTTTTCTCTTTTTCATATGTGTTACCGGTGATGGACAAAGTACTCAACACCAGTATGTGAATAATAGCAATTGGTCTATCAAATTTGAACTGGACATGCTTTTTGACATTTTCTATGAAAACAATTAAGATTTTCCAGAAAGGTTCAACAAATATCACTCAAATATGACGTTACTCAAGTTACTCAAAAATGATTACTTACCGGTAATTGCAGTAGAAGAAATGTAATCTTTACTGACCATCACCATTTGTTGCCTTGAGCCAAGCTCATTTCCCAGTAGCCCTAACAAAATGACACCTGGGCTGTCAGGACAGCTCATTTAAACCTTCTGCTCATAAATGTTTTCATGCTGTTTGCCTTGACTGGGTTCCACTATTCATTAGCTGTAATGACCTCCGTGAGCAGTTGTGGAATGCATTGAATACATTTACTTGAGTACTGTATTTTGTAATTTGTCTTTTTTAATACCTTTGAAATATTTTTAAAAGCAACTTTTTAAGACGAGTACAAATTTGACTGAGCAACTTTCACTTGTAGTTGAGTAATATTTGACCAGGACTACACAGTATGCTTTGACCAGCTCAGGCCTTGTGGTTAGTTTCTGCCCTGAGGCTGAGACTGGGAGGTTGGGGTTCAATCCCCGGCCGGGTCATACTGTCAAAGTATTTATTGGGCATATACTAGCGTCATGTCCAGGGGGTGTACTTGTAATCAAGCTGCCTCACACTACAGAAACAGGAGCCCTATGGGCCTCATGGCTCGGCAAGGCCTTATACTTACTCACCTATACTTTGACTCAAGTGCAGGGGGTGGGTACTTTGTAGTAGTTTGTACACCATTGTCTGCAAGACACGGGGGAGGTAAGCTGTGGGTTTTATTGAAGATGACAGTCCCTTCCTAATTTGGCCTGAGACTAGAACATCAAGAGTGATTTCATCACGGAGGACCTGTTTTCGTTCAAACATCAAGGAAAGTGAATTCAGCTTGCATGAATTTGTAAAAGCAGGGTCAGAGGAACCCCAGGGTGGTCTCTGACAGGCTCCATGATATATTTTACTTTAGTTTAAATTGATAATAAGTTGTTCCACACAAAAACGATTATCCTAATAATAATAGTTGTCGCCAGACTCCAGGCGGAGCTAAGATCTATGTCTGTGGTGACAGGAGAATCTCCTGGCAGAGATTCTGTATTTGGACCTGCTGTAGTGGACTACAGCAACCTTTAAAAACATTTCCATTAACTTTTCTTAGAAGAAGCAGGGTAGGTACTGTGCTCTAAAATTTGATTTCCCATAAGTAGTAAAATAATGTAAAATGAAAATAAAAATAATTTAACTATCAAATCTCTGAAACAAATTATGGAGATTATATTTATATAATAGAACATCACTAAGAACAATAACAAAACATCACTCATTTTATTACACACCAATCAGAGTGGTGAATTACAAAGTATGTTCACAAATCCAAACCGAAAAACAAGACTATAAAATGATAACAAATCGAGAAAACATTATTTGGAAGTTACATGCACAGATATTATACGTTTTTTTCCCTTGGCATTTCACATGCAACTACGGTATAGTCTCGCGTTGCCAGACTGTTGCCTCTTGCAATTTTCAAATGCTTCAGTCATACAGTCTGGAGAACGGAAGTTCTGATCATGAGAAAAGTGGAAGTGCAGCGGGCCCCCTCCTCCTCATTTCACGCAAATTTATCCTAATATAAATCGAAATCATCTAAACATAATATAGCGTGCTGCTTAGCAGAAATGGAAATAAAAAGGCTAGAAAAAATATTTTTGTGAACCGAAATGCGAGCTTCCTTAATCGGAGTTGTAGTTCCAGACTCTAAGTATATAGCATTCGGAGATTGTGGAATAGTTGTCTGGCAACGCGAGACTAACCTACAACTAACTAAAAAAATACATTTGATCAAAGCAGCAAAAATCATGATGCTTTGTAGTAGTATCTACAGTACAAATTAAAATCTTTTATCTCTTCTGGAAGTATTTGGTTGCCAATTAGAAACATTTGAATATTTCTGAGATTTGCACCCCATGTATAATTACAATATGTACATTCAATTAGGAAGGGAGAAAAAAAAACTGTATAAAATAATGTCATGGTATTTGGTTATTACACGAGTTCCGTTGTCAGTGCGGTCCATTTGTCATAGGATATGGCTGAATATGTTTAGTCAGGAGCTAAAAAACTAAATGCAAAAGTCTGACATTTGCGTGAATGTGTGTAAACCTATTTTTACAGTCATGTCTCCATCAGTGCTTTTTCTTCAAAATATATATCTTCAAAAACAGCTTATTAGAAAGAGAAGTCTTTCCACAGTTACAATTTACTTCACTCCGATGAGTCTTTATTCCTGCACGTTAACATTTCAATCACAGTGCTATTATCATTAAGTCTTTGTGAATATTTGTCAGTGAAGGGTAGTGTACCGGTATATATTAAATCCTGACAGCTTAATGAAGAAGACTTGATTTCACAGCTTGGATCCCACTATGGTTTCATATCTGTTAGTCAGGTTCTCAAAATGGGGTCCTCGAGCCCCAGAGATCCTTTGGGTGGCTCCAGGGGTCCCCAGCAAAATATCACAATCAATTTAACCACTTTGTCCATATTTTATACTTTGGCTTTTTGAAAAATGAAGTCTTAAATATATTTGGACATTTTTCAATAAGTTAGATAGAATTGTCAAATCTTTTCTTCTGCGAGTCCCTGGTACAAAATATTTTTCAGATGTGGGTCCACGGCCAAATACATTTAGGGGTCCTTGACATTTTTGTTTTGTTTTATTAAAAACGTTTTTAGAACAAACAAATTGAAATATATATGAATGTTATATTATCATTAAAATCGTATTATGCCAATTATTTGGGAGACCATTTGCAATACTCTCGCGGCGCACCAGCGTGCCCCGGCCCACAGGTTGGGAACCACTGACCTGTACCATATCAAACAAATTGTTCTCTAGGAGTATATTAGGTTTCAGAAATGTCTGTGTAAACCTTCAACGTTAAGTGTAAGGCTCTGTACATATCATTTTCTTCCCATGTCCTTGTTCTGCCCTCCTGCTCTTCCTCTCATTGTTTATCGCCATCATTTGCAGTTTGATTATGATAGATTAGATCCACCCTGTCCCTGCAGGCCTGTGCCCGAAGGACCAAACTCAAGCAGGTTTTTTCCCGTTCCTAAGCTACAAGCAGCGGCTGACGGTGCATTAACCACTTTAAACAACGTATATTTATACTTTGGCTATTTGCGAAGAATTTTGAGAGATTTCTATACCTACTGTATAGTACATGCCCAAAGTAGGGATGCCAGTTTGAAAGTTAGTGGGATCAGCTAGCTGTAGCGTTTGGTTGGACGAACTGGAAGTGCCCTCTGTGGTTCATAAATAATGACATTTTGAAAAGCTATTTCGTACACAAGCAGATGCTGTTCTGTATATTATTTATTCTGTTCATCACCATAGGAGGACTAAGGACTTTGAAATTGAAAATTGAAAATTGAAATTTTGTGAAGCTACTATGTATACAAATACAAAGTATTGTTGCTGACTGTTCTCCGATTACAACATCACACTGACCCTAGCCTTCTTCTAAAATCGCACGCACGCACGCACACACAAACACACACACACACACACACACACACACACACACACACACACACACACACACACATGTGCACGCGAAGGCTCAGGCGTCCGCAGACGTTATGAGTGTGGTGTAATTTCCTGCCTTGGCATTGATGCTGTAGACCACTGTAGGGACATCCGTCTTTCTCCTCATCTGGCAGAGGATGGCAACAGCCAGCCCTGTGGACACCACCTATAGAGAGACAGTACAGTATAGCAGTATTAGCCCACGGACCCCCATTTGAAAAGATATTCCAGGGACCCCCATAAGAGAAGATTTTTGCGGTGATTCTGAACCCGTTTAATTTCAAGGACCCCCCAGTTTGACATGCATTAGTCTACAGACAGGCCCTCATTTAATGGCATTTCTACTGTATCTCTGGGACCCCAATTTATATTGTAAACTCAAACTCTGAGAGTGTACAAATGGAACCAAATGGACCGTTTGTACCCTCTCAGAGTTACAGACCCATAAGGGTCCATTTGGTTCCAAACTATAACTCCCTCAAGGACCCCTGGGGGTCCCCGGACCCCACTTTGGGAACCACTGCAGTATAGTACACTGTAGAGCCATCCATTGTTCTCTACAGTGCTGCCATACATTATCATTGTTACATAACCTAGTCACGTCACCAATAGAACATGTTGAAATAAATAGATTTTCTGAGACAGGTTTACAGATCATGGGTATAAATTGACTACAAAGGTGACACAGACAGACAGACGTTACGGGTAACGGGTATAATAACGGGTATTGCATATCATGCATTCCCTATTTGCATCGTATCCCGACTCGCATACTTCCCGAGTAGGCCGGTACCCAATGGACACCTGTCTAGTAGCCTAATTATAATAATAAATAATTATAAAATAAATAATTAGATTCATAGCATCAATAGTTTTCTCTTGCAGTTTTTAAAGCAAAATGTTGTAGTCGGGTAAAGGGGGTGCTTGATTCAGAAATGAGGAAAAAGGGGTATTGAAGAGTGTTACATGTCATTGCCTGCCTCCTGGCAAACACACATTCCCATTGTAGTCAGTGATTGGCCACTTGACACTTCCCTTTCACATCTGGATGAAGGCTGTCCATTCAGATGCCAACAGAAGAGGCTCATTCATCTCATCTCCCAAGGGCCGGACAAAATGTATCACTGGCCGAAATAATGCTCAAAATGTCAGCATAATTATGCCACAATAAAACTGATACTGTAGACATAAGAGCAGACCTACTTTCTATACAAGACTATCCATCTATCGATGACTCACACATTACTCTTCATGTGTTCTGATGATGTAGTACAATGTAATATTACTTTGTTTTTCTTGTTTGCACAGTATGCACGCGCGCACGTGTGTGTGTGTGCGTGAGAGATGGACTCAAGCCTGATGATAGATGGAGAAAGTCATTTAAACGGTATGTTACATGAACTTGTGAAATACTAATGTTACAACACATACTGAAAACCCTACCCAGTGTGGAGAAACAGGAGAGAGAGAGAGAGAGAGAGAGAGAGAGAGAGAGAGAGAGAGAGAGAGAGAGACACTGGGCTGTATTTTGTGTGTCTTAACTTAATTATTACTTAACTTAAGACCTGGAGGCGTATTCAATGCCATTTGGCTATTCTGAGTGGCCAAAGAGCATTGACCACACCTCCAGGTCTTAAGTTAAGTAATAAGACCTGGTACTTAAGACACGCAAAATACAGCCCAGAGAGACAGAGAGAGAGACTGATATTCTAAAAACACACAGCACCAAACATTGAGACAGACAGACAGACAGACAGACAGACAGACAGACAGACAGACAGACAGACAGACAAGACAAGACAAGACAAGACAAGACAAGACAAGACAAGACAAGACAGAAATTGCATACCCAGAGCAACATGAGTCCCAGTGATATTGTTATAACAATATTAATGGCCAGAATCACGTGAGCGATCAGGATCGGAAGGCATGGCTGAAACAGAAGAGACATTAAAATGGCATTAAAGCCTGATTCATACAGTACGTCTTGTCATCTTCTAGTTGCATTTGTGTGGTTTGGGCTTTACACTTACTAGTGTACACGCACACACGGACACACGACATACATAATGTTAGGTCGTGTTGTTGCAGTCATAGCAAATTAGAGGAAACAGAATTCTATTGTAATCAGTCCAGTGTGTGTCTTAGCAAATTGACTCCAGAGCAGATGGATGGATGTTCATGCACCAGGGATATAATCAGTAGGCTGCCCCAAAAAGGGTCAAAACATCAGGGTCAAGGTTACATAATCAGTCATATGTGACAAAAGTTGGGACATTGGTGCACTGGTGCAGGCATGGTTTGGTACTTCAAGAGCGTTTGTTTTTTTATTCACGTTCCTCCTGACTGTGGAATCAGTTCATTTCCAGTTGATCTAACAAAGTCTAACAAAGACCAAAGTCCTATTCACACAGGATTAGTATTATATAGGGACCCCAGGTCATTTGTAATAATCATGAAGGACGTCTGTTTTTTTTAATCCTGTGCAAATAGGATTTACTAATCTAGCATTTACTGCAGCTTTAAACAAACAAAAACAAAAAGAAAGACAACCGACCTCCTTGTAAATCATGATGGGCTCATCTGTGCTCTCCTCAGAAAAACTGCTGTTCCTAGGGACCGCCACCTGCAACAAGCATGGGAAAGAAAGAAAGAAAGAAAGAAAGAAAGAAAGAAAGAAAGAAAGAAAGAGCACAAGCATACAGAAAGAAAACCAAACCACCAGTCAACAAACCAATTGCAACCTTTATGAGAAGAATAAATGAGTACAACATGATGAGGTGTGATGAAATAGAATGTCTTAACCACTTAAGCCCTGCTTAACACGTTGACTGCGTTATAAATAAATCTCTAACTCCAGTTCCCAGCCGGGGTTTTCACTAACCTTTGAAGAATCACGCCGTCGCAATTGTACCTCCCTTTCATGAAACTGTGCCTGAAAATAGTCCCATCGTTTGTGTTTGAGTTGAAAAATCCACCACCGCGGCGATTCGAAACAACAACACAGAATAGAGCGAGATGGATTACGCACCATTACGCACCATAGGCAGGTATGCATTGAGCCTCAATTTCCCAGAAGCCCTAGGAATCGAGTATCAGTGGGTTTCACGTGATCCAAACGCGTGACGTGGTGTCACGGATGTCCGACGGAAACACTGTGTGTATGTCTTAAAAGTTATCAAAAAATGGCGAATAAAACATAATTCGAGAATAGCGTGTTCCGCAGGGAAAGACAATGGAAAAAAAGTCAGGAATAACGTGATCCGTAGGGAATGTGTTAACCAATGTCGCAATGTTTGAATATTTTTTTATATTTCTGAATATTGTTTTTGAATAGTTTTGAATATGTTCACCTATAATGACAAAATAAGGACGCTACAGTTGAAGTGGTTAAGCCTAATCACACAAAGCTATGAACCTGGAATTACAGTTAGAAACACAAAGCCAATAGAATCAACAACGCCCCGGACCTCCGGTCCACTATAGGAGGCGAGACAGTAAATGAGAAGGAGCACTTTTGGGTTAGTTTTTGATACTCACACAGTTGCTCAGGTCGTCCTCGTTGCAGAGGCAGGACTCAGGGACATCGTCGCCCCAGTCCTCGTAGCCCATCTCCAGTCCACAGCACTCAAACTGAGAGACACGACGCACGAGGGCACAGAGTGGACTATTAGGATACACACACCGCATTGGCACATGTTGACACGTGCAGTCGTGCATGCACGCTCACGCAGACACAGTGACATACTGTATACATCAAATATACATCAGAGCCAGACAAACACAACAATATAAGATTAACAATAGAATACTATAGAACAAGCACACCATTCAAAGTAATAGGGCGACCGAATAGAACAGAGTTCAATGGAGAAGTGACGCCCTGCTCTATTCGGTTCCTCAAGCTCTATGGTGCTGGTTCTCAATGGAATCAGGCAGCAACCATAGGATCATAATAAAGTTGTGATAAGGAGGCATTATTTGGCTCAGCAAAACGAACACATACTCGGTCACACCCAAGAACAAGTAGACGACAACCTACATTGTACTGCATGCCGGCGAGCAAAGCTTTGGAAGAGTCGCTGGCTTCGCTGAGCGGTATCATGGCCTGATGTTCCCGCTTGATCTCCTCACCGACCTGTGGGGGAAAAAAACGTTTATTCACCAAATCAATGAAGCATTTGTTTGTGGTCTGTGGGTTTTCTTTTGTGGTTTTGTTTATGGATTTGTTTTTCATTTAAAGCGTAACCGTGTGTGTACCTCATGTCGAGCCGGCAGTGCTCTCATGAGCTCCACGAACAAGATGAAACTGGTCAAGGCCATTCCGACTGTGAACTAAAACGCACGCACGCACGCATGCACACACACCCACACACCCACACACATACACGCAAGTCATGAGTCAAAAGAGAAAAGATAAAGATACAATACATAACTTCTTTGTGAATCAAACTATTCTAACAAATCTAACAAATTATTTTAACCAATCTCTATCTTACAATTAGGTCCACGTGTAGCTGGCTCGAAGGAGCTCTCTGTTAAAGCTCAACACTAAAAATGTTGAAGTATGAGTTAAATTCCTTAGGTTATAGATCACAGCAATGAGAAGAGCAGAAACTGGGGTCAAAGCCAGCCCTCTCTTGCATGCCAAAACCCATCATAATCATGTTATAAATTCATATGGACTGGCTTGACAGGCTTTTTCCGTTTCAATCAATCAACAAATTACTAGCTGAGGCAAACAGAAGCACACTGTGTCATGGGTTTGTGTTGGCCAAATGAGAGAAAGGTTATGTTTGTGAGACTTACTAATACGAGAGCCCATCTCTTCTCTTTGCAGATTCCAAACAGACCGATTATGGCCAACAGTAGGGTGACAATGTCCAGGGCGTAAAGGATCGTTATTCCTGTGATCAGCTCATCCATCTGGGGGAGAGACATCAAATAAATTTCTTTTCTTTTTTGTCAATCAATGCCCTGCTTCGTCATACAAGAGTGTCAAGCAAAAGTAGTGACAATAGCCTATCTATAAGCTCACATTGAGTTTCACGGCTATTTTCGCCCCTTTCTGAAATATTTTTGTTCCATTTCCTGTACAGTAACGGTTTTGGACATTTCCACATGACAGCGACAAAATGTAATGATTATACACAGTAGGGTCATACCTTGGGCTAACTAAAATGAATGAAATATTTACAACTACATATACAGTTGATAACATTTACATTAAGAAATATAAGGCTTTTACTGTATAAGAGGCTTTACCGAAGAATTATAACCATATACCTTAGTTTTTGTCTTTGTCTGTGTATTTCATACCTATATATAGGCATACATATATATCTATATGTATGCCTATACTTTTGGTGGATGTGTAAACTATTTTTCAAAGTGGTAGCTGTGCTTTGAATAAACCTTTTCTGACTTTTTAAAAGCTTGATCATGACAAATACGTCATATTACAATTAAAAACTAAAATGAATGAAAACCAAACGAAAAGTAAGAAAAGAAAAACTAAACTAGTAAACCTTGCCTTCATCTCAACTTGTCTCGCTCAATAAAGAGACAGCAATGCAATGTGGACTGTGTACCCCCCTTTGTAAGTAAATAAATCAGTTTTGTGGCAGGCAGGGTCGGGTTCAAATGGTGGTCAGGGGATGGAGAGAGGCAGACACATCCCACTGGGACTATAAGGAGTTCAGTTAACCGTTTCCCCATTATGTATCATTTAGTTTGTTGAGTGACCCATGCAATGACACACATAGGGAAGCCTTTGCAAGTGAAAGTTTATTTTAACAAACGCTGTGTCAAAATGGCCTAACTGTTTAGCTTGGCCGAGGTCGTTTTCACCTGCTTTTCTGAAAAGGAATAACGGACTGTGTGCATGAGTTCTGTTTCCTCTATCTTTTTTGCAGCCCAAGGTCAATCAATTGTGGTTATAGTCACCAGTGCCACATTGGTGGTTTTTGTGTTGTCTATACATAGGCATAGAATGTGTTCACAGTTCATGATTCTTCTCTATGTCCAGAGTACTGCATTGAGTTTTAAACTTTTGACAGATCTTTGCTTTCGTTTATAATACTTTATATGGTTTCCAGTTTCACATTTGGGGAAAAGACCGCCTTTAATGTGAGAATTAACCAACACCTTGTCACTCTCAGCTGACTCTGTCACCCAGGGCGACTTCCCACAAGTGACTTGTTGGGGGGGATTTAGTGTCTTGCTCCGGGAACCTTCCGCAGGGACATGCGGAAGTTGGCGGTTGCGGGGGTTGAAGCCAGATGTTTCAATCTGGCTCTAAGGCAGATTTCATTCAGCAACTTATAATCTATTTCATGGTCTCGTTATTCGATGCCAAGAAGATACAGTGAATTAAATATCTAAAACTGTATGTTCCAGAGTGTGTATCTGATTAGATTTTAAGCAGGGAACTGTGGTCACATGTACCTGTGGGTCAGTTGAACACCCATTAGGACAGTATATGCTTGCCAACTTATCTGACAAAGAAATTCATACCTGTCAGTGTATCATACAATGTTAAACCCTGAGCGCACAGGACGGAGTTCTCCACCCTATCAATTAGTAACTTATTTCACGTTTTTCAATACTTTATACTTCTACTCCACAAGTTAGATAACAATTATTTTAGAGAGAGAGAGAGAGAGAGAGAGAGAGAGAGAGAGAGAGAAGAGAGAGAGAGAGAGAGAGAGAGAGAGAGAGAGAGAGAGAGAGAGAGAGAGAGAGAGAGAGAGAGAGTGAGAGAGAGAGAGAGAGAGAGAGAGAGAGAGAGAGAGAGAGAGAGAGAGAGAGAGAGAGAGAGAGAGAGAGAGAGAGAGAGAGAGAGAGAGAGAGTGAGGAGAGAGAGAGAGAGAGAGAGAGAGATTAGAGAGAGAGAGAGAGAGAGAGAGAGATAGATAGATAGATAGATAGATAGATAGATAGATAGATAGATAGATAGATAGATAGATAGATAGATAGATAGATAGATAGATAGATAGATAGATAGAATAGATAGATAGATTAGATAGAATAGATAGATAGATAGATAGATAGATAGATAGATAGATAGATAGATAGATAGATAGTAGATAGATAGATAGATAGATAGATAGATAGATAGATAGATAGATAGATAGATAGATAGATAGATATAGATAGATAGATAGATAGATAGATAGATAGATAGATAGATAGATAGATAGGTATTATCGTTACCTCCTCAGCTCCGTGCAGGTATCCATGACTAAACAGAGTGACTGCCAGCAACAAAGCACTGATGGCCTGCAAACAACAATCACAACAATAACAACTTAGTTTAAGCCATGTATCTGATGCTCTTATCCTCAGTGACTTACAATGAGCAACACTATGAAATCATGTGTTCATTTAACTCTGAGAGTGTACAAATGTAACCGTAAACCGCGGGTCAATTGTTTACATTGGTTCAGCCTCATACTGTAGTTAAAGACCCATAATTGTCCATTCGGTTCCTAACTATCATTAATTTAGCTGGGGACCCCCTGGAACTCCCCCACAGTAACACATGATAAATGGACACTGATGGATTTACTATGTAGTATCTCAAACAAGGACCTTTTGGCAGGGCCGGCATACTAGTCTATGCAGATATATGTGTCTGCAGTAGGATCGTTTATAACATTTGAACACATGCCCAAACTAATAATGTCAGACTCACTCAGGTATCCCCACCGAGCCTACTGTAAATAAAGGATTGGAGCAGCAGGCGGGTTGATTTGTCAATATAATTTTTTTTGTTCTACTGTCACAGATATTAGTACAGTGTTTTAATTTTTGAATAGGCCTATGTTTTGGAAATGCTTCACTGATAAATAGGCTGTTGAAGTTGTAGGTGGTTCCTGGTTGTACCGTTCTCAATCAATCAATCAATCAGTCAATATGCATGTTGGTCATGCTTGCTTAGCCTTGCTGTTATTCTCTGGTTAGATTAATAGTACTGGAGGTGTGTACAAAGTGCCACCATATATACCCTAATAGCCTACTTAAACATTGTAGGCTATAGGCCTACTGTTGCTTATTTGACACTATAGTGGGTTACCATTGAAAGGGTTCAATAAGCAGAAAATGCATCGTCATATAGCTTATGTTAGTCTAGATGGAACAGGGGTCTACGCGCATAGGGTGGATTTTTTATCGCCACCTGTTTTTTCTTAATCTTTGAAGGATATATTTTAAGATTCTGCCAGGTAATAATGGGCAAAAGAAATGTCCCATGAGGTTAATTTGAACCATTTCTTACACATATCCATTCCTAACCCTAAACCACAAGATGACAATAGAAACAAGCATACCTTTTGAAGGGAACAACCTACTGAGACAAATTAACGAACTTTTCTATACAATTTGGACCCAATTAATTAATTAAAGTGGTTATTATTAAGATTCAAGCATAGGGCAAAAACTGCCAAAGAATAGCTGAGAATGTTGTTTTTTCTTTCAGATTCTGCAAGGTACCAACCTGAAAACATTTCCCATGGGGTTCCTTTTTAACCCTTTCTTACACTATTACCAAAGCCCAGAAAATGCATAACCTTTTTAAAGAGACAAATGACTAAAATGAGCACATAATATTACCATACAATTTGTACCAATTCATTGAAATGGATATTATTTAGATTCCACAACTTAATTGACTCTAATATTAAGCTGAAAATGTTTTTTTCTACACCCTATTTTAACCTCTCAACATAGAACTGTAGGCCTACTGTACGAGTAGCCTACCTGTACCACCTATACATTTCCCACATATTTTAAGTTTAAGATTTTAAGTGGTACTTCGGTATAAGGTTGAGAACCAGACTATATGGCTATGTTGAGCATTAGTCATCTACTAATATTAGGCTATAATTAAAAACACCCGGTCACCGCCCATGTAGGCTACAGCTAGGCCTACGACTCGTCACCGACGTTACTCGGACAAGTGTGGCCTATCGATGCCTGTGACTCGAACAGGTGTGTGGAGGAGACTATGTCGAGAAAAAACCAAAAACATGTTGTTAACGACGCTTTCGTCGTTAACAACAACTTCGGGTTTTGAACCCGAAGTTCCGAACTGACCAAGATCCACATCCACACTCACACTACTAAATGCATCTACGATCTTCTTCTGGTGGTGTTTATGTTTACAAGTTCAACGACGTACCGGTTTCGTCTTGTAACATCGTGCCCACGCGGCCCCACCCCCTCCAGTGCAGAAATTGACCAGTGTAACACTGGAATTGGTAACCTATTGAATTTCGTGACTCCATTAGTATTATAGCATAAACGGCGCACAACCTGAGAAGATGGGTGGTAAAGGTACTCCTGTTAGGTCACACCCTGACGGCGATTATTAATTCTAGACCGGTATGACTTGTGAAAGACCGTTGTGATTGAGTGAGTCACATAATACGATACGTCACCAATGTTGGTGTAACCGCCTGGGGTCCCGCACCGCGCAGAGAAAGTCTGGATGAAATATGATTCCAGAATGAAAGACAGGATAGCCTGTCGCAACGAAAACCAAACGACATGTGTCCAATTCGAAGCTGTTTATTCAATTTTAGCATTGTTATTCAGGTTTTCCTTTTTTGGTCAGTTTTGCATGGCTTCAAAGTTCATATATTCATAAGTAATAAACGAGACCACTTGGCACTTACCCCCGAACAAACTGGTCAAGATAATGAACCCTCTTTTAAGACAGACGTTCACTGTCCCCATGATTTATTCGCGGTCAGGAAAAAAACAAGTTTAAAGTGACCCGATATCCTCAGTAAAGAGAAGGAAAAAATGAATACTATGAGAATGTTCACAAACAGCCTGTGCTCCCTAGTGTGAGTGTCCACAGCACCAGCACCATTGTGCGAGCCTTCATGTTATGGTGTTTAAAGAGGGAGGGACCGTTAGTCTGTATGGAGAAAATGAGAGAGACGTTACTCTGCATGGAGAAAAGAGAGAGAGAGAGAGCGAGAGAGAGAGAGAGAGAGAGAGAGAGAGAGAGGGGGGGGTGCAGGGAGAGTTCTTTAATAATAATGATACCTATAGGCAACATATTAATTCAAGCACACGCGTGTGCATTCACACACACACACACACACACAGTCACACACACACACACACACACACACACACACACACACACACACACACACACACACACACACAAACACAAACAATTCAGGCCCTTTATTGGCATGGGAAAACATACATTGCCAAAGCAAAAAGTGGAACAATATATTTTAAAAGTTTCTATACCGAGATCAGCAGCAGCACTCGATGCAGATAGTGAAGGAAAGGATTCAAAGGAATGGAAAGGACCATATAGAACAGATGGTGGAGGTGAAAGAACAGATGGTGGAGGTGAACGGAACACTGTCCCCCCCCTCCCAGTAAGCTGTGGCGTTCCACAAGGAAGCATACTAGGGCCTTTACTGTTCCTAATATATGTAAACGACATGACATCAGCTTGTGACTGCAATTTGTTCCTGTTCGCAGATCAGCACTGCTGGTCTCGGACAGGAACAAACTGCAGGTTGAAAATACCCTCAGCTCTGAACTCGGTAGAATCTGCACCTGGCTCGCTGATAACAAACTATCCTTACAATATTATCACACGAAAAGATGAAATTACCTACCTAGGTTCCATCCTGGAGGCCAATATCTTTCCGGTGATAAAATGGCCACCAACGTAATCAAAAAAGTCAATCAAAGAACAAGATTCCTTTACACTTTACAGGATCTCCTCACTGGTCAACAAAAACACCTTGAAGACAGCTAGGAGCCCTCGTACAAGGTTTCTTTGACTATTGCATGCACCTCTTGGTACCACAGCAACTCAAAGGCCCTTAAAACAAGGCTCCAGACCTCCCAAAACAAACTGGTCAGGCTCCTACTTGGCCTCACCCCCCGAACCCACCTCACCCCTGCCTACTTTGACAAACCGGTCTCAAAGGGCACCTACGGACGGCTGCAATTCGAAACTGGCCCCCGTAAAATCTGAATCGACGACGATACACGAAAGAAGAAGAAGGGTCGTCCACTCACAGTTAACAGTCTTTGTATTGAGTTTGTGCTTGAAATGTACTGTAATTCTGCAAACTGTTAATAAATATTTCAATAAATCAATCAATATCCTATGAAGAAGGGGCAGGTTACATTGAAGTTGGTGTGTATGTGTATAATGTTTATTATTATAGCCAAAGCCACTGCAGAGTATGTGCTGGACATTCTTGAACAAATACACAACAATAATTGTGTTTGTTGATTTCTGGTTAATTGTATGTAAGCTAATCTATCTACTCTTTCACTATCAAGGACCACACCACCAATGGAAACATTTAACCATTTATTGAAAACAGGAAGGAAGGGCATGGTTATGGATACGGCATACGGTCTGGGATTTGAGCGGAGGTGGGGAAGCTTCGGGGATCCGGCATGCTCCCGAGGCACGTCAGACCCCCCTTAGGGATCTGTTAGGAGATGTTAGAGGGAGTAGGATAAGGATTAGGGTGAGGGGGTGGGACGACGAAAGTGAGAACGGGGGGAGAACCAGGGGTAGGATGGGTTGGTTATATATGGGTGGAGGTGGCTTGATTGGAGATGGCTGATAGGAGATAGGAGATAGGGGCGGCTGCATTGGGGGTGTGGTCCTGCTGCTGAATTTCAGTTATCTCTAACTCCATTTACTGCAAGAGAATAATGACAACACTGCTGAAAGCTACGCACAATACAAGTTTTATGTTGCATCTCGGCCCAGGGGAACTGTGTGTGTGTGTGTGTGTGTGTGTGTGTGTGTGTGTGTGTGTGAGAGAGAGAGAGAGAGAGAGAGAGAGAGAGAGAGAGAGAGAGAAACACCCTGAAATGTGCACACAGAGTTTAGGAGGCTGCATTTCTAGGTTAATACAAAATAAGGTAATGAGGGATCAAGGACAGGCTGATAGGAAGTCATCAATAAAAAGAGACCTCAGATGGATTTGAGCTAAAAGTCTTGAATTCAATTCAAAACAAAACAATGTAGGCCTATGTACAAATTAAAAGAAAGTTTATGAAAGTGGACAGCCGTATTTATAGTATGGATTTCTGTGTGTGTGTGTGTGTGTGTGTGTGTGTGTGTGTGTGTGTGTGTGTGTGTGTGTGTGTGTGTGTGTGTGTTCGTGTTCCCTCATAATAGCCTTGTTGTGTGCTGTTGTCTTGGCAGAACAAAGGATCTCATGGTAGACTAGCATCTTCAACCCCAAATCACGTGACTTCTTATCCCGTGCGTGCGTGTGTATACGCATGCACATACACACACACACACACACAGTCACACACACACACACACACACACACACACGCACGCAAGCACGCACGCACACAGCCACACACACACACACACACACACACACACACACACACGCGCGCGCGCAATGCAATTGGTGTTTCCCTTTGAGTAAAAAGGGGCCAATTGTTAAAACAGTTCACGAAAAGCATTTCCTGACTGAAGGAACATCTGGAGAACATGAATGCACACACACACACACACACACACACACACACACACACACACACACACACAGGTTGCCAATGTATATGAAGTCACGCATATGTACACAGTACACACACTAACCTCTTGACACATTTGCGCACGTGCGCACGCACGCATCTGGAGCTCAGTCAGGACATGAATGCACTATAGACATTCTCTAGCCTGCAGAACAGAGGATGTGGGTGGGAGTCACAAAGCACTGGTCCAGCAGCACACTTCGCAGAGACTTGAAGGAGCAGCAGTGTGCACAGAATGATTCCAGCAACATATCTGACTGCTGGAACCACGCTCATGCAGCAGTGGCTCAGAGCCTCAGCCTGATGGCCTCAGATGTCTAATATCTCCCCTGGTCCATAGGGGGAGATATGTGGATCACAGGGATATCCCTTAATTGGTCTACTGTAGTTGTTAAGATATTGGACTTTCACGTGGGAGACGGGAGTTTGAATCCCGGGCGTTACACTCACAAACCTGAGGAGTCCACATTGTCTCTAATCTGGCAACTATGGGAGCAGCATCCATGGATTCCTAGGCCCTGTGAACATTGCTTATAGTTCAGTGGTTCTCAACCCCCCACATGATTTTTTTTTGGGGGGGGGGGGGTCTGCAGATGACAGTGAAGTGACAATTAAAAAACTTTTAAGACCCTTTAGTTCTTTACCTAAAAAAAAAAAGAAAATAAAATAAACTAGAAAGACCATTACTGCATCAGAAGTAATCAAATTGTCAAAAAATATAAGAAGGCAAAAATTATGAAAAAGTGTAGATCGGCTATTTTCACAATATTCATCTGTGGAAAAGAGTCAAACAAAATGTAATGTCTCAAATACTACAATTCCAAGTGTTTATCAGGGTGGGGGGGTCCCCAGTTCAAATGTTTATTTTTGGGGTCGCGGCCTGAAAACGTTGAGAACCACTAGCTTATTTGACACACAAAAATAGCAGATATAAAAGTTCACAACACGTCACGACTCAATGTACAGTATATACTGTATATATTATAGGGTTAGAATAGTAGCTTATGTTCAGCAGGTGAATGAAGTTGCAGTGTTCAGTGTTGAAGTTACATTATACAGACAGACTGGCTATACTTGTGTTAATATGTAAATATAGCAATCTTTACTTTAACTAATAACAAAACAAGAACAATGTTTATATGATTGCAAATTTTGATCACTTACCGGTATTTGCAGACACAGTATTTTACAATGTGTCCCCTAAAAATGTGTTTGTGTGTAGTACTATCCCCCAATCACTTGGGGGATATTCATTCTTGTCCTGAGGATGCATTCTCTATCGTATTCTGATAGTGGAGTGAATCTCAGCTCTGCTGTATCTGACTTTCTACTACTCAGCATTCCATGTAAAGTGTAAATTACAGTACTTCTAGGTCTAAGGTGGCCCTTGAGGGTTGTAGTTAGATTATTTTCTTTTTTTTACCCAATGACACAAATAACAGCTGCTCCAGACAAGAAAACTTAACCTTGAATTGTATGTTTAGTTTGACTGCCTGGTATGTGGTATCTTTACCTATTTTAAACACTCAGTACTTTCATTATGTTACCTACATCTACTACCACTCTCAACCTAGAACATGTCTTTAATCTTTAGTGTTGCATAATTAGACCCAAAGTTTATTGACTGTTACAGATAGCTACCTGCCATTTGAAGTGTTAGATGTTTAAAACTTGTCCAGCAGATGGCAGCATAGAATCGTAGGACAGCAAAGTTGAGGCCCAACGCTGCATTCAATTTATGGTGAAGTGACCACCATTCATCATGTCATTTGAGTTCCAAGAAGTTTTTTTCGCCATCTCTAGAATGCGCTTCTTCACTGTTCTTCACCCATGTACTGCTGTAGTGTATTGGGAGACAACTGCGCTTCCTAGTCAGCCTTATCCCTCTCTTGTGCTTCTGTTGCATTACCAACAAGCCCAGAAAAGCCAGGCCCACCGTTGTCGCGCATTTACACTAGCCAGTAGGCCTGCCGTTATCACAAGAAACCACAGAAATCAATCAGGTAAAAATGCTCCGTTCCGTTTCATTTGTTTTTCCCACAAAGTTAGTGGTGGTTGAGGTTCCGGTGGTTTCGCCCTATGTTTCTTCCTATGGGTTTTTCTCCCGTTTGAGACTCCTGCAGACTACTGCCACCTCCTGGCACGTAGAGGTATTTCCTCTTATCACTTAACGATTTAATGTGATATCCTGGATTCTGATTATGTAGTGCAGACTGTGCACTGCAGTGGTCAAAATCAAGGACCCCCCTCCCCCCGCTTTCATATGCATAAGGCCACAGGCACCCATTTCCATTTGATGCCATTTCTTCTGGGACCCCAATATATAGCTCTATCTCTGGGACTGGGACCCCAATCTACACTATACATTTGTACATTCTTGTTTTACAGAACTAGTCCTCAAGGACCCCTGGGGGTCGGCAAATCTGTACTATAATGTTCAGAATGACTGGGATTAAATTGTTGGCATTGTGTCTTTGGGTCTGTTTGGAGTTTGCACAGCCCATTCACCTATAGTATCTATCTATCTATCTATCTATCTATCTATCTATCTATCTATCTATCTATCTATCTATCTATCTATCTATCTATCTATCTATCTATCTATATCTTGACTTTCCTACATTACTGAATGCACGGTCAGAGCCCACACACACACACATGCACGCACACTCACGCGCACACGCACGCACGCACGCACGCGCGCGCACACACACACACACACACACACACACACACACACACACACACACACACACACACACACACACACACACACGATACCAGGTGAAAACCATCAGGTGAAAACCCTTGTTTTAAAACAGGTTGAGTTTTTCCCACTACAAGGTACAGTATGTAATTTTTAAGGGTATGCTGACCTCAGATTATTTAACAGCATTGCTGTTAGATGTGTGTGCCAAGTTGTGACATGCCTACTTCACCAGATATTCTTAATGTTAACAAAGTCCACACCCACAACACCAGAGGGAGTGCAACGAACCATGTACAACCCAGATCTGGCACAAACAAGGGACTAAATTATTTTTGCTCCTATGCCACCAAAATGTGGAACGCCCTACCAACAGTCATTAAGACATGCAAATCCCTTGACTCCTTCAAAACCGCTCTCAAAGGGCACCTACGGACGGCTGCAATTCGAAACTGGCCCCCGTAAAATCTGAATCCCTCCCACCGCCCACCCCCTTTCCCCCTCACTGTAGGCTATATGTTTCTTTTCCCTTTTTACCTCCTTTATGATGAATTCCTGTTCTGTTCTTTGACTATATAGAAGTGTCTATTTGTACGACTCTACATTTTTTTATGAATTGAACAAGGTGGACCCTCTTGTAAACAAGTGTAATGCTTAATTGGGTCGTCTACTCACAGTTAACAGTCTTTGTATTGAGTTTGTGCTTGAAATGTACTGTAATTCTGCAAACTGTTAATAAATATTTCAATCAATCAATAGGGAAGAACAGTTTTGTGACTTCTTAATAAACCCCTTTAGGGCACACATGTTAAGTAATATTGTCCTCGCCCCTCCTTGTCCTATATACCTACATTGACATTTTAAACATTTACCTTAATCCGCTGTATGGTGACTTAATGAGGTCTCATTAGATCATGACATGTTGGCTTTTAGCTACAGAGATCAAACTTTTGACCTAACTTTTAGGGCCTGGACTCTTCAGCCACCAGGCCAAATCTTCCAGTATAATAACACATTCCCCTCCTCTCTCTGGTCCTATGTGAAATTATGTTTGTACAATATACTTATTAAACATGTATTTGTTACATAACTCTGCTGTCAGGAAGAAACCACCTAACTCCAAAATGTTCATTTTTCAGGAAATGAATATAACATTTTCAGGAAATGAGAAAACCGTATATTTTGAAAACAAAGCAATACTGCCTCATCAAAGTTGGCGTTGTGACTTTATATATTGTCAATTACTTGCATGAGCCGGAAAGAGGTGGTTGAGTTAGTTGCTTTATATCAGGGTCCAATAGAGTTACTTACTTGCTTTTTACTACTTTTCATTGGTTCAATATTTTTTTTAACCAACACGCAGACGTAGAGGGTGTTCAATAGCACTAAATTATGCAAAAACAATGCAAAAACCTCAAAGCTCCTCATCAATTTTATTGATTGAATACTTAATTGTCAATTTGCAAAAAAAGAGCACAGGAAAGCACAGTTCAATACAAGGTTTTCTAAGAGGATGCACCCTGCATTCGATGGGTGGATTCATACTACATCGGGTGGAGGATTATAAACCCAAGAAAGCCTACGGCTTGTTTCCATTGGTGTCTTTCGTACTCAATACACTTTGGGGCGCAAAGGAGAGACCACAGCCTTGAGCCTTCTCTTCATCGATGGCATTGCAGTAAAAAGTCCACGTTGCTATAGGCATGCACACGCGCGGTCAGGGACAAACACAACACGCATGTTATAAAAAGGTTTAACAGAGACCATGTGATGCTGGTTTCGTTGCCTGGAGAAGAACCTGTTTATTTTATGTGACTGTAGGTTTTTGTTTGCTTTTATCAAAAGAAAATAGGGAAGCTCCTCATCAATTTTATTGATTGAATACTTAATTGTCAATTTGCAAAAAAAGAGCACAGGAGTACAGTTCAATACAAGGTTTTCTAAGAGGATTATAAACCCAAGAAAGCCTACGGCTTGTTTCCATTGGTGTCTTTCGTACTCAATACATCAAAACATTTGTCTAGACTAGTTTGGATGGACATGGTATCGGTCAAAAAGGAGGCATCGAAGAGGAAGGACGGGTGGGTAAGGATCAACATGGAATGTCAGAACAGGTCAGGTCGACCTCCCTTTGTTTATCCATGCCTGGACCATATCAAAAGCAGACCACAAGTATAATTTTGTGTTTGAGTCTCTTGCTCTGTCAATGCTTTTAGGAATTAGATTACAGTAATGCATAAATACATAATCTAGATTACAGTAATGCATAAATACATAATCAATCATAATCCAATCTGACAATCCCATCGGCAAATATTCGGGAAAACAGTCTTGACTGTCTTGACTATTAGTCAATCTAATGAATCACTTACAGTAGGAGGAATATTAGAGAATCATGCACTGGCATCAGGAAGTCATGGCCAGAGACACTGATAACTTTATTGACATCGAGTAGTGCCTGATACAAAAGATTATCCTATTTGAAAATAAATGTATCCTTTAACAGGGGTGCCTGGTGGTGACTCAGCCTTTTGGTGTGTGGAACTGTGTTCCTTTTGGGGTTTCCCAAGAATCCCAAACATTTGACCAATTTGTATGTGTCACGAGTAGGCTACATGTCAAAGAAAGGAAAGAGGAGATCCGCACACCATTTTAAAAGCTACCAAAACTATTTATTGACAACAGAGCGGAAAACAATACACATTTCGGCCTCAGGGGCCTTCATCAGTTAGGAAGGGAAGATTAAATGTATCCCTCAAGCTCTAATGTCAGCACTTGTGCAGGGACCCGGGTTAAAATCTGGGGTAGAAGAGGAAAGTATTACCAGTAGGCCTATAGGTGCCTGGACTGCTAGGCCGGCCCGGGCCACAACACTTTATATACTTTTGGATTTAGGGATTTAGAAGAAGACATCAACAATAAAAGGAATGTACCTGCACACGGTACAGGTACAAAATCTATTTACTGTACCTATGCAATGTGAGACTCCAGTAAAGATGAGCACCTGCTTTTAAAATGTATTGTATGCAAATGTTTTTTAAACAGGATTTACAAGAAGGAAATGACTTGTCTTTCTGCATTTTTGCACACCCACACACGTATGATGATGATGTCATGCGCATACCATCTATACGAGCCATTATGCCAAAGGTTGTGAGTTTGTAGATCGACTATTTTTAAACATTTATTTATGAGGTTTAAGTGATTAATGGACATTTGACAGATCCTAATTGAAATATTCAGTCACCTGATAAAAATACTAATGATAGCCTATAAGACTTGTACTAAGTGCTGCCTGTCTGAAGGTCTTTTGGGCAAATACTGTATATTGTACAGTTTTGTAGTTTATGTCCAGTTCAACGTGTAGGGTCATACCCCTCTCTAGAAGGTAGACGAGTCAAGATGATATACACCATCAGCAGGACAACACATAAGTACAACATAACATCACATAACAATACAACCAGTAAGACACCTGAGGGTGAGAAGCGACCTCGGCCTAAAGGGCGAGGTTGCGTGCACGCATCCGTCTGGGTCACAGCAGACTGCTGGGCGAGCGCTGGTGCTTTGGCATATGGGGGTAATTTTCGGGCCTGTTGAGAACTCTAGTTTTCTCTGGCTGCCGGGCGCGGCTGCACTAATAACTTTGGGGCAGGCCCGTCTAGAGTTTGAATGGACAGGTATCAGTCAAAAGGGAGACATTGAGGAAGAAGGATTGCATTTTTAAAATCTGCCTTTTATAGCGCCACCAGGAGACTGATTTATATATTTTTTCAATTGATCCAAATAACACGCAAATCGGTACACATGATTTTTATAGCATGTGATCAAGATGGATGGATGGATGGTTTGTAGGTGTGTATAGCCTCATGGGAGCTTTTTTGGGCTTATGATCTCGTCGGGAGTGGAAACTTACGTCATGCTGTAGAAACTACAGACTGTGTCTTTATCTCAACGAGACGAAAACTGAATACGTAAATATATGCATATCCAACAATAACCACATTATAAAAACACTTAACAACACTCCTCTGAAACAGGTTGATGACTACAAGTATTTGGGTTCATATATATCTTCTTCCCAAAAGGACTTTCAAACTAGGAAGGGTATGGCCTGGTCAGCCTGCAATGACATGCATAAGATCTGGTCATCCCAGTTTAGTAAGATGTTAAAAGTACAAAATATTTAGGACGACCGTTGAGCCGATTGTACTCTATGGCTCCGAGACATGGACACTTTCAAAGAAACTAGAGAAACGGTTGGATGGCACTTACACCCACCATCTAATGAGAGCGTAAAATCTGTCTTGGAAGAGCCACCCATCGACTATACTGCAACCTTCCCTGTGTCTCTTCACTAGTCCGATCCAGAAGAACACAGTTTGCCGGCCACTGCTACAGAGCTGACAATGAGGTTATATCTTCCCTTCTTCTCTGGAGTCCTGCCTCAAAGCAGACCAGAGGTAGAAAACTGTCGATCCCTGATGTCATCGCTAGGGACACATGCATCAGTAAGCAGGAACTGCATGGCAATGAAGGACCGGAAAGTCTGGCGTGGCATTGTGAAATCCATGATCACACACACACACACACACACACACACACACACACACACACACACACACACACACACACAAAACATGTTTAAATTACTCCCACACATTTTGTCCACGTTCCTGACCTGAGGAGCACTTTTTCTAGTCTGTCTGTGTATGTTTTCCTTTGCAGCCCTGGAACCAACCATGAATGTGTTAAGTTTACATAACCAAAGTTCATGTGTCCTTAAAGTGGGAGATTACATAAATGCATTCCACCGCATTCTTGCCTTCGGTAACCACCAATGAGCAGGGAACTACCCACCCCAAGTCAAAACATGGATCTCTGTGTCAGTGTGCAAGGTTTTGACTGATGTTTCGGCTCCGGACAGTATGTGGCAGGCTAGCAGTACACAACAAACTGGTTTATGTAAGTAAGTTATCTGTACTCATGTAGCCACAGTGACTGACAGTGTGCAGTGTGGTCCTGCCTCTATAGAGCGTTGCAGTCCCGCCCCCTACCAGGGCCCAGGAAATGATTCTCCGTTCATTTTCCTCATAGACTTTTCAAAAAGTATTTATTTAAAGACCTTTTAAGCCTCGTACAAATAAGCCAACTGTTGTCGTGACAAATCAAACACAATTCTTTGGGCCAAAAAAAGAATTAGAAAGAAGAAGAAAACGGAAGGTTACAACACTTTTTTGTTGTTGTTTTTCTTTGTAATTATTTTGTTTGGTCCAAAATATTGTGTTTTTTTTTTCGAGTTGGCTTTGTCGGCGGCATAACCGTCTTTAAATAAATACTTTTTGAAATGTCTATGGGAAAAATGCATTGGGAATAATTTCCTGGGCCTGGCGTCGTCATTACAGGGGGCGGGACTGCGACACTCTATTACAAGTGTCTATATGTTTTCACAGTCTGTTATGCTTTCAAGACATGTTCATATCTACAGGCGTTTAACCTGCACCACTTATGCAACTAGCAAATTACCATTCATCATAACAAGTCACGTCACACCAATTGTATTAGCAGTAGCACAAGTAAATGTGCAGAAGAAGGGATAGACACTGGAGCAGCTCGGATATAGTTTAACCCAATCTGTGCCAAATGAGATAATCTCGTGAATAGCTATTTAATCGACCAACCGAATCCGACGTGCACGTGGCCACACGTGTGGTTATTAGTCGTTTTTCTGCTCAAAATGGGACAAAGTACGATGTTTATGCTGAACAAAAGAATCCCCATGGCGATCGTCCACAGCCTTGAGTGAGCTAGGCTACACTACACTATAGCTGTGGAGGATTATATTCCAATGCCGGAGCAGTTGCGCATAAGCAAGCAGCACGCTAGCAGCCTAGCAGACAATACACTAGTTCCTTTCAATCATCACATCGTGACATGAAACTCTATACCGTCAT
The DNA here is from genome assembly GCF_963924005.1 of Protomyctophum bolini. Lineage (NCBI taxonomy): Eukaryota > Metazoa > Chordata > Actinopteri > Myctophiformes > Myctophidae > Protomyctophum > Protomyctophum bolini. Next base: position 9,689,014 of record NC_137884.1, on the reverse strand, counting down.
ATGCATACATCTGTCGCGCGAATTATCAAAACATTGGAAATTATCTGTGTATCAGATTGTGAAAATATAATAATAATAAAATTATTGAAAGAAAGAACTAGTGTATTAATGTTTGCTAGTGTGCTGCTTGCTTATTTTATGGATATACATACTGTTGACTTTTACAACTTTGTCATGGGTAATTCAACAAAAAATACCGGGGAGGGGTCTTTGCGCAACCGCTCCGGCATTTATATATAGGCGCTGTGAAGGGCTACACTTAATCCTGGTTGGCCAGGGGGCTCTTTTGGGGGTTTTTTCACTGGTACTGGCCCCACGATCCCGCCTAGCATAACGGGATGGAACGTGTGTTTAAGCCTTTTTTATTCAGGTGTTAGTAGCCTACAAAGAATGACTGACGAGTCATAAAGTAAATGTACTTCACATTAAATCTATAGCCTAAATAAAAAGCACATCAATCGGCTCAATACACATTACACACACACACACACACACACACACACACACACACACACACACACACACACACACACACACACACACACACACACACACACACACAGACAGACAGACAATACCAAATGCCTGAGAGGATAGTAGTATTAAGCCATGCTTTTAACAGATGACACAGTTAGGGAATTAGGCAGTTCCAGAGAGTAGGACCAAAATAACTAAATTCCACCTCCCTACATTTATATCTTATTAGGTGAACCAGTGTCTCTTGATCTGAGCGGTCTGATTGTTTCTTTTTTGGGTGAGCTGCAGGTCATATTCAGGAGCTATAAGCCATTAAGACTTAAGAGCTTTATAAACAACATAGCCTACTACTTTGAAGTAAACCCTGTATAGGGCCAGTGCATAGGGAGGAGTTTCACTCAGAACGGGTTATTCAGAATAACCCGTTACCAGAATGCCAATTATTCTGGTTGCCATTTTTCTGCCTACCAGTAGGCTAGTAGGCTGTAGTAGTAGGCTGCTAGGCTATATTTTCCAGCCTCACTGTGGAGACATACCATTGTAGATATAAAATGTTATAAACACTGTATGGTTTGGGTGTCAGATGACAAAATAACATAACCTTGAGCCACAACAGTAATGGTTCTGCCCTGTCCATTTTTATACTCTTAACTCCACCGCGGGCCGTCAGAATTATGCTTCCATTGTAGCCTCGCAGTGCGTTGACTGTCGGAGATATCAAATAATTAAATACACGCTGTATGGTAAACAAACGAGCATGACAGTGTAATCAATATAATAATACCACCATCGATCCAGAGCCATAGAGTAGAAGTAGAGTGACATATGTCAAAGATAGTAAGATGATGTACTGCAGTGACAGTGTACACACCAGCGTCACTGACAAGCAAACTTACGAAATACAGACTTGGCAGCCAAGTAGCCTAGCAGCCTACTAGCCTACATGTAGGCAGAAAGATGGCGCCCAAATAAGCCAAAATCCTACCGAACGCGTCACTATGCTCCCCCCTATTGAATTGAGAGACTAGTATGAAGTGATTTAAGTATGGGAGCAATGTGTTCCGCTTATCTGGTCCAGTCAGTACTCTGGCTACAGCATTTTTTGAATGAGCTGGAGTATTCCTATACAACCTTTTTAGGAAGTGCAGTGATGATGGCATTATAGTAATATAAACTGTTTCCTTGAGTCTAAAAGAAAAGTAATCAAGCACACTGACACTCCTCTTCCCATAGTAATCTAACTGGTTTGAGATTAATGCATTTTTTTTTAAATCAGACTGAGACAAGAAGTTTCTTACTTTGTTTAATTTGTATTATGATGAACGCTGTCATAGCAATATTAGTGGATGGTTTTCTAACCACATGAACCCTAGAGTCCGTATTCCAAGGGCAAACATTAGTTGAAAATATCTGAGCTACAAACTCACAATGCATGGCAACGTGAACATTATGAGCAGGTAGACTGTCTAGTTTTTTTTAAAGTAGGCCTATAAGGAATTTGAAGAGAATATAGCCTACCTAAATGTGAAAACGTTTCCAACATTTATATGGTTGACTGGAGGCCCTCATATCTTCGCTGAAAATAGCAGATCTACATGCTCACAATTCCTTGTGTCTCTGGCTGGCTGCCTGTGTCCCTGGCTGTGGCCCTGTGTCCGAGCACTGAGCAGTATTGTACATCCTGTACACTTGTACAGTACAGTACAGTACAGTACATCCTGGAGGCTAATCTTTCCAGTGATAAAATGGCCACCAACGTAATCAAAAAAGTCAACCAAAGAACAAGATTCCTTTACAGGATCTCCTCACTGGAACCAGCCCGACCCACTGGTGCGTTCCTGGGTGTCTGGATGTTCCGGGGACCCCCACACTGTAACTCTGTCATTTCTCAACGGTTTCGGACACGAGGCTGCTCGCCGGAACCACCCCGGCCCCCTGGGCGCATTCCTGGGGGTCTGGATGTTCCGGGGACCCCCAAACGCCAACTCTGTTATTTTTCTACCTTTTCAAGCATGGGGTGTCTCTCCGGAACCGGGCCGGCACCCTGGGCTTGTTCCTGTGGGTCTGGAAGATCCGGGGACCCACACATGGAGTTGCACCACTCACTTCACACGGGTGTGATTTTTTCTAATACAGGATTTTTATTAGAGTAGACTGAAAGGAAAGGTACTATGTTTACCCAGGGTATCTGGACAAAGCTCAAGAACTTGTTTACTGCTGTTGTAGTAAGCTGTTTCTACATTGTGCCGTAGTATATTACTGTAACTATTTGATGCAAATTTCCAATACTCATTTGAACTCAGGACTTTATTCATCTAAGTTAACCCCAATGACACAAATCTCATTACAAGTAGATTAGTCGGTGGCGTGTCGTCGTCGTCAGTCTACGACGTAAAAAAGAAAGACGAAAAAAAAGAAAAAGGGAAAACAGTAACAGTATCGCGATTGAATTCTCCTCCAGGGTACACCAGTGGAGCGGTTGCGGTGGTTATGGTTAAATTGCTAGTACTTGCATCATGACTTGCATGCAGACCGCCCGACCTGGCCCACCGCGGAAACAGAACGAGCGCTTCCTCCGAGTGAGTCATCGGCCATTTACCAGCATGCAACGGCGTCGGCGACTGTTCTGTGTAATGTGTATGATAGAGAGAGGCGTTGCCTGCTTGCATCGCAGAACACTTTAAAACTCCGCTCCCAAGACAACCAGCCTTCTATAATATTTCTGACACCGTCAACACAGACGCATCTTTATATCGTGGATATATTTATACATTCACATATAGATATACATTGTTCACAAAATGGCCAACTACATCCATGTCCCCGACGAGGCTCCGGCGGTGCCGAAGATAGATGTGACGATGGACGAGAACGACTACAGACACGGTGCACTGGCACTCATCAAGAGCCTGAGACCCAATTGGAAACCCTCCGAGGTTAAAATAAAGGTATCCTTTATTTATTTCATTCATTTATTTGAGAAGTGCGGCTTGCCCCCACATGACTGCTCTCTATTTAATTTAACAGCTTCTAATCCGGCCTCCCTATTTTTTCCCCCAGAGGTGTTGATTTTCAAATATTTTCCTAAAATATCCATATATCTACACAAGCTGAGTCAAGCTTGTAGATCGGCTATGTTCGCCATTAGTCATATGACGAAGTATACGGCTCAAGAGCAGGTATTAGTTACTATGCAGTTACATAATGTCGTAGAGAACCAGGCGGCTCCTTTTACAATATGAGCTGCGCCAACTTTGCTGCTTCGTGACCGGCAGCCAGTGGAATTTCACACAGCGCAACACACACACACACACACACACACACAGTGACACACACACACACAGTGACACACACACACACACACACACACACACACACACACACACACACACACACACACACACACACACACACAGCGACCTCTGAAGGCATATAATATATGCCTTCAGTGCCATATATCAACTCTGGTACATGTACCACTCTCAGTACAGACAGTGCACTGCAGTCTGCAGATTTCAACCTTCACATACAACCCAAACAGTAAACACCCTGCTGCGACCTCTTAACATACAAATGAATGTATGAAGCCTTATTATCAACTCTACTGGCTGCAAAGTAAATGCTTAGTGCTTTTCAGTCATACATCGGTATTCGGTAGTTAATAAGTTCCAGATTGGTTACTGGATTTTGCTGTGTAGGCTATGTGACTTCTGCAGTTCATGCATTGGATGGGTGGGGGTGGGGACTGGGGAGGTGGTGGTAGGGTAGGAGGAATGAAAGAAGTTGCATCCGAGTGTGTCATCTTGGGTTGGTGTACTCTGTGTCCATGAAATGCATACTAGCCCAGTAAACCTAGGACCTTTCTCAAGGAAGCAACACTGAACACACACACGCATGCACGCACGCACAAGGCCAACTCGGATAGAGATATGAATTTGCATGACGTTTTGCATGAGTCCCATGATCTCCTTAAGGTCATGTGACTTCACTTGTTGCTAACTTGCCAACTTGCCATGTTGTCGTGTCAGACTTGGGCAGCAGGCTACAACATATGACTCAAGACAAGAGTGATGCAGAGTCACTGTCTGTGGGGGGTCTGTATGTGGGGGGTAAGGGGGGCGTCGCCCCTCTTCATAAACACGGGGGAGGTGATGTGGTGGGTCACAGGCCCTACCCCTTTGCTTGTATTCATCAATGGTCACAAACAATGTGAGAGGTCAGCAAAGGACTGTCATTGGTTCATTTTACAAAATAAAATTCCTGCCATTCCTGTCATCGCTGTTAGTCTATCCCCAATAGTGTGAACGATTAGGTTCGGAATGTTGGACCGCCCCACTCCCCCCCCCCCCCCGAAAATGTTCCCAGTCCCACCAGGGGAACAATTCAGCTTAAATCAACCCAGACAAGCCTTCATTTCCATGGCTACATTCACTTTAGTCTGTTGCCAGAACCCAAATCGAGTCGGAACTTGCACAGAACAATAGAGGCCGTTCGGTTCAGTGATTTAAAGAGGACAATATAGAAGAACGGCCATAGGCAAACTATTTTAAACATCAGCCTAATTATGTCTTCAACCGCTTCCAACCTGACATACCTTTTGGCCATGTCATTGTGCTAGGTGAAAATAGCGACCTAAAAGGTCCCCAACATAAAGATGGAAGTATATAGAGCTCTTAGTGGTTAAATACTACCTGTACAATAACCAACCCTCCCCTTTCAACCCCTTCCTTTCTGTGTAGTTCTTCACAGATGGGATCACCAACAAACTGCTGGGCTGCTATGTCGGAGGAGGTATGAAAGATGTGGTACTGGTTCGTATCTACGGCAACAAGACGGAGCTGTTAGTGGACCGGGAGAATGAGGTGAAGAGCTTCCGGGTGCTCCAGGCTCATCGCTGTGCCCCACGCCTCTACTGCACCTTCAACAACGGCCTATGTTATGAGTTCCTGCAGGGAAGGGCCCTGGAGCCTGAGGACATCCGTGGCGAGCCTTTGTTCAGGTAGAAGAACAGACAAATATATTGTCCACACATCATGGATGTAGTGTAGTGGTTCCCAAACTTTTTCATGTCGAGGACTCCAAAATTGACACTAATTAACCCGCAGACCTCCATTTGAAAAATATATGCCAAGAACCCCCATATGAGAAGGTTTTTTACGGCTCTAGCAGTTCATTTGGTTAAAAAAAAGAACGGAACCGGTTCAACCCCGGTGAAAAAGGGGGCTTAAGGCTCATGCATAGTCTGGATTTTCGGTGGTTAGGTGACCACCGAACTACAACATGACGTCACGAGCCGTGGTGAAGAGAAAACCACTGCCACCGCTCCAGCCCTTCTCTCTGTTTTTACTCACCACCGCTCAACATTTTTTCCAGCTCCGGTGGTCAGCTCACCACCGGAGCGGTGGTCACCTCACCACTGAAAATCCAGACTATGAATAGGCCTTTAGAGTTACAGACCTTTAACTCCTTCAAGGAACCTTGTGGGTCCCTGGACAGCATTTTGAGAAACACTGTTTTAGTAAAGGTTTTTACACACCGGGAGCATGAGGAATAAATAATACGAAAATAACCAGCAAGTATTTTGTATGTAATAAATGCATACAGAGAAATTCAGGTGAATTATTTGCATTAAAAATGCTTCGGTGAGTATTAATATTGGACCAACTAACTAAGGATAATTTTGCAAGAAGGAAACAAAATATCAATGAATTACTATTATTAAATTAATAATTTGTAGATTAACTGGTATGGTACATAATGCAACAAGGCCAAGCAGTTCTCTTTGATGAGTTAATGAGTCAATGAGGATTTGTAAGGGAACTGAGCTTCTGATCTTGTCTGAAAACGCTAAGGCCATCCATACTGTAATGTAAATGCATGCTTAAGCGTGGAGTCACACCCAGACACATGACTACACCAACACACACACACACACACACACACACACGTGCACACACTTATATAAGTATGCGCACCAGCCCTTATGCCTGATTTATACTCTGTTGCGCAGGTATTACATGCCGGTCTACAAGCTCACAACGTGTCAAGCTTGTAGATCGGCTATTGTGTGCCGTGCAGTGACAATGTTCAACAAAGTATACATTTCCGTTTTTATATCACCATGTCAGCTGCATCTTCCCATTTCCTTTTGCACCAAATTAATTAAATCTTCTTGTTGCCAACTCCTCCCTATAGGCTCATAGCAAGGCAGCTGGCAAAGTACCATGCCATTCATGCCCACAATGGCTGGGTTCCCCGGTCTGACCTCTGGCTGAAGATGGGCAAATACTTCGCCCTCATCCCCAAGTACTTCCAGGACCCTGAGCAGAACACAAGGTAAGAACATATCAAGTAGCCACCCAAGTAATTGGCAAGTTTTCATTTGGCTTAAAATCTCCGTCTCAGGCTTTTTTTGTTGTTTGTTTTTGCCCTTTTAATTTCTAGCATGTCATTGTCAACATGAGTTGACAAACGTAGAAATTTCACCATCATTAAAAATAATCACGTGTTGTTAACTTACATCATGATGGAACAATGAATGGATTTTTGTCCCCTTTTCTTTTTTCGAGCTTCCGCAATAAACCTGATTAAGGAAACACTAGGACAACAAGAAACTCTAATTTCATCAGCCAACAGGCCTGTTTGTTTATGTTCCGACTTCCGAGTGGCCTTTCACACAATGAATAACTATGACCCGTCCTTGATGTTCCTTATCGATGAGTCAATGTTCGAAGCAACTCCACGTCTCCACATCCATATGTTACATGTGACGGCACTGTTTACTGTCTGCTAGTTGATGCGCACAAGCCGCACATGTTTAAAGGTGCAGGGCGGGGTTCCATTCATAAACATAGTAAGTAAGTGTGCTCATGATTTTATTGCCCACCTATCGATAAGGCCTCTGTGTATCTTTAGTCAGTGTAACGCTGTCGGCATAGTCAGACTGAGGTCAAACTTCGGCTTGTGGAAACAAATTCCTCCAAGGACAAACAGTTTGAAGTTCAACGTTTGACCCACTGTATACTGTTATTTAATCATATGGATGTTGAATGTTTACATCAACCTCCGATATGATTTAACAGACTGATTTGACATACTGTCTGTCACTATTACTATTATTAGACACGGTGACTAATACTATTGTGTGTGCTGCTGCTACTGCTGTGGTTGAGTTTGTGCTGTAGTCCCTCAGGGAGGGATTATAGAGTTTTGTAGTGTACCTCCTAACCTCCTCCGTTCTTAAGAACTGTCGTAGAATAGCAGGAGGAGTTGACATTACATTGATCACGTGCTTTTTGAACCCTCCAGGTCAGTAGAATACACCTTCCACTTGCCACCTGGGTCGAGTGACTTAACACCTCATTTCACATTATTTTTCTCTGGCACTGGTATTTTCACTATTTTGTAATGGTTTTGTGAATTCGTCTCTGTAATCTCTGCTACAACAGTTTTATGAGCCAGATTGAATACTGTTGAAACAGTTTGCAAAAAAAAGCACAAGAGTACAGTTTAATACGAATACAATGCTAAAAGGATTGAACCAAGACAGAACTATGGCTTGTTTCCATTGGGGTCCTGAGTATTCAATTCATGAAGAGGCGTCTCCCTGCCCATCTCCTGTCTACTCTGTAACCGGAGCAGAGCACACCCGCAGTTCACTGTGCTGAGTGTGCTCCCTCCCATAAGAGTAAGACGCACACATTCACTCGTCTTGTAGTAGCAGCAGCACAAAGTGCTCATTTAGAGTGTTTCAAAGATTATTCATAGTTTCATACAACATGAGATTAATCTGCCCATAAACACAAATGAATGCCCTTGCTCTCTGTTAGGATAAATTACAACCCCCACCACCCCATCCCTCAACTGATTCATCCCATCTCATATTCCGTTTGTTCACTCTTGTCATTTCGAATCGTTTAACCCTCGCCACCTCTCGCTGCTGTCCCTCCCGCAGGTTGATCACGGAGGTGCCGAGTCGCCAGCGCCTCACAGAGGAGCTGGTGTGGCTCCAGCAAAGCCTGTCGATGCTGGGCTCCCCCGTGGTTCTCTGCCACAATGACCTGCTCTGCAAGAATATCATTTACAACCAGCACGCAGGTGAGTATGCACAGCATGGGTGCAAGACATAACTGTACTAGATATCACTATACCCTGCGACTGCATTGTGTTGTAATGTAGACTGCATTTGGCACCTTGACTCAGGTAGGAATACATTTCTACCACACTTCATTACTTACCATGCTTACCGAATGCCAAGTTATTTCCATACAATTTGAACAGATGGAACATATGTTGATTTTAAATCGATGCACGCTACCTGTTGCCACAGGCAGCTGCCATTTGTTCCTGAGATACGCTGAAAAAGCATCAACAGTTGCCGTAAGAGGCTATTTGTTGCAGATCAGTGTATTAGTTTGAAATTATATGAAAATTGAAGGCATCATACATTTTTATCGTGTTCTGTTGTAATTTAATGGAAAATAATGCCTTCCTGCTAAAATGCAGGAATTCGTCTGTTCAAATTGTATGATCACCAACTTGAGTGTTCACCACTGCTCATCGCAGCCAAGCCATTACATCAGTTCCGCTAAGCGAGGGAATGAATTGCATTTGCAACGTTGAGTTTCCCTGAAAGTACATGATTCTTTTTAAATTTTATGTTGTGAATGCAATTCCTAGCACTGACATTCTTTCTAAACGGCAGTTAAAGGTCCAACAAGTTCCACTTCAGTCACCCAACAGACAAGTGGGAGGGATTTCCCTCAGGTTAAAGGCTGGTTATATAACCGGGGATAGGCTGGAGATGTTTTTGGGAAGATGTTTATGGTGCGTTCCAAAATGTGCACCGGGAGTGCACTCGCCTATTAGTTTGCATTGCACAGTGTGCTATTTCCGAACGCGCCCTTAGAGAGCTGTCAATCCCCCCTTGTCTGGACCAGTCATGATGAGGGGAGGTGGCCATTATCATAGCTGCTTTTGTCCAGCTTTTCTTCCCTAGGAGAGACAGCCGAGGCTGTGGCTGACCAGCCCAACCTGGTTAAAATGAGCTCCATGTACCTCTATGTATTCCTCTCAGATTCATCTCTGTCCCTACAGTGCCCTTTGATGTTAGGCTACTGGCAGTGGCAATGATGGTGATGGAACACGTTCTTCTACACTGCATTTAGCCCTGCTGGTTATAACATAGCACCAGCTGAATCCTTAAAATGTAAAATACTGCCTGCCCTCCATAAAATAATTTAAAATAAAGGCGAAAGCAGTGCATTGGTAGAGAATGTTTGGACTAGCCCAGGGGTTCTCAACCTGTTTGGCTGGGGACCCCCAGGAATGATCTGTGTCATTCTCACGACCCCGCCCCTGCCCCCCAATACAAATTGACAGCTACAATAACCTTAATAATAGAGAGAAAATACATCATAAAAAAATATCTAATAACGATGCTCTGATGAAGGCTCATAGCCGAAACGCGTTCCTTATTGGTGTGTGCCAATAAAGAAATGGAAATGTGAGTACTTTGTCTGCCATTTAATACGTTCTTGTGCTACCTTTTTGACCAGATATAATCGTTAAGGAAAGATTATGCATGTACTATGTAAACTCTTAATTTCCATTTTCAGTTGCAAAAAATATATATATTTTAATGATCTGGTGACCCCCAGGTTGAGAACCCCTGGACTAGCCAATAGTGATCCTAGATCACTGCGCAGGATGTATGTCATCCCCACTAGGACCAAAAAAAGCAGAGATCAGGAGATCGTATCCTGTCTGCAGAGAGATTAATTTGAACAGAGACCTAGTTCTTAAGTTTTCCTCATGTAATTTATCGTCTTGCACAACACTCGACACAATACACAAGCAGGCCACACCTCCTACACATGACTGAAAGACACCACAATGGCATGGACGCCACAATGTCCAAGCCATAATTAATCCATTCATTCCAGAGTATGTGGATGGGCGCCATATGAACACACAGGGACAGCTTCACACAGTTGATCCACCAGCACCCCGCCGCCCACAGATACACCCTTTAGTCACCTTGCTCTTCAACAGAGTACGGCTCAGCTGTTGCTGCTGAGCTACAGACCACTCGTTTGTTAGCGTGAGGCGAGGAGCCACAATTTCCTGTCTCGACAAAACCACATGGGAAGTAGAGGGAGATAAATACTGACATACTGAGAGAGAATTCTGTCTACTCTTTCATTTTTATTAGATTTTGTTTTCAGTTTAAAGCGGTTAAAGCTAGAGCTGTAAATATCGATTATCTTGGTGATTATTCCATTGATTACTGTTTTTATTAATTGAATAATGGAGAAGCATGTTTTTTGATGAAATGCCCATGAGCTTATGATTTGTCCTAACTCCTAGAGCTTATGATTTGTCCTAACTCCTAACGAAGGTGTTTGTTCCTCACTAATGTTTAGTCACCCCGATCAGTAGGTGCATTTTTTTACTTTCTTGCCACTAGGATGTGAATTATCGATTAATGCATTAATAGTTAATTGATACGTTTTGATAATGAGGTTTGATGATATAAGGTTATCGATCGATTAACAGGTTAGTTGATGAGCGGCGTTTTTGTAACATACAAATCTATATTTCTGCTGATATACAGAAATAATACAAAAAGCATATTATATTCCTTAATCAAATATTTATTTGACCATTGACTATACAGGGCCAGGCAATGGCATCTTTGTATGTGCGTTCCTCGGCCACACACACTCAGACAGCATTACATTCACAGAAAACCACCCAATGATAGGACCGCGTAATTTTCTATTAATTACGATTAGTTATCAACTGTTAACGACTACCGACTAATTTCTTAACAGCGATTAATTGATTAACGTTTAACTATTAACATCCCTACTTGCCATGCATTGGCCAATGCAATAAAAAAATATTTTTGTTTTGTTATATTTTTGTGTGCCTTGATCGCTTTTCTTTGTGAAAATAAATGTGATTTAAAATTTACTGTCCATTTATGCTGTTTAAAGACGTGTACAAACAACATAGGTTATTTTAAAGTACTCTAACCAAGACATAATAAATAATAATCAGACCTAAAACATGAGTTCACATAAGTCCACAAAACAGGGAGTGTCCTCCCACACACCATCTCTCTCAGCCTCGCTTACAAGCTGGTTTTGTTTATCTCTCTGATTAAAGCCAGATAATGGTAAAAAAAAACAATGAAAATAATGTATAAAAACAAAACGCATTCTGTGCACCCTTTTGTCCAAGGCCGCGAAACCTGCAGTTCAGTCACAGCCTCACAGGCAGGAAGCCCCTGGCATTTGCATAAAACCAGAACGCGTCACGCCATTGGGCTAAATGTTGACCAATGAAAATGAGCCACTGGAGGGGGCGTGCCATGAAAAGGGGAAGTGTGTGTGTGTGTGTGTGTGTGTGTGAGAGTGCATAAGGGGAAAGGAAAGTAAAAAGAGGTTGGCAGCTGTGCCTGATGTTGCAACACTGTGTGAGAACAAATGCATGAAGGAAAGATGCGTGCGCGAGAGGAGAGAGTGAGCTTGTGTATGTGTGACACATGTGTTTGCCCCAACCTTTTCGTCTGCTGCACAGGGGGGCAATAGCCACTGACCGGAGGTGTTGAGTTGTGTCCCGCTAGGACCTACAAGCCGGCTGGTAACCCACCTCAAAGTGTATTTTTTTAAATACTACAGCACCACTTGAAAAAAAAAATCAAAACGAACAACCACTCTACTCTGTTCCATAATGCTAGCTCAAACTTATGGAAAAACAGAACATTGTCAGAGAGAACAGAAGTTCAATTGGGAATGTATGTGTGTATGGTGCTTCAAAAGTTCAAATGTCCAATGTGAATGCCACTTGTAAACCCTGAGCTACAATGTCTAATTTATACTGCGTTTCGTGACATGCAGAGACAAATTGACAATGGTGATCTGCAAGCTCACAAAGTGTTGTACACTTTGTGAGCTTGTAGAGTTGTTATTTCTGTTGTGCGTTACTGGCGCACAACTGAGTTTAAATCAGACTTAAGTTTGTTCTGCATGAGTAAGGCTTTGTATTTTGAGAACATCTTTTTACACTATTCCAATACTTCACTCTGCTTTTCATTGATACTGTATTGTCAGATACAGTTGCGGTGAACTCCATCCATCAAGATTAAGCAGTTTTCATTTATTGATATATTCCCTCCAGACTACATTTACATCAGGGTTCCCCAATAAATTCTCCTCAAGGGCCATATTTTGACTACGGTACCAGGCTGGGGGCCGAGTCGGCACGCGCAAGGTCGAGGTCTTGCCCTGAAATTAATGATCAGGGCAAGACCCCATTTGAAAAGGACCCCCAGTTTGACATGCAGAGGCTACTAGTACTGACCCCCATTTAATGACATTTATAGCTTGGAGCCCCCCCCCCCCCCCCCCCCCCCACGAAGTCAACCACGAATGCTCGGCCATACAATTATCACATACCCATAGCCTTATTTGTTACAAAAACATTGAGAAAATAGCATTTGATCTTACTTGAAACAAAGAACTACCCTTGCACACGAAATCCCACTAGGATTAGTAGTCTCACAGTACAATTTCCACAACAGTGTGGAGAGGAAGTTGGCTGAAAACACGGCAGCTGCTGCTGGCTGCCATTCTGTGATCTGAAAGGTGGCTATTTTCCCCTCTGTGTTTTGTTTCCTTTGCTCACAGATACTCTACTAGGGATGCCCACACTTTTTGGACTTGAGAGCTACTTTCAAAATGACCAGCTCAACAAGATCTACCCACCGAAAACATTATAATACCATTGCTGAAAATGGCTTTGGAATAACGGTGCTGGCATTACATTTAAGACAAATGCACTGGGAAAGGGAAATGGAATAGGTAGAGTTTTTTCGTATTTCATTTGTAATCTACCAACATTTGTGCGCAGCAACACTCTTGAAAAAGTATTGCATTATGGGTTTGAGCTGACAGGCACTTTTTATGTCAGTCAATCAATCAAGTCAATTTATGGAAATATTTTGGCAGATGCCAAAAATAGTTTTTTTATTTAAATTAAATATTATTTAGGGGCATGTCATGTAATCTACATGCACAGCCTTTGTGATCTACTGGTAGATCGTGATCTACCTTTTGGGCACCCCTGAGTTGAACTTTCTTCTCAGCCATGAATTCTACTGTACCATTCGCAGCAACTGTGTTTGGTCCCAAAAATTCTACAACTTGCGATAACAGCCTGTGGCACTTGAGCTTGTGTTGATTGGTTAGCTAATAACTTTAGCTTGTGCAAGCTTACCACCGCCTCTGTCCTTTTTTCCACTCCCACGTAGGTTAAATTAAATCTGGGTATGTGATAACATTAGATAAAAATGTTAATGGTGAGAGTAAAGTAGACTGGAGGTAAAATATCAAACTGAATGTCGCTGCACAAATATTTTTGGAGCTCTTTGTGCTATCAAGTATCTCTCAATGTCACTGTCTTCCCCCCTCATTCCCTTTCCCTTTGTTTCTTTCCACCTCTTCCACACAATGTTATCCTTAGTCAAATGGCATGACCACACTGATTTCCTTTAAAGGTCTGAGTGAAACCAAAGCAAACATCATTGTCTCCCTTTTACTACCCCACGATATGTGTCTTTCTTTTCATGCTTTGCTCATTCTCCCCTGAATACGGTCATTTATTCAGACTTCCCATGGTTTGGTTCCCTGGGCGACACGTTGGTCACTCAATCTTGCTTGTCTCACACCAATCTGTTTTTATGTCCTACAATGGTAAAGCTTAGAGTGGTCTTTCACTTTGGCTGGAATGCCTCAATATATATTTTTTATTAGTATTTGTCACCCTCCAATATTGGCATTTTACGCTAACTGCTCGAAAAATATAATTTTATAAACATCTTGGAGACATCTACAAATACAAATTATATCAGTATTTGTCTTGCCTCATTTCCTATTTGCAACCATCATAAATACATAAATATAAGAGACCAAAAAAGTACCAAAGTGAATTAGCACTTCAAGGCTTATTGGAACTCTCTGTCTTCCTAGTATTAGAATGAAGCAAAATATAAAAAGAGCATGCAAGTGGTATTCAAATCATTGACCTATTAACAAAAGCAAGCTTTCACTCTAAATGGCTATGATGTTGGGCAATTTATCTGCACGGTGTGTTTCATCAACAAGACCCATCTTTGTGCATGTGTGACAAGTCAAAAGTTATATTTATTTTGGTTCCTCTTCATGTAAAAGCTTGTCTTGTCTTATTTCTCCTTTCTGTGTCACTACTGTACTATGCAGTTTCATTTCTCCCTCAAAATGCAAACACTTACTCTTTACATGTATAATAAGTCTAAATAGAAAGCCAAAGGGTAACTAGAAAGCCAAAGGGTAACTAAACAGCCATAAGGCTAACTAGACAGCCACATAAGGCTAACTAAACACTACCAGTACTACACAGCCATTCCATCAGTATGTCAGATGACAATCTAGAGATTGAGTTATCAAAGCGATATCGCAAAACATTTTTTTTACTTCCTCTTCCTGTGTCTCCTTCTAAACAAGGCTCCCTCTCTTTCCAGGCAATGTAAAGTTCATTGACTACGAGTACGCAGGCTACAATTACCAAGCCTATGACATTGGGAACCATTTCAACGAGTTTGCTGGTAAGTTGTTAATAACGTGTGACCAGGAACATTTATGACACTAATGTGATCTTAACAGGACCAATTTGTTAGGTTGATCCTAAGACTTCATTCCAGAACACATTTCCCTGCTCATTTTACTAGTCTTTGCTCAGAAGCATTCATGGCGTACCTGAAAGCCTTAAGTCTGCTTGCACGTAACTTTGGGAAAGTGTCATAGTAGCTTGTTTACAACTGAAACAGACTTCCTGTGCACTAACTACCTCTTCAAAATAAGAGCTACATGTAATGATTAGTCAACACTAGTTTTATTTATAAGTCTACTTACAGGACATTAACATCACATTTGAGTTCCTTTTGAATGCCTGTCAGATTTCTCTACATAACTGTCTCAGCTGTTGGTGCGCAAATGCGCCTTGCATGTCTTTGATCTAACGTGCAGAAAACATTTTGACGACGTATGCTCACCGGTTGTGTGCCCCCCCAGATTATTAATAACATCTAAACATGTAAACACAACATTAACAGTACTCTTATTATGCATATCACATTCTCCTTATGGTCTGAACAATTTGCTGATATTTGAATTAAGTGAAATCAATGATGAAGCAGGGTTTAATGTGTAAAATCCATGATATTTACATTGGAATGAATGAGGCCGGCTGGAAAGTGTATAAGTGGGAGAGGCCGGGTCTTAGCTATAGGTGAATTCTAGTTAGTTTTGCAAAATTTGCATTGTTATTGTCAGTGTGTCAGTGCTATGGTGATCAGATTAGGCTATCCTGACTATGGCTTCTGAAACACTTTTGAAATCCTTTCGAAACTCAAACTCACTTTTCAGCAGTATTCTGTCTATGTTCAGTTGCAATCATTCCCATGAAAACAAAGAGGAGAAACTTACCGCACCAACGCACTCTACTGAATGGAGAGACCAGGTGGGGGTTGGGTTGCGCATCAGATGCCGTGTGCCTAGTGCTGGCTATTGTTTCCTTAAGTAGTTACCCTACCAACAACTAATCTCTGTACTAGGCTACAGCAGTGGTATTGGGTAGCCTACTGCAGTTCTACAGGAACGCATGCCTGCAGGCATGCATGTGCGATTGTGCGTGTGTGTGATCCTGCAAAAAAATATGATTTTTATGGCGCCTCCTAAACCGTGTGTGTGTGTGTGTGTGTGGCTCTGCGCGCACTGTGTGCGTGTGGCTCTGCGCGTGCTGTGTGTGTGTGTGTGTGTGTGTGTGTGTGTGTGTGTGTGTGTGTGTGTGTGTGTGCTGTGTCTTCCAGGCTTGAACGAGGTTGACTACAGCCACTACCCAGGAAGGACCTTCCAGCTGGAGTGGCTCCGGTCCTACCTGGAGGCCTACAAGGAGCATAAGGGCCAGGCCAGCGAGGTCACTGACAGAGAGGTTGAGGTCCTCTATGTTCAAGTCAACCATTTTACCCTGGTGAGCATCAGTAATGTTACACATAGCAGTTTACATTACAATTTTTACTTGGGCCTAATTCAACGTGATTACGATCAGATCGAAATGGAAATCTATTGGCTACTGTACATGCATAACAAAATACGAAATGTAAATAAAATATGTAGTACGCCTGTTTATTCCCAGACCTGAAATCAGTAGCCAATTAATGCTAACCAAATATTATAATAAAAGTATAATCTATTACTGGAAAATATGTACTCTTTTTTTCCCCCATCTACATACTATACTACTAACTGGGTACCGACCATGCTGTCTCGCCAATATATTGCACAAAATACCAATTGATCAAAACATGATGGGCTGAAATTGGTATACTGGCAGAAGCATAGGCTTTCTCTTATGTACATGCTTTTTTGAAAATAGTCCCTTTCTAGTTGTTTATTGGTTGAGCTATATTGGTTTACCACTCCAGATTCATTAGTAACGTCTATGATAGGGCTGCACTAAAGATTATCTTCTAATCTAAGTGATTATTCTGCTGGATCAGTGCCAGATTTCTTGTGCACAGTGCCAGTGCCACAGAAGCACCCCTATTAAATCTTGTTCACATATATTTTATACTTTTTAGTAACCTTAAAATGTATAAATGAAGTCAATGGGGCTCGGATTGGACTGAAACCTTGCCTAAGTTTGGAGTCTTACGTCATAGATACACAGGCTGTGATGCACTGTCTGTCCCATGTGGTCCCAAGGTTTCGTATATTTTGGTCAGTTACCAGTCCAAAATATACTGGTCATAAATGTTTCCAGTTGAATGGCAAAATTCTAGATGGTAGTCTGATGAAAAAACTAGTTGACGACATTCTCAAGGCCTGTAATTCTGTCAAATCTATTTTTTGAGTGGTGCACTCCATTGCCCAGCAATATGTGATCCTGTCAACGAATTGTGACGCAGCCAGGGACCCAGCCAGCGACCCAGCCAGCGACCCAGCCTGGAACCCTGGCTGGGTCCCAGCTGGGTCCCTGGGTCATTATTAAGCACTCGCAGTATATCGATATTATACCGATATACAAGTTCATTTATGTCATCGCGTCACAATGCGTTGTTTGTAGCTATAGCCTATTTGACGATGTATAACAATTTTAAGTGGTTATATTTCAGCCAGTGATTGAGAATCTTGTCTACAGAATGTGAATCTGTGATATTACTGTTCCAGAGAACCAGTAGAATATTTTTCCTTGCCACTCTGACGCACATCCTGCTTTGTGTGTATGAATATCACGGTTCCTAATACAGGCCCAAGTTTGCCTAAATAAACATTTTCTCGACATGCCTCTGGGTTGGTGACACTTTACTAAATGGAAACTGTTCCGAATGAAAGTAGTTATTGAAACTAGAGAGATTTGTGGAAAAATACATTAGGCTAATGTGCTTGGTCACAAATCTGAAATAGAAAATGTAATCAAATCTAATTCAGAAGTTGAACTGCGTAATAAAGACTAACTCTTGCAGCCATTTATTCCCAGTCTCCCACTTTTGTTAGTCAATGTTATTTAATATTTACCTATTCAAATTAATGTCCTCTCCATAGTGCTTAAAAACTTGACCTTTTCGGTAAGCTGCATCCTTTTTAAGTATTGACCTAGAATATTGCCAGGTTACAGGCATGGTCCCTGACTGTGCTGTCTTTTTCTATGCAGGACTCTGAATAGTCCAAAAAAGACAAAATATTTAGAAAGTTCTCAGGTATTGAAAATATATAAAATTGAGTAAAACCAAGTGGAACAATGCAGTTTACATTAGCTTGTATGGTATGATTGCGCCTATTGTCAGCAGTTTGTAAATCCAGTTTAATGTATAATATTTTTGAAGAATCTTTAACCCCTTCAATCTGACATCAGACACAATCTGTCTGTTTTGTTTTTCACAGCCAGTCTAAATAATGATTGGGTTCCTGTTTCCAATGAGTACCGAAGTACCTAAGGAATTTACTATCCTCTGTCCACAGGAGCACCAGATATAGCCTTTCTATGGTCTCAGTTGTTTTAGAAAGTTGTTTACACAAGGTTTCTACGCACGATTAGTTCCAGCCTAGTGGCCTACTTATGCACATTTCATGTTCTCACTGATCCATAGAACCTTAGAGGTAGGTGTCTCTTGAAGGTGACCCACTTGTGTATGACTCGTAGAATAGGTCCATCTTAAAGGCCTATAATTGTTACAGAGGACAATGGGAACGGAGTCCAGAGGGTTCGTTGTTAAGTGTTGAATGTGTTGGCTCAGCAAACACACCGCCTGGCTAGAGGTGGCAGGTAACCCGTGTTACCTGTTCTGCATGTGGCAGACATGCGTTTTGCATCAGCCTGGGAGGCACAGCCCATGTGAATGGACGGCTATTATTAATGTCGCGAGGTATACCACGTGATCGTTACCTGTCTCTCCCCTGAGCCTTGTTCACCCTTGTTTACAATTGCAAAGACAGGAGGGCTGGGTGGAGGACGGGCGAGGGATAGCACCATGCATTTTCTGCTGGCTTATTTTATTACCGGCCTTGTCCCCGCTCGAGTGCTCTGTGTTGGGTAATTAGAAACAACATTAAGCTTGAGCGAGCACTTGTAATGTGCTAATTCCCTGTCTCTCCTCCCCCTCTGTCTCCATGTCTGTCTCTATCTCCATCTTTCTTTAGGCATCTCATTTCTTCTGGGGTCTCTGGGCTCTGATTCAGGCCAAGGTCTCTAAAATCGACTTTGACTTTTTGGGGTAGGTTGGCCTCTTGAAGTTGTAGAATCTTATTCATACATTGCTATTAGTTTGAATCTGCAATCCATAACTTTGGCCAGTGAATAAAAAGTCCTTTGACCAATGTGGCTGGTAGTTTTTAATACAATAACTTAAGTAGTTAGTCTACCTGCTCTTCAATTGAGGAATTCTGATCCTGTGGCTGGAATGTCGCAGGAAGGTCAAATGGCATTTTATCCTCCGCTCTAGCTATGCATTATTGCTCGACAGTATACGTTTTTAGTGCTCACACTGCTAGTGATAAACTCATAAAAACGCATGCAAATAGATTTAGTTTTTAGGTGGAGGGTCAATTTAGCTATCAGTCAGCTATTATAACCTGGTCAAATCAAATCGGGTACAGCATAGTTTTGCAGTAGGTGTATTTTGGGTCACACAGTGGATCTCAAAGTAGGGTCCGGGGGGGGGGGGGGAATTAACTAATATAGTATCAAAAATACCTTTAATCCTATTTTATTCAATGAGTTCAATATACACCAAAAGTGTCTAGTACCTCTAGTCTAGAACAAAATAAAAAAATAGTAATTCAGTTGTGAAAACAGACACTTGGAAAAGAGTATATAGGCTATTTATTGATTACTTTATTAACAGGCTTTGGGCCAAGCCCCTGCAGATATGTTGCAAATAATTGGAGATCGGATATTGGTCATAATTTCATAATCGTGCACCCCTAATTAAAATCTTTCAATTTATTTTTATGGGGGGTTCCTGGCAAACAATCCTTTCAGATGGGGGGTCCAGCCAAATATATTTAAATTGGGGGCCTTTGACATGAAAATGTTTGAGAACCACTGATAACAAAGTTTTGGCTTGTGTGTGTGTGTGTGTGTGTGTGTGTGTGTGTGTGTGTGTGTGTGTGTGTGTGTGTGTGTGTGTGTGTGTGTGTGTGTGTGTGTGTGTGTGTGTGTGTGTGTGTGTGTGTGTGTGTGTGTGTGTGTGTGTGTGTGTGTGTGTGTGTGTGTGAAACGTGTTGCATGCAGCAACAGTTCGACATTACATGTAACCCTAATCTGTATTTCTTGTCTCTCCACAGATACGCAGTCCTCCGTTTCAATCAGTACTTCAAGATGAAAGCTGAGGTAGCAGAGCTCAACTTTCCGCATTAATAACTACCACCTGTGTTGTGCCACTCACCCACCCACTCACCCAACCACCCCAAGTACTGTATCCTCCTGCTCTACCGCTTCCCCACCCAGCCTGTACTGCTTCTCATCATGCAGTGACCGCAGGGCACCCTCTAGGGGAATTTCTAGGGAAGAGCAAGAGTCAGCCCAGCTCATCAACCTTTCTCTTAACACTAGTTTTGCAGGGGAATTCTTCAGAATAAAGGTTAGAAGGCTAGAGTGCCAAGCAAGCAGATGGGCAGATTTTACTCTGAAAAGCTACCGTTGCCCCTCAAAACCCGGGAGTCATAATCTTCCGTTCTTACCTCATGCTGGTACACCTAAAGTCTCTCTAGAAGTGTTTATATTCCAAACGAGATGCTTCTTGAAGTCAGAAATGAAGACGGAACGTTGCCCTTTTGGGCAAAACCATGGAGAGAGCCCTAGATTTAAAGTTATGAGCCATTCTAATGGAGCCGTAAACAAGGAAGTGAACGGCAGTGTGCATGCGCGAAACACAAGGAGTACACTGCAGAAGGAAAGGCCAACCAATTTTTTTTATATCACTACTACTACTATTTCTTGGTCTTATTCAAGACAGACCTGTATCTGAAATAATGCTGTCCAATATTAATCAAAACATTAATTTATTATTAATGGGTTGTGTTTGCCAGTGTTTTGAGCTGATACATACATATATCCTTATTAACTGACATGACAGCCACCCAACTCACTCATGGTCAACCACCTTAGAAAACCTAAACCCCACAATCAAATGATTTATGGAAACCTTCACAGATTCCCTTATTAATGATTTCATGAGCCCCCCCACACCCTAGCTGATGACCAAATACATACAGTACCAGAGAAGTGGCATAATGTATATTCTGCTTTTGTTTTCTGCGGAATCAAGCTGACAAAGCCATACCCTGGATGGAAAAAATGGGTTTCTTGGTTCGCCATGAAAGGCCAGTACCGTCCTACAGTTTATCTTCTTACAACTCCAACCCCCACCCACTGTGGCCTACGTTGTGACTTGTTTTCCCTTGTGTGCTGAAATATTCATATAACCTTTTATTAGAGAGGTTTGTCACTTTATGCTTTCCAAAGTAAAGGTAGCGTTTGGACAGAAGTGCATCATCGACGTTTACATCTAAACTTCCCCCTCCTGGGTCAAACCGACTTTTAGTGTACATACGACTGGACTGTTGGTGGTCTATTTAGGAATATTTCTCATAACACAACCCCATCTCACTGTAAAAAGTAGGCCCTGTGTTTTTTTATGAAAGCGGGCTGTTGTGTTGATCCCGATCAGTATCCGAATGTATTCGGGAACATTCCATGTTCATTGTGTCATGAGCCAGCGGGTTAACTGTACGTTGTAAGGTAGCGAGGTGGCATGTTTGAGAAGTGACTAGTTCACGCGTGTGGTGTTGACAGTGCTGCACGCGCGTGGTGTTGACAGTGCTGCTCCAGGCACTATCACACTTATTCAACACATCCGGCAGCCATTGTTGTCAGGAATGCGTAAGCTCAGTTTGTTGGACTGTAGAGGAGTCCTGTCGGGTGAAGAATCGCAACAAAGTAAACTAGCTTCTGGTCCACACAACAGCCTGATGTCTGTCTCTTCTTTTTTTTAATCTGTTTGTTCATTTTTTTTAGCCTGATGTCTGTCTGAATGGAGTACCAATATCTTAGGTTGATGTCTGTGTCAGACACCATTTTCCCCATCCCAACCATGGACTCCCTTCAGTACTTTTTTCCCCCCTTCTTCCCAGTACTTAATGCTTTTTTTTAAGGAGGTATAGGAGATCCTTTGCATTAGTTGAGTTCATCTGTTTTCTCAACAAGCCTATACACCAAAGTGCTGATTTATCTGCTTGTACATAATGCATATTGTATTTCTTTTTCCCACTTGGAAAGGAAATTAGAATGTCTATACATCTTTTTTTATACTTATTTAAGAGAAAGTGTTTTCTTTTCTTCTTTTGGGGAGAAGGTCTTGGAGGGTGCGTGGTGTGTTGAGTAATGCAGTAAGTAATGCGAGAGTCTTTGATTGAAAAAATACACTGCTAACAAAATGACTTTGTCCGAGGGCTCTGCTGTAGCAACACAGTGTCCATATGAAGAGACCATTGAGATGGAGAGAGTCAAGTAAATCTACTGTAGCAGAGGAACGGCCATGATAAAGTTGTACACGGTAAAATCCATTCCAGTTCATTTAGCTCGAGAGGGTACTACTAATGTAATGCATGGATAAATCAACACTGAGGATTTTACTGTGTAGACTTGGTGTCTGTATGCATGTGAGATCTTTTATTTGGACCTGTCTTTTGTCCCTCTTTGTTGAGAATCTGATCATTTAGGATGCAGGGAGGACATGGGAATGGTTACATTTGGCCCTAATCCTGATTTTTAAAATGGTACAGCTTTTAACAATCCTCTGTACACTTTTTTTTCTTTTTTTTAAAGGTAAATGGTCTTGATTCATGCTTCTGTTTGGAGCTGTTTATATATTTTTTGCACAAGTCAAGCTTGAATTGGGTCCCTGGGAGATTAATGTAGTTTCGGTTTCCTGTCAGGAGATTGTCAGGCCATGTTTACACACACACACACGCGCGTACATACAGTACAGTACAGTGTTTACACAGCTTGTTAAATTCTACTGCCACATAATGGTGTCAGTTAGGATATTCTAAAGCATTTTGATGAAGTCTCATTTTCATGAGGTTGTAGGGTGGTGTCATCTTCTCCCTGTCTATTTTAAAATGGAGAAATGAATGCAAAACCACTGTAACCACGTCTCATTGCTGCTTAGAACTTTAATCTCCACTATGCTTCAGATCTTCGTGCGTGTATTTAACATTGTAAAGAAATGTGCTCTTAAATGTGCTTACATTTCTCTTCCCCACTGTAGCATATGTGTATATGTACATTTAAAATGTAATATCTTTGCTTGTGTCAAATGTGAATGAATGTACATAGAGGGATTTTCCTTTTCTAAACGTTTGCATTAAAGTGAATAGTTACCCAAGGCAAGCTGTGAAATATTGTAACATTTCAATACTGTAAACATGCTTTGAAAGAAGAATAAAGTCTATTTACCCGTACTAATGCGCGTGCTTTCTCTAAGGCTTTGTATTTTGAATGTCATTCCCAAACCGGCTACTGTATGTTAATTAGTGGTAGTCTGATTATATCGGTTTGACTTATATTTTGGGCATATTGGTGCATTGTGTACCATATTGGGATGCCTATATTCTTCATTGACTAGTTTGAGTTCAGATTTAACTACAGAGTCAGCTACATCAATATCAGAATCTTTGAGAGAGGGAAAATAAGCCTGTTCATACCGGTACATTGGCCTTCTCCTAATTAGAATCTATATCGGCTTTGAAAAATCCATATCTGATTACCTCTAATGTTTGAGAGATGTCCCCCTTGCTTAAATGTTTTTGTACACCATTGCCCAATTAGTGTTGAGCAAGCAATATGCATAAACATGATTAAGAGACGACTAATACTATTCCCATAAAGTTACAGCCGCCCATAAGTGACAACACTGGCCTAACGACAAAAGCAAGACCAACTAGGTTTTTGCCAAGATGTTACATTATTGTACCACAAGATGGCAGCATAACCTATGAAATAACTACAGGGTTAGACCTTTAAAACCTATTACTGTATGTGGCTGGCCTTCAACATAGCTCTAGCTGTACATAATTTTGTTAATTATGATGACCAGTTGATGCTAAATTAATGTGCCTTTTAATTAGAAAATGTTCTAAAATGTTCTGCTATTACATTACCAAATACAATTATAAGAGGTGAAACACTATTTATTAATTATTCAATTATTATATAATTACTATTTATAGGGGGGGGGGGGGGGTCAACTTTTGTTCTCAAATAAAATGTTCTTAAAGGTGTTACGGCTAGCCATAATTAGGTTATTTTGTATTTGGTATTATCTGTTGTTTCCTTTGTTCTGAGGTGGAGAGTTGGTGAGAGGAGGAGGAGACCTGTGTCATCATGAGACTGATTACTGGAGAGTGCTTGCTGCTGTGGGGAACTAGTCCTCTCCATGGATTGGCCGGCTCTGATGAGCCCTATGACACCAGCAGTGGATTGGGTGGTGGCCACACCCGAACTATAAAGCTCAGTGACAAACAATTCTGTTCAGAGGGCAGCAGGGAATCGATCCCCCTGTCCTCTCCCCACATCACCACAACCTGTGACCATCCTGTTAAGCTCTTTATTTGGGATAAGTTTGAGTTCTGTTTTGATTTGTGTTTGTTATGTTTGTGTTGTGTTTTGTTAGTTCAGGTTCATTTGGGTTATTGTATATTGTTGTAAATATCCATGATATTGGGCTGTAAATAAATGCACCGTCCGTTTTATTGCAATTGTCTTTCTACATTTATGTTGCTTCCCCTAACCCTAGACTAGGGGGTGTAACATGTGGGGGCTCGTCCGGGCCAAAAGTTTAAACTTAAACTTTTGGGTCATTTTGACCATGCCAGTTGGGTTGGGTCTGGTTCTGTTTGGTTTTAGGTTGGCAGATTTGTATTGTTGGTATCGGTGATAGTTTTGTGCAGATACCCACTGTTACTATTAGCTCATGTGTTTCATTCAAGTGCCTTTGTTGCTGTTTTGCTAATGTCTCAATCTCTGCACTGCAGGCGGAGAGAGAAGAATGGTGTTGCAACATTCTGAGAAGTGTATTCTGGTGGCTTCAGCGAGAGACCTTCGCCTCCTCCTACGCCCGACTATAGTAAATATTAATAAAGAAATCGCTGTAACATTTTGCAAAAAAGACCACCACCCCCCTGTCAAAAATAGCTAAGATTGCTAAAACAAAAGAAAGCAGTAAATGAAAACAATTTAACACTCATCTTTTACTTTCTCTGAAAACAACCTAAAACATGAACCTTGGTTGAAAACTAACTATGATTGGTGTGTGACTGGATGTATATTTTTCATGGACAGAAACAAAAAACTAAGGAACAAAAAAAATCAACAGAACATACTTCAAGATCCGTACAAGGCCTACACTGTACAGCATTGAACATGGCGGTCCCAGCACCAAAAACAGTATGTGCTGCTGCTGCATAGGGTGCTTTTGTTGCACACACAACAAATGCACACACAAGCAGTGTATGCATTTGTTCTACCAAGTGATTTGATGTGTGCCATCCCACGGGTTAAATTAGAAAAACATTCGCGCCACACACACCCCAAAAGCAAACACGCAATTCCTTGTGTTTCTCTTGAAGAGCGGCAGCAGCAGGCCTGCCTCTTGTCGCCCTATAATTTGAGCAGCATCTTAGACAGTCAAACAATTACAACAGTGCGTTATCTAACTCGCTCACTGTAATTCAATTAACTTCCTTCCTTCTCCCCCCAAGCTCCATCCACACGGATA
Source organism: Protomyctophum bolini (assembly GCF_963924005.1). Classification (NCBI taxonomy): domain Eukaryota; kingdom Metazoa; phylum Chordata; class Actinopteri; order Myctophiformes; family Myctophidae; genus Protomyctophum; species Protomyctophum bolini. The sequence goes on along the minus strand of NC_137884.1, from coordinate 9,663,153 downwards.
ATACACACATTAATTAGCAACGGAATCCAATATTGGCTGTTCGCGCCTCCACTTATTTTCATTTAGCCATCAAAAGGTCATAGCAGCCACTTTCCAGCCAAGCAAAACAGGAGTAAGTGTGGTGGTAATGGATTACAGTTATGAAGCATTGGGCCTGGGAGTGCTATGCAGCCCCACACTCACCTGTGTGAGTGTACTGTATATAGTGGAGATCTCCCTGTGTAACTAGTAACTACTGCACCAGGGACGCCTACGTCGGGGATCTGGTAGATAAACCACTAGTAAAACCAAAACATGATCAGAGTTTAACTGTTATCCCTCAGATAGTAAAGGATTTCTGAACCAGAGAAAAACATGTCCAACAGCTAAGATGTTCTTAGATTGGTGTCTCAGAGGCAGCCTAATGCATGTCAATCTATATTCTTGATTCTTGATTTTTAAAATATCAAATCGAGTTAACATAATTTACAGTTAGAATTAATAGTCTACAGATCTTCTACAGAATACTGTAGCGATCAAACTCAATGTTCACTTGGTACCATGCAAGCAAAACTGAACAGCAGTCATCATGCAGACATATCTAAACACACACACACACACCCACCCAAGGGACGGATTAAACCCCACAAGGTCCCCTGGGCGGCTGGGCCGATAATTCTTGGGGGCTTTTTTCGTTTTTGTATCATCTTTTTGACCTAAATTTGACTCAATCAATGGCCAATGAAGGGCCTCGAACCTAGTGCCGCGCGGTCCAGTTTCCCCGAAGGGTCCCTGAGAGCCCAAGGGCCCTGGCCCTTCCAGCCCAATGACTAATTTGGCCCTGCACAGCGCGCGCGCACACACACACACACACACACACTGAAAACGACAGAAGAGAGCATGTAGATTGTAGAACAATGGCCATTGGGTGGGGGGAATGGGGTCAGGGTGCTCTTGTTCGGCATTGGACGTGCCAACCTAATTACAAGCAGAGAGGGAAACAGTAATTAGCACCGAGTCTCACCTCGTTAATCACGAAAGGCTCCTTCACTCTATTTATATCTGATTAATAGCTTGCTTAAGCACACAGAGATATTTATGCTTCTGTTAATTGTGCTCAGCTTGCATTCGCTCCACACGCTCCAGTTTGCCTTGCACCCACAGTCGAACCCCCCCACAAACACATGCATGCATGTGTGCGTACACACACACACACACACAAGAATGCATCCATGTATATTCATGTACATGCATACCCAGTGCACACACACACACACACACACACACACACACACGCATTAATATACTGTATACACACTTTATCCGCAAAACTCATTATCCTACTTATTGTTTTTCTTTCTCCAACAGTCAAAGGTGTTAATGGGGCATAATGTGAATCCCATCTCATACGTTTCTTAGTCATAATTGGCCTGTTAGAGCCTTAATCTAGTCTGTCTCACAGGCAAGTAGGCCTGGATGTTGATTCACTCAGTAGCAAACATGCAAAGCATTTAATTAACACCATTTAGTGAGTTATGCTATATGAAGCATCTTACTATATGTTGACTGTCTTGTAGTTTGTCTGTCAGGTTGTCTGACAGGCATTGATGGAAGTAACATTTATATGCTGTACTTAATTACAATTTTCAGGTACTTTCAGGTACTACTTTTATTATAGTTGTTACTCCACCACAACTATTTGAAAAAGTTTCAGAGCACACACACAAACATGCACGTACACACTCCAGCTCCTTCGGTCACTGATACCTTAGTGGAATGGATGTTCTCTGAAGACCAGAGACAGACAGGAATATAATTGTAGAGTTCCAATTCATGCTTTAGAATTGGTGTGTTTTGAATGTCTTTAGGGAACACATGTGCCCTTGAGCAAGGCACTGAACCCCCAGCTTCTCCAGTGGGAGTGCTCAGTGGCCAACAGCATAAGACTGATTGTACTACTGGTCAGCTTAATGTGTGAGTGTGTCTCTGTACTGTCTTTGTGTGTCTCTGTAGCTTTACGTGTGCAGGGCGTTGCTGAAAATGAGCACTCAGCTACTAGTATATACCATGGGTAAATAATGAACATTGGACATGCTGCAGTGAGCCTACTAGTGGCTTACTCCGTTAACAGATGTTGCTTATTCAAGTTCCAAGTTTTCCCTTTCAGCTAATTCCCATCAGGGGTCGCCATGGCGCATCATTCGTTTCCATCTGCTTCCGTTTTCTGCATCTTCCTCGGTCACCCCACCCCATATAGCCACCTGCATGTCCTCTTTCCATAAAGTTGACTATGAAGTCATGAAGTCATAAAGAAATAAACAAAAACAAAAAAAAACAGTACGACGTCCTGAGGGCGAGAAGCGAGGTCGCGCTGAAACAGCTTCTTAATACGGCACAGTTGAAAAGCAGGAGTTAAACAATATGGTGTCAGTGAGGTCAGATGTAGAGTTGCTGGCCGGCTCCATATATGCAGATGTACAGTAGGTGACGATCCAGTCTTCTCCATGTATGGCTATCCAGGGTTTAATGAAGTCAGTGTTGTACTTCTCATCAAAGGTGATGATAATCAGCTCCACATATCCATGTATTGTACCAACTTGGTTCATTTGCAAGGCACTGCTGGGCAAGCGCTGGGCGAGTGCTAGCACTTTGGCATGGAATAAACTTTGACCAAAAAATGCACAATGAAAAACAGGGTTTGATGAGGTCTGGCCATATAGTGTGTCTTGAGTGTACAGGGTTTGATGAGGTTCGACATATGGAGACGGCCATAGCCTATATGGAGCTTGTCACAAGGCCGGACACGAAAGTTGCAGCTATCCAACTGTTCCATTGATTTGCCTATTATTTAGTATGTGTGATAGCTTGTTAAAACAGACTTTATTCACTTTGTTTGGTAGCCTACGATTGAATAAACATTATACAATTCAAACAAAGTATTTCATAGTTATACTGTATCAAAAGAATGCTTGCTTAACATCAACAATACTGTCAATACAATATCCAAAAGGACAATAGTCTTCAGTTCACTTCTAAACAAAACAAAAGGAAAAACTAATTGAGACATTAAAAATAAGGTGCTTCTGTCAGACACTCCTAAAGGCCTAGCCCTAGAAAATATACACTTCTGTGAATGCAGGTAATTGGTAGCCTGGTTGTCAGACTCTGAGAGCAGTCGAGTGGGCGGGGTCTATGGGCTGGAAACCAGGCTAGGTAATTGGGCCCACAGTAGCCACCTGCGCGAGACAGACAGCGCGAGACTGCGAGTGTAAACAATATAGACTGAGTATTATGACTGAACTGCCCCCTCCGCTATTCGTGTAAACACAATTAAGCAGTTGTATATATAAGTAAAATATCGAAATAAGCAACTTTTAATTAAACGTTCAACCTCTTGGAAGTTGACTTTAATATAGTTGACACACCCTGACAGACACATGGAAATTTATTATCTTCAGGGATGACACTCAAACACTGCTTTTGAGTTTATATTCTTCGGGTGAGACCGGTGAGTTGAGAATTTGCAACACTAGAATATTTTTTATAATGGGATGACTCTAGAGTTGCAATACCCTCCATTGACAGCCCATTGTTCCAAATCGAATTTCGCATCTGCTTATGTATTAAGACATTAAACTATCACCCAACATGCAGCTGTATAGGGCAAGCTTGAATTATCCTCTTTCAATCTGCAAAGCGTTTAAATTGTAGACAAATATGAGCTACTACTTTCTGTCAGGAAATTCTGTGCAGGTGATTATTTTTCTAATTGGAAGCTGAACCCCTGCACCACCTGTTTCGAATTTGCACATAATGCGGCATGGCTCAGGCAGCAGCGGTTAATACAAATGAGTGCAAAACTATTTAAAATACTATATTCATGACATGTAAAATATCCAACAAAGTTTGAGATATCTAAAGGGTGTCCTCACATAAACCCCCTGCACAGTGTAGTTTGGTCAATGTATGCCTCTGGTATTGGTTTAGAAGCAATTGAAAATATTAATTAAATAAAGTTGACTACTTTGCTAGCTCTGTGGTTGAATATCTGTCAACTATCAAATATTAAACTAACTTTCTTTACTGCTTTCAGACACTGAGGCTGGTCGGCCTTTGGCACCAGGAGCTCCTACCATACCAGGTGAGGAAAGGATGATGGAGACGCTGCCAAGTAGAAGTCAAGTAGAAGACGGCTCAATTAAGTACGAAACTTTTTTCTATTTTCTTTGCTGCTGCTGCTTGTGTTGTGGCTACTGATGTGTTCAAGGTGTTGTACTATTGCTGTCATTTTGGGACCCATGATGACTGGGTGGCAGTGAAACATGTTCAGTACTGTTTCTGGCTCTGGAATTGAATGCTGATGTGAAATTGTGAATCTACAGTTGTTGGAAGGGGTTGAGTTGTGACAGGGAACAGTATATGTGGCTCTTGGTCACTTCAATTATCCTATGTATGAGTTTGCCATTTCCTTTGCCATTGAAAGGAGAGTTCTGGCAATGAGGGGGCAGAAAACAGCCCAGTCTTGTGGTTCATGTAACTAGTTTGTCACTATAAAGCCCATAGACTCCAATGCATTCCGTAAACTCCCAGTTCAGGCCTTTGTCACTCTTCACCAATAGAAGTCTATGTACGGTATAAGAGCTACATTGGACTGGACCCATGAAGTGAACATAGTTGTCGTAACTCTCATCTATATGACTGTTATGTTCAAGCCATGGGTTTTGGGCTTTAACATAACAGCCATCACAATGGTGTCGTTTTGGTTCATGACTAGCTTGCTGGCAAACTATGACTAGGAGTCTTTCGTTCTCTTTCTTTCAACCTTTAGTGCAAGCTGCTGTTAAAGCTCTCTAATTTCTGCTCTTAAATTCATTTTGAAAGCTGCCATGCAGACGAGTGTGAGATGAGGTTGCCATAATGTGTGTGGTAATACGTACTGCAACTGTCAAGAGATTGGATGGAGACACTGGAGATACTGTACAAGTTCAGGTTATATATTTGATTATTTTAAAGCCAACATCCAGACAACCATAGAAAGCGGCATAGTCGGTTCTTTAACAAAGGCAGTGGCTTGTTGATTAAACTTCATGCTTGAAGTTAATGCGAGATCAAATCTTGTCTCTGCTCTTAACTTTTGAATATCCTGAAAGTGCTTGCCTTGTAGCCAACCAAGACTATAGAATATAGATCATGAAAACAGATTTTAAGAGACATTTGCAGATTCAACCCTTATTGAAAACATTCAATACCCAGTTCAGCCTATCCTACAATCACAATGGCATAAACACATTTAGTCTATTAATTCCATTACTCAAAAGTGTATCCACATGCATGATAACTCTTACTCTTTACACTTTATATACACAGCCCACAGATAGTATGGTCCAACAGGAGGGACTAATCATGTTTCCCAATTTGAGTAAGGCATATAAGGCAGCCTAAGCCAATCTTCTGGGCTGTCAGAAGACCTTGAGGGTTGATTTCACCCAACACCAGTCCTTCTGGTGAAACATTTGGTCGAACATTTGGTCCATACAACTTCAAACAATAAAGAAAAAATAACAATCAAGAAATAACTTGTAACCTTTGCGTTGTGATCTTTTTATGGGGAAAAAAGCACAGGAATAATGTTGATAGGTTTAGTGCACCCACCAAACTAATTAACAGGCTACCTGCATGGCTATTGTGTGTATTGTAGTGATGGTGTATTGTAGTGGAGTGTTATGTGCTGTTAGTGGCTGGGTGAACTGCCACATTTGCATGTTTGGAAAATTGAACGGCCAAAAGTATTATTCACTGTGGCTTCGGTTGTCAATGCCCATGCATGCAGGTATTAAGATTGCATGTTCACTTCAAGTCTGATCTCTACTCCTATATTTTGAAAGTTAACATTGAGGGGATGTGCTTAGGAGTAAGGACTACTTGCAGGAAGACTTTGTCTTGATGGTGAAGATTCATAGTCTCATCTCAACATGCATGCTTTGAGAGCTAACATCCATAAGAATGTTAAAACGTCAACAAATTTGTGAGTTCAAATCTATCTGATTTGCAAACTGATTTTGAAATCTAAAGTGTGAATCTGTGGGCGGCAGTGGCTCAGGGGTAGAGCAGCCAATGGGGACCTTCCGGTTCGATGAAAGCTTTTCTGAAAAACGGTAGAAAAACGCTGCAAAAAAATCTGATGAACGCATCAGTCTGCAAGGACCTGAACCCCTGATGACCTTGTTTGTGCCTTGCCATCGGTCTGTGTGTGTGTGTGTGTGTGTGTGTGTGTGTGTGTGTGTGCACGCGCAAATGTAATGCTGCATGTGTGTGAATGGGTGAATGTAATGCACGTAATGCACAGTCACCCAATCTATGTAAAGTGCCTTGGATATATTATAGGCGCTATATAAATGCACCATTTCCCAATCACCAATCCCTCCAACACTGTGATTTACTGACTGGATCAGTAGCATATACAGTACATGTCGGTTTGATTCTGAGTTTGATTAGTTGTGAGCAGTTCAAACCTTACTGTTACTAACATGAAAGCTACCTGGCTCACGGTGTGACTTGTTATTTGTTGATTATTGGCTCACATGGCAATTAAGGACATGTCTTTTTAGGACAGGAAAATTACAATTTCTACAACCCCATGTACATATAATTCATAATAGTACCTATCATGTGATTCTCTGCCTTGCTGAAATCAAATAAATTATGTATACCTGGCTGTAGGGTTGATCACCTACATTACTTCCTGTGACTCATGAATGTCATTCTGAGGTCACTAATATCTCACATGATCTACAATAAACTAAAGCTGAGAAGTGTATAAGGGCACACTGATTAGGGCCTTTGATGTAGGGCCTTTATTGAATAATGCAGTGTTGTGTGAGAGAGGTGTTTCTCAATGGGAACCAATCTATCCGCCTCTGTCCGAATGTGACGGGTATAAAGGCTCATTAGAGAGGCATGCACACACACACACACACACGCACGCACGCACGCACGGACGCACACTAGGGAGAGAGATGCAGACACAAAAAATACTGTAAAGGCCTCTGATGAGGTGTGAATATGCGTGTGCGTATTTCTTTCTCCCTCAAGCTATCCATCCAACATTCCGCCACAGCTCTGCCAAGCACCGTCATTTGGTGCGATGGGAAGGCATAGATGGGAGAGGATCAAAGAGCTAAACGAGAGGCTAAAGATACTGAAGCAGATTAAGCAGCGCTTCCCACAATGCCGACAGCTGCTCATAACTGCGCCGGGGCTAAAGATATTGTTTCAGATTAGCGGCAGCGCTACAATGCCCAGGCAGCTGCAGTCTGCTGCCTATAATACAATAGCAGAGGGCGGCTCAGCGCGTACCACTGAAAAACATGTGTTATCATCACAAAGGGATTGTCAGCTTCAAACGCCTTACAACCCCTCCGCCATCCCTCAGGATCAAACAGGCTCTTTGCTTGGCAGTCATCACAGAACTCTCTCACACTCACTCTCTCTCTTTCTCGTTTCTCCAGTAGCCTAGTTACATCTTTATTCTTCTCCACTCTTCTCTTTGTCTCTCTCTCTTTATCTCCTTCTTTGTTCACTTGTTTCTTCTTCTTCATCCTCCTCTGTGATTCTTTATTTTCTCTCTCTCTCTCTCTCTCTCTCTCTCTCTCTCTCTCTCTCTCTCTCTCTCTCTCTCTCTCTCTCTCTCTCTCTCCCTCAGCAGGCCCAGGGCCTAATCTCAATCACTGTTATCCACTCAGAGGCCTGAACGTTGTTGATGCAAAAATAATCAAAACAATCCTCTTTTTTTCCCCCTCTTGTCTGGTGTTCGTCTGCCTTGCTCACTGTTCTTTGCTGTCTGTCGCCCCTTCATTCTCTCTCCATCACTATCTGCTGGGAATCAATTGATAACATGGGGTGGTATTGTGATTGTGAACTAAGCAATATTGTATGCCTGAATTGACTGACTGACAATGGGATTGACAGCAGTACTCAATCCTGTAAAAGTGTCTGAGAGAACCGGCACAAACTGCGTTGCACCATTTTGTTAATGTGAATTGACTGAACGGTTGGTTTAACCATTTGAATCCTATAGCATCCCTATTGCGGGGTGAACATTTGGTGAAAAGGGCAATCTATACGTTTACGACGCAGTGTGAGCTTGATGGGCTAATTTCGGCTCTGGTGTTGGGGGGGAAAAAAAGCAGCTGAACTAATATACTAGATAACTAGAGCCTAGGGATGGGAATTATCGATTAATTAATTAATTGATAACCTTATCGATCGATTTACTGATCAGTTGATAAGCGTGTTTAAAACTAATTGCTTAATTTCCCTCAATGTCTAACATAAAAATCTACATTTTGCTGATGTACAGAAAGAATACATTAGGCATATTATAAAATATTTATTTGACAATTGAGATACAGGGCCAGGCAATTAAATTAGATTAAATGAAATTAATAGTGCACTGTCTTGTCTGACTTTTTTTACCGGCCCACATTCCTCAGCCACACGCGCACAGACAGCATTACATTCGCAGCAAACTGGCAGAACCGCAGAATTTTCGATTAATTGTTAAACTGTTACGTTTAATTGAAGATTTCCCCCCTGCAGCCCCCATGCACATTGTTTACCTGTCGCCAGAAAGGTTTACATGTTGGGAGCAATGTAGTACAAAGTAAAAAATGACATCCGAACTATGGATGGCTGAGGATACAAAGGACAGCTCTCTTATATTCCGACTTATGGAGGTTTGGAAATCCTGCTTTGAACCGAGGTAAACGGAGTTGTAACGTCCCATAGCTGGTGGCAATGGAGGCGTTGCATAGCAACCGGATCAACGTTAACAGATGCTGTGGGGCTCAATCACTATACGAGGGGATACGAAAATGTTCGTACCTGGCTGATAACGTCCCATAGCTGGGGGGGTAGGAATATATTCGTACCTCGCAGAGAAATAATTAACATCCCTAGTAGAGCCCTGGGGTACCCCGGTCAACTGGTTAACCACTTTGTACCTGGTGTTACTATTTTGGGCATGTCAAGAAAGAAAATGTTCTAAAATAGCATAACGCATAACGTGTGAGCTTAAAGGTCTAAAAGTATAAGCTGGTTGAAGTGGCTGTGGATGAATGAGGTTTGTTTGTTGCCTGTGTGAACGCATCATATTATGAGGTCTGAAAACAATTACAATAATTAGATATCGGTACACAAGTAGCTGGGTGACATCACTGTAATCACATTTTTACACACGATGCTGCCTGTTACAATCTCACCAACACCCCCCTCCATGCTTCCTAATTGTTTTTGCCTCTCATTTCCCTCGCTGCACGTGCACGTAATGCTTGCAAGTGCTCAATTAGGCCGGCAGGTATTACACTACACCTGCACTCGCGTGTAAATGAAGAGACGCGCACGCACGCATGCACACTTGTTCTGGTACATTCTTTCTATATATGCATGCATGGGTGCAATCGCACAATTTCCGGCAGGGATGGACAGGAGAAAGCACAATAAGAAATGCACTGATGCTCTATTTAACTTTTAGAGCATAGTAATAAAAAGAAAGATTGTATGCACTTTTCTTCTCCCTGTTTTCCCTCTGGTAATTATTTTTCCACAACATAGTTATTTGACTGGGAATTAGTAAGTAAAACAAAAATATGTCAGAATGTGTCATTTGAATATATTTTCCAGTGGATCAGTCCATAGTAAATCTGTCAGCAGGACAGTCAAAGCATTTTAAGCAAGTCTATATTTATGCTTAAGCATATTCCTATATCTCTTTTGGGTGTTGAGGGACAAATGGAGCAGACCTACCATAGAACCCTGGGGGACCCCATGTATATAGGGTTTAAGTGTTGAAACTTCTGATTCACTTTGCCAACAGGAAGAGAACGGAGTTGATGCTCATTGTTTTCACGTTGGATTACATCTGCATACATCTGATGGAAGCTGTGTAGAATTATGTTCTTTGAAGCGCCGTTCAGCTTTTCTACCTTTCTTTTTATGTTATTATATAAACAAAACTAAACCCAGCAAAAGACTAATCTCACTATGCGGCCTATAGGTAACTAAAGTCTTAAGCCATACTGGAATATTGGAAATATCTGATCCACAAACTCACAATACAATGCAATGTGATGTGAGTTCATAGATCGGCTATTTTCACTATTTATTTATTTTTAAATGTTTGAAAGAATTTGCCTATAACATGCCCAAAATATGGAGTTCTTCAATTACTTCAAGTAAATTTTCTTCAAGTCTATAATATGCAATTGCTAAGTTGCGAAATACATTCTCTCTGCTGTCAAACATTTCTATTTGTTTCCATTTTATCCATCTAGGCTGGACTGGTTAAAGTCCAAGTCAGGATCTTGTCTTCAACATGCCTGCATTTCTGTTTTAGTCCAGTAGATGCCAGCAGTGAACCATTTAAAACACCTTTCAGCTTCTCTATCTAGTTTGAGGTTTGCGCAGCTTCTAAAGACTTGGGAGTTGGAGATGGTACAGATGGCTGGCTCGAACGCAACACTTATTCAGACATTTCACTGTTTGCAGAATGATATCAAAGTCATCTCAAAATGGAGGCTATGCCATCAACTTGAAACAAATTCTAACACTTCCAACAAAAGTGCATTGTGAGTAAAGTTGGCGCGGACTTGGTCAGCGTTGAGCACAGATGTCTGCCTGTGTTTTTGTGTTAAACAGGCTGCGACTAACGCTCACATCCTCTTAAAATTCAGCTGTGGATTTTCAAGGGACAAACGCTCACAATTATAACATTTTAATCCAGACGGGGTTCAGACCCTTTTATTTATTTCAAAGCATTTGAGTTTAAAATCATGCACAAAAATGTGTGAAATGCAAAATATTACCTGAAAGAAACAATATTAATTTAATTGACAATTTTCTAGTATAGTCTAGTATATTTTGAATTCGAATTACTTTTGCCATTAAAATAGCAAAATCACTTTACACATCACACACACACACACACACACACACACACACACACACACACACACACACACACACACACACACACAGGAAAACATAAAAGTAAAAAATAATGATTTCCACGGTACCTACACACATGAATATCCCCACAACCTACAATTTGGGGTTAAAAAGACATAGAAACATACATACATATTATCTATCGCTCTACTGCTTTTGACAAGACAATGTTTGCGCGTTTGCATTTGATAGGCAATATGCCTAGGCCTATATGTTTTCCCAGAAGTTCTCCGTTTATTTGTGGTGGTCGTGTGTGTGTGTGTGTGCGTGTGTCCAACAATAGGTAATCTGTGCTTATTCCTGTATACCCTGCAGACCTCACTGTTTGATTGAAGTTTACTTTCAAGGGTGCAGTTCTGCTGAATGTTTCATTTCCAATTAAATGTGGAAGGCATTGTGCTTGTGCGTGCATGTTTGTCTCTGTACCTCTGTAATTTCTAAACACAGGTCATATTTATGAAGACAAGATGGCCTCCTACAATCTCATGGTTATTTTAGGCCCCAACCAAACAGGATGCATTTTGCAGGCCAGTAAACCCTGTAGTGTATACCACAGTGCCGTTTTTGTGCAGTGTACGATTCAGAGAAGCAACCTTTATTGCTTTATAGCTCCGAATTTAGAAATCTACTCTAATCTTGTTTTTAAGTGTAATTGTTTTATTTTTTATTTTCTATACTTTTCTATACCTTCCGTGTTAGTTTTTCCTGTTATCCTTATTTCAATATTATGATTCTGTTGTCCTAACTTTGTAATCTCTGCATGATTGAAAATTAGGATCCTGGCCTCAATGTATTTCTGAGAAAATGGTTGAATGAATGAATGAGTTGAATTTCTTTTTCCAACTTGGGTCGAGTGTGCTCTTCCAAAAACACGAGGAATATAGCTCACAAAATCAAGGCCTGCAATGCAAAAGCAGCATGCAACAAGCTTCACTCACATCTTCATATATACAATATTAGGAAAGTGTGGCATTTGTGTGTGGCCAGAACACTTGTAGCAGACAGTTCTTTCAAAAATCGTCATCATGGGTCTGGCCTACTTTTGGTACTTTGACTTTTGTTTGCAATTGTATAGTTCACATGAATATTTGAATCTTTCCCCATACAGCCACTAGAGCAGGCGTGAACGTTTTTCAGTCCAAGGACCCCTAGTTGGGATAAAGATGAAGCAGGGACCCCCACATATTGCAAAAATTGCAATTACATTTTTTTTCATAGATCGCTTCATAGACTTGTTTGACAGCACTATATCGTCAGTGCATGTTGGATTCATGTTAATGTGTATTTTCAGACATTTAACAATTTACAATTTACAATTTAGGCATTTAGCAGACGCTCTTAATCCAGAGCGACTTACATTAAGCAAGAACAAAAAGCATGGGGAATACATCACATAAAAACATTTATCATGAAACATGTGTAAGCTAAGAAAGTAGCAGTGGAATATCTATAATGAAACTATATATATAAGCTATACATCTATACTACTATGATATACATTATGTACTATGACGTGCTATGACTACATACAATGCACTTATGCTGTTTACATAACATGCTATAAGTCTGTATCAAATGCTATCTAAGTCTACAGAATTGCTATCTAAGGGGGTGGGGTCTATGGGGTGCTATGGGCCATGATGGAGTCTGAAAAGGTGGGTTTTCAAACTACGGCGGAAGATTGGGAGTGATGCTGCAGTTCTGACTGCAATGGGAAGTGCATTCCACAGTTTTGGAGCCAGAAGGGAGAAGAGTTTGGGACGTGTGGAGCGTTGTCCCGGCGTTTTTAGTGAGGGTACTTCCAGCTTCCCTGCGTTGGCTGATCTGAGTGAGCGGGAGGGTTTGTAGGGTTCGATCATACTTGCAAGATATGGGGGAGCCATACCTTTGGTTGCTTTGAATGCCAGCATCAGAGTTTTGTATTCTGTGCGGGCAGCGACCGGGAGCCAGTGGAGGGAGCGGAGCAGGGGGGAGACATGTGAGAATTTTGGCTGGTTGAAGACCAAGCGAGCTGCGGCATTTTGGATCAGCTGGAGAGGCTTAAGTGCACATGCTGGTAGGCCAGTAAGGAGGGAGTTACAATAGTCAAGTTTTGACAAGACTGTTGTCTGGATTAGGAGCTGGGCTGATTCCTGGGTGAGGAACGGTCTTTAACCAATTAAACCGGCAATACTTCATAAACTAAGTGCATGGTGGTGCAGTCATTGGGTAGTGATGCTGCCTCACAGCTAGACGGTCCCGGGTTCGATTCCCGTCTGGGACGCTGTGGGTCCTGGGGGTGTGTTCTCTCCTCCGGGTCATCAGCGCCCATACCTGAGGTCGGGTTGGTGGTGAAAGGTCCTTTCTGAGTGGAGTTTGCATGTTCTCCACGTGTCTCTATAGGGTAGTTACCCTGGTCTTTATACTTGGTCAGCCTCACCTAGGGCGCCTTATTGAGAGGAACTGGTTGGAATTACGTGTTCCTTCCACTACGGCCTACCGGGGAAACTCCTCCTGTCGGGTGATAAGAAGCGGCCTGCTCACTCGTCATGCATTGAATGAAGCATGAGCTCAGTTCGGGGCTCTCCCCAGGTTATCAGAGGAAGAGTATAGCGCCCATACAGCTTAGGCAATTGGCACCAGGTGAAAAATGGGTTACAAATCGTGTGAGGGAATTCAATAATTAATCTACAAGCTCACAACATAATGAGAATTTATATTGTTACTCAAGTAGACTACATTTTGTAATATGTAACCAGAAGGTACAGAACTTTACCTGTTAACAGAGTATCTCTTCATTGCAGTATTCATACAAGTTAATGTGAGTTCTTCTTCTATCACTGAACAATATGAGTGTCAGATAACCAATAACATATGATCAGATGTTGATTAGACAATGTAGACGCCAGACTTTTGTTAAAAGAAAGAACATTAACCAGGGAGGGTCCTATAAATAAAGTTATATAAATAAAGAAAGAACATTGAAAACGTTGAATTGCTCAAAGGTGGTAATGAGGACATTTCGGAGGAAGACTGGCAATGTCTGTAATGTCTGTAACTGGTAATGGATCTTTCATGTAGGAAAGGGCCGAACGCTTTTTTTGTAGTTGATCATTACAAAAATGCCCCAAGCCTATAGCTGCTAATCCGCACTCTGTGTGATCGGACCCTTTGCTCAGTTACAAAGTTTTTGATGTCAAAATAGCTGATCTACAAGCTCACAAAGTGTGTGTGTGTGTGTGTGTGTGTGTGTGTGAGTAGTGAGTAGTGAGTGCAGATGATCATAAAAGGCTCATGCTCATTGTCAGAGATGTTTTTCGGCCAGTGATCAATGGATGGCTTTCTTTTTTTCTCCTACATGTACAGGAGAATATCCTGTCGGCTTTATAAAAGGTCTTTTGAAGCAAAGCAGTGCTGGGAACGCAGTTGTCAGTCCGTTTGTCCTGCTGTTGAATGTCAGTTTTTTTCCACGAAACTTAAATGCACAATACACAAAACAGCACCCTAATTATTAGCCACCCGGACTCAGAAAGAGAGAGTGCATTCAAGCTTAACGGACATGCATTAGTGGCACAGGAAAGCTTTCATCAGACCCTTTTCAAAACCCGCTCTCACGTCTCCTTAGATGCAACATCACAGCACCAGTCGATCTGACAGAAAGGAGCGAACATCTTTATTTAGACTCAAATGGGTCTCATCTGAAATAATGAATATGTCCTTGAGAAAAACAAAGAGCAAAGCAAAGCAGGTTCCTGCCGACACAGAGGCAACGGAGATGGCAGATAATTGTTTTCAAGTCTGGCACCGCCTTGGAAATGAGTTTGTTCGGTTCTCCAGGCAGCTAGCTGTGTCGTTCCTATCTTTATTCTCCTCTCTCTCTCTCTCTCTCTCTCTCTCTCTCTCTCTCTCTCTCTCTCTCTCTCTCTCTCTCTCTCTCTCTCTCACACACACACAATCTCTCTCTCTCTCTCTCTCTCTCTCTCTCTCTCTCTCTCTCTCTCTCTCTCTCTCTCTCACACACACACACAATCTCTCTCTCTACTATTTCTCTTCATCACACACATTCTGTTTTTCTTCTTCCATTACTGTTGTTTTTCTGTAATCTGGCCTGTGTATCTGCCCTCCTGGCTTTTGTCTCTCTGGTCTCATCTCTCTTTACCCCCCCCCCCCCCCTCTCTCTCTCTGTCTCTCTCTCTCTCTCTCTCTCTCTCTCTCTCTCTCTCTTTATCCCCCTCTCTCTCTCTCTCTCAATTCCACCATTCTTTTGTGTGGCTGGCTTTCATTTCCCTTCGCTCACTCTGGTCATTGAGTGCTCACAACGGTGGACATTTTCCTTGTTTTGCTGTATACTGTTCCACAGTAAATAGATCACCTTGACTCCCATAACCTCCATTCTGCTGTATCGCCCTCATACAGTCATTAGTGTTCCACAGCGAGCCTTATATCATCCACAAAGATGGCTGAATACAGCTCAGACTTGTTTCATTGTAGAGTTTGGTTCAGAATGGAGGCTGACGCTGTGGGAGTCTCTCTGCTCCACATGTGACCTCCAGGAGTCCGCTCGTGTACGTAAACTGAGAACGATGGGCCATAAGTCACTTTCTGTAGTTTAAATGGTAGGTTACTTTGCCATTGTCCATACAGAGAAAGACTTTTTGATGTATTTTTTGATGTATTTTATTTGATTAAGCATTAAGAGACCTGTGCCCTCGGGGCACAGGTCTCCACCAGGATAGGAGCGTTTTTAGAAAAATGTCAAGTGGCATTTCTTCCTCAGCCTAGTTGGAATATGCATGCACAGTTTCACAGTTTTTTTGCAGCACTTTGTACAAAATGCTGCAAAAAAACTGTGAAACTGTGCATGCACATATTGTATTTTGTACAAAACGGGCCACTCCTGAAAATGTGTAAATCAATCTTAGCCAATCAGGATGGAATATGAGAAATCAAACAGACCCATCATCTTGTTCACGTGACTATAGAGATCATGTGTACCGATTTGCGTGAATTTTGGACAAAATCTGAAGGAGTAATTTTTTTTCTTTTTACATAAGTTGGCCTGGTGGCGCTATAAAGGGCAGATGTGGAAAAATGCAGGGCAAAGGTTTTTCCCTGGCATCTAGGGAGTGTGCATACAAAGTTTTACACAGATTGGTGCAGTTATAAGTAAAAACAAAAATTGGCCAGTTATTGCGCCACCATGAGGCTGATTTGAAGTGGCATTTTTTCCTTGGCCTTGTGGGCATGTGCGTGCAAGATTTCACGTAAATCACATGATTGATGATGATGATTTACGGCATTTTGTTCAAAAGGGAGCACACCTGCGAACTTTGGAAGCCAATCTTAGCCAATCAGGATGGAGTATGAAAATTCTGAAAGACGCGTTTCGTTTAATGGTTATAGAGAGACTGTGTACCAATTTGTGTGATGTTTGGACAAAATCTGTAGTTGTACTGTCAAAAAATGTGTTTTGCAATAGTCGGCCTCCTGGTGGCGCTATAATAGGCCCATGTGGAAAATGTGGGGCAGACGTTCAGCTCTGGCATCCAGGGAGTAGGTGTGCAGAGTTTGGCTGCATGCGAGCAAGCCAGCGGTGCCAGAGATTAGCTGTCCACAAGATGTACGTACGGACAGACTGAGTGCAAAACATACTCTCTCCCCATGCCTTTGGCCTGGTGGAGACAATTATCCAGATTTCATGTACGGTCAATCCATTTAGAGCACTTACTTATTGCTAACAATGCTCATGGAGGACAGCCGAGATGGGGCGAGTTCTTCCGCAGAGATCTCAAATGAAGAAAGGGAGATGAGAGCTTTTGAAATAGTGTGTTCTGTTGAGTGCCATATACTGCCCTGATAGGTGAAGGCATCCATTACATGATTCCATTTTCACTCAGAGGGCCATCCGGTAACCTCATTGTTCAATAACAATTCAACTGTTGTCAATTCACATTTCATCCACTCTGATACCGTGCAAATTGCTTTCCCTTGAATGTCAGTATAATATTAGTTGATTTTACATTTTTTGATGGGCACCGCCACCAACCCCTCCTATAGCCAGCTTTCTGTGTCTGTGTGTGTTCCACAGAATTGAGGATAACATGAGTATGGTAGGATATAATAGCATGCATTTCCTTTCAGTTCTAGTTTCTAAAAATGTTATGGAGATTTTCCTCACGAAAAAAAACCCAACTCTGTTGCAACTTGCACAAACTTTGAAAGAAAATATATTTTTTAAACATCTCTTTTATGCAGACGAGTAAACAACTTGAATTTCCTTCTAACTTTGCCCCTTCCTTCGCACGCTTCTCTCCCTCACTGGTTTTAATCTTCTCTTCACTTTTATTTACCTTCCTTCCTTCCTTCCTTCCTTCCTTCCTTTGTCGTTTCCTACCTTCCTTCCTACCTTCCTTGGAGTTTCCTGTCCCAGGGTTCCACTCTGGGGAGACAACTGTCCCTTGAGAGCTCTAGAAAGTCCTCTTGTTCCATAATAATGGCTTTCCTACATTGCCTGTTTAGACTGCAAGTTTCCATTAAATCTCACTTGTGTCATTACAGTTCATATTGTTAATTATGCTGCACATGTCCCCAAGGGAACGTCACGGAGGCCACTACTCCACTATCTGTCCATATGGCACTTCATTAAAAGTTTTCTTAAGAATAAATTGCATTCAATTCAATTAAAACTGTAATGTCATACCAAAATAATGGGCATATCCTCCTACAAACGCCCAGCTCAGAACACACACAAAAAAATATTTTCTTTCTCTCATTGTTTTGTAATGTTTCGCAATGGGAAAAAAGTAAAAAATCTTCCTTCCTTCCTTCCTTCCTTCCTTCCTTCCAAAAAAAATAACCCTAGTAGAAAATATGCAAAAAAAATATATCACCAAAGCCTCCTACATGCCACGAGCCCCAGGCAACAAGCGCGCATGAACACTCAAGCTATTTCTAGATAGCACTGTTGGAATTCATACCATGACAAATGAACCATTGGAGTTTGGAATTCCTATTTATCTGCTGTGCACAGAGGCACTTGATTGGGGTGTGAAGAATAAAGGAATTATACGGACACAAAAAAATAGACGTCTTAAAGGATAAATGATAAAAAATAAATAAATAGATTCTGTGCCGTGTGTGTATGTATATCTTTTTGTCGTTGTTTTTGGAGCAGGAGTTGTTTGTTTGTCTGATTGAGGGCGTTTAGGTGGGTGTGTCTTTATCATCTGGATGTTCTGATCTCACCATGGAGAGACGATTTCATATAAACGGCATCTGATGTTAAATACACTGCTGCTGCTGCCGTAGACCAAGAAACCCACTTAAAAGCAAAACCTGTAGGCTTATTTCCAAGATGAAATGAGTAAAAAAGAATCCCCTCTAGACAATAAATTCTACCTTCTTTTCAAATTGCAACAAATTCTATCTTATTCTGTTCAACTTACTGCACAGAAATCATGCTAGATAGCAGATCGGCGCAGGGGTCATCTCCATGACGGCTTGTGGTGGACATTTTTGTCAAAATGTAAATTTTGCCATGGACATGCAAATGAGTGGACCAGAAACACAAAGAGCTACTGTATCCCTGAATGACCATTACAGCTGTGTAACTCCAAGAGTGTATACAAATGGCACCACATTGGTTACATTTGTATACCTCAGTCATGAGAGAGTTATGGGGGTCCTTGAAAATAAAATATTTTGAGAACCACTGTACCAGTGGACTCCTGAATTTACTATTCCATAAATAAACTACATTCACTTTTTGTATTGTACTTATTATTATTATTTAAGTAAAATATTGTATTGATTACTTCCACTCAACTACATCTCAAAGGCAGATATTGTAATGTTTACTCTTACTCTTAATATTATTACAAAACATGCATTAACCACATCATCAGCCCTATATATATTTCGGCCATTTCAATATGTACATTTTTTACCTTTGAAAACTTGTGAAATGGGACATTCTGCATGCTACTTTCTACTTTTGGTACTTTAAGTACATTTTTAATGCTAATACTTTTGTGCTTTTACTCAAGTAAATTTGGAATTCTGGACTTTTTACCTGTAACTTTCAATTTCAATTTCTCGACCGGCTGACTCATGGGCATGGCCTTGTTCAACTGCAGTCTGCAGCCTGTTCACATGATGGAACCCTTCTCCACTTCGGCCTTCAAAGTTCTCTTTTGAATATTTGCTACTACCACCAAGATTTACTCAAGTAAAGCATAGGAATACTTTATGAATATGAATACTATTTCACAGTGTTTGAGTTTTCGTCGCGCAAAACGGTCAAGCTTTACACAGCTGCGTTTCTCTCTGAACAGGAGGAGTATGGGTGTTCTTGTTTTGATCGGGTTTTATTATGAACATACATTAATTATAATATGGCCGATTAATTCATTATTTGTCGTGGCTGGCCCCAAAAATGCCTTGTTGAAACCCTGGACACTACTCTAGCTTATATAAGATACAAATTATGTATTAATGAAGTGCAACAGTACAATAAAATATGTTTCTGAAAACATTTGAGGTGAGAAAAAGGCACTATAAACTTGATTCAACACTGCCTTGTTTTAATTATGTATTCTTTATCTAAAAGCTATGAAGAGCTACTGAATGACAGAAAAAGTAGATTATCATTGCTGCCTCTAGTATTGAAGTTGTATTGAATACATTAAATGTAGTTGATTTGAAAATAGTCCGTTAAAAAACGTTACGTAGCCCCGGCAGGCAAAAAGTTCCTGCATGCTCCAGACAAAATAAGTGCAGATAGCTTGTGTGTGTGTGTGTACATGTGTCACAGTGTGTGTGTGTTTCTGTGTGTAGGTTGTTGGGCACATGATTCGGTGTTTTCCAACCTAAGTCGTTTATGCCATTTCTACGAAGTATGACTACAAATTTGGGCAAGGCTACGAGAAAAATATATATTAGTGGAGATACTTTAGTTGGGTACTGGGGCTGGCAGCGTGCACACAAGTTTGGCACTGATCAGTCTAGCAGTTTTCAAGACAGTCAGACAGACACACAGACCCTCTCAGACCCTCTCATATGACAGCTAACTGACGCCATGCTGGAAAAATTATATATAATGGAAAAACAATAGTCCATGAGGGAAAGAGTTCTGCTGTTCCCTGCGCCCCATCTGCTGGCCGTTAAGATGTTAACTTCATGGTGGTGGTGACTGGTGAGGGAGCCGGGGACTTTATTTCCCTGTTTCACTGGTTGAGCAGTGAAGGGCCCTAAAGCGTAAACAGTGTTTTTCTTGTTCTAACCAGAGTCTTGGCTTGAGCTGCTTGGACACGGCCACTCTGTGAGCATGCGTGCATGTGCGCCCCCGTGTTTGTGTGTGCGCATGCGTGCGTGCATTCGTGTGTGTACAGACACTGTGTGTGTGTGTTTGTGTGTGTGTGTGTGTGTGTGTGTGTGTGTGTGTGCGCGCACACACACACACACACACACACATGTTTATGAATTTGCTGTTCACTCATCCTCACTCGAAATGGCCCTCAATACAAACACCCTGCAACTAGCAGCCTACAGGTGATCCACACACACACACACACACACACACACACACACACACACACACACACACACACACACACACACACACACACACACAGAGAGAGAGACACATGCAGAATTACACACATGTATGGACACATACAATACATGAGCATGTAGCATTCCAGTCAGCAAGCCCCATT
Organism: Protomyctophum bolini; assembly: GCF_963924005.1. Classification (NCBI taxonomy): domain Eukaryota; kingdom Metazoa; phylum Chordata; class Actinopteri; order Myctophiformes; family Myctophidae; genus Protomyctophum; species Protomyctophum bolini. The sequence continues at coordinate 9,642,475 of NC_137884.1, read as the reverse complement.
GAATGTCACTGCATTGAACGCTATCTCCGGATGGAAAGAAGCGTGAATAGATTGGCAGGGTTAGAGTCAGATCGTTTTTCTCAGATATTTTAGTTCTTCTGCCCATCTGCTGCTGACACACACACACACACACACACACACATACACACACACACACACACACACACATCATCATCATAATTTTTCTACCGCGGTCAAGATCATGGATTTAAAAATAGCACGCCAGACTTCCCGGTCCTTCATTGCCATCCCCAGTTCTTGCTTACTGATGCCTGTGTCCCTAGCGATGACATCAGGGAACGACAGTTTTCTACCTCTGGTCTGCTTTGAGGCAGGACTCCAGAGAAGAAGGGAAGATATAACCTGGCTGGGGTTACATGTGGGCTTTTTCATTCAGAATGAAAACTTCAGAATTAATTAATTCAGAAGTAAGTTTTTTGCTGCGTGTTTACATGGGAAATGGTCATTCCGAATGAGTGTTTACATGGACAATACTTTTAAATCCCATTATTTCATTCCACATCAGGTTTGGGGCTGGGAAGGCTTCTGATTGGATAGGGGGCGGGGCGGATATGTTTACGTCCAGTAAACTTGCATGTACATTTACTTTAGTACTCTACTAAAGTAACAATTTAGATATTTCTACTTTACTTGAGTATTTCTAATACTTTTACTTCTACTCCACTACATTTCAGGTAAAACAAAATAATAATAATAATAAAAAAATATTACTTTATATTTGATATATATTACTTTATATTTGATGTATCCTGTAGCCTATGAGAGGTTGCTCTCAGAGATGTGAAATTAAACATGTCTAGTTTCTTATAATTAATCGCAATCAAGAGCATAATATAGCCATACCAATTACATGGAAACAAGCATGCACAGAAAGACCAGAATGAACTTAAATCCGAATGAGTGTTTACATGAGTCCACAATTGTTTCAATAGGATTTAAAAATGGAATAAACCGGTCTGTTACATCAGATCTAAGTTTAAATCAGATTGGCCATTTTCATTCAAATTTAAGTTTTTGTAGGTGTTTACATGACAACTTTTAATAGGATTTAACTTTTATTCTGAATGAAAAGGGGATTTAACTGTCCATGTAAACGTAGCTGTCAGCTCTGTAGCAGTGGCTGGCAAACTGTGTTCTTCTGGATCGGACTAGTGAAGAAACACGGGGAAGGTTGCCGTATATTAGATTAGTCGATGGGTGGCTTTTCCAAGACAGATTTTGCGCTCTCATTAGAAGGCGGGTGTAAGTGCCATCCAACCGTTTCTCTAGTTTCTTTGAACGTGTCCATATAGTAGAATCGGCTCAATGGTCGTCCTAAATATTTTTACTCTTACTAAGCTGGGATGACCAGATCTTATGCAGGCCATACCCTTCCTAGTTTGAAAGTCCTTTTGGGAAGAAGATATATATGAACCCAAATACTTGAAGTCATCAACCTGTTTCAGAGTAGTGTTAAGTGTTTTTATAATGTGGTTATTGTTGGATTTGCATATATTTACGTATTACGTCTCGTTGAGATAAAGCCCAACACAGTTGGAGGCCTGCTCAAGAGACTGAAGGAGAGCCTGAGCGTATTCCAATGATTGAATGATAAGCGCAATGTCATCAGCGAAGTCAGTGTCGGTTAGGTATTTAGCAGGATGACGAGAGCTTCTCCTAGGGTTTAGTTGGTAGCCCTTATCATTGATAGTATTAACTGGCATTGATCATTTTGTCGGGGATACCATATAATTTAAGAATTTCCAACATTTTGGCTTTGTCCACTGAATCAAAAGCCTTTGAGAAATCAACAAAGACTAGTGCGAGATCGATGTTGCAGAGACACACACACACACACACACACACACACACACACACACACACACACACACACACACACACACACACACACACCCTCCCCCTGCTTCACACACCCATGAAGAAATATCAGGTTTTCATATCAGTCATACAATTGCGTCAATCTGTGTCACATGAAAACATGTCTCCTATCGTCGCAGCCACCATTCTTCCTGATATCAGCAAAAGGATAGGCTATTATAGCAATAATTGAGCTGGTTGGATGATTGTCGGAGGGGAGACGCGTGGCCTCGATCTGTCCTCTAGTCTCTTGAAAATGGGGAGCGTTTGAAGAATAAATCGTTTATTTGGGATGGCCTCAAATATTGCAGTTGACAAAAGTATAATTCATTTCATTCATCAACTAAAGAAGCGGGGTTAGGGGGGGGCAGGCAGTAGAGAACAACAGATATATCGTTGCTGTCAGGCAGGAAGATTTTTATAATATAAAAGGAAGCGTTTTTGGGACATGGTTTCCACCCGACAGAGACTGTGTGACATAGATGTGAAGGAGAGCGAGGAGCAAAAGTTGACGGCGAGACGGACAGAGATGTTCAGAATGGATGAATTAGTCGGCCTCGCCGAGAGGCAGCTCCCTCACACAATAACCCATGATATGAAGAGGGCTGGAGTGAGAACATTAATGTCGACAGCCGGTCTGACTGTACCAAGCCAGCCAAACAGATGTGCACTCAACCAAGGACATGCATATACAGTACAGCTGCTGATGTGCACGTGTGCGTGCGTGCGTGTGTACTGTCTGTTATATGCTTGTATGTGTGGATGTTAACTGAATGTGCTTTTCGAGCGATCTCAAAGGGTAGGGTGCATGATGCGCACATGTTAATAATCACTTCATGTACATGCAGTAAGTACTTGTCTCACTCTCCGATGGCTGTAATTGACCGAATGCTGTAGAGACTGTTTCTGTTCATTCATCAGGTCTACCCTCAGCCCCCAGCCCAGCGCTTATCAATCTAAACTGTGCCGATGGATTTGGTCAGCGGCCAGTGCCGGCCACGCTCCCAGACGCCCACGCCCACCCACACACGCACACAATGTGCCGGTGCTGTTGGTGCACTAATGATGAGCACCACATAGAGAAAATATGCAAATATGCACATTATAAATCTCGGCGTTGTCCTGCTTTTTGTTTACTATAATCAGCGGAGGCGTGCAAAGGCAAATACAAAACCTCCACAGTGGAGTTTTTGTCCATGGTGTGGGGTGCAAACCCCACACCACTACCTTGACCTTAGTTAGACCTTCTGTTCCAAAACCAGCCACACTCACTAGTGAGCTGCAATACAGCTGCCTTACTTAGTACTTCCCTCTCACACTGGCACCTTCTGGTGAGAGAAGCATTTCTCAACTCTCAACAACCCAAAATATGGTTGGTCACGTTCGACTTTCTCCCAAGATTATTGAAGAGTTTGCTATAGTCAAGTGAGTCGATCAAGTGTGTGTGTGTGTGTGTGAGAGAGCGCCCCACTGTTCTGTATCATCTCAATGATGTCAAATTCATGAAATGTTGAAAAGATCCTAAGCCAAATAATATTCAAATATGGGAGTTATTTAGCAGATTAGAATGGTTTTGTGTTGAAAACAAAAACTTGGCAAATAGCAGGCTACACGTACATGTATCCATGTCTCTCATGCATTCTAACAGGCATTGTTTTTTGCCCGACCTACAACGAGGGGCCAAAAAGTTGTCACCCCAGTGCCCCACCCATAATTTTTGTCAGTTGGCCCCGAATGTATTGACCAATCATCACAGGTTGGCTACACAAAGTCTGAGATCCACGTGAAGCTTGCTATTCCCGCATGTGGTTCTAGTAGTCGAGATCCACATGATGATTTACTTTTTTGTCATGATGGAGGAGGAGGAATGGATGATTGATCGCTTCAAAATGAGTTATCACTTCTTCAGATCATCTCAACAGTTTTGAAAGTACAGCTTACTTAGTTTTCAAGCTTAAGGTTTGAGAAAACTGGCTTCAAGGATTTGACATTTTCATTCTTTCTCAACTCAAAGTGCATTTTTTGAAATATAAAGTGGGCATTAATGCTGTGTCGTTGGGTTACATTTTGCTTACGTACCTGTCTGTATTCGCACACATTTCACTGTGCAACTAATTTACTATTACAAACAGACGGTGTGTAATGGAGCTATATTTTGTATATTTTCAAATGCCTGAAAAATCACAAACAACAAATATAAAATAAAAAACAAGTATGAGACAGATTTGATGCTGATGACATTACCACATGAACACACACTTGGCTATTGTCCTGGTCCCCCTGGGCAGATTGGGGATGAGTTGTGGGTCATGCTGGGTGGGCCTCGGGGCCCTCGGCCTCCTCCGGGGAGGTGTTCAGGGGACCGGGAGCATCCTGCGGCCCAGTTTAGCCTCTCGTTCTGGGTCAGGGTACCTTGGTGACTGCCTTAACCGATCCCTCGAGGTCCACTGCCAGCTGTTTGTTTCACCAACATCCTAAAAACGCTTCTCAGGTTCTCACAGTGCGCATGGCAGCTTTTAACCACTTCATCTGTCTAGATATATGCGTGTGTGTGTGTGTGTGTGTGTGTGTGTGTGTGTGTGTGTGTGTGTGTGTGTGTGTGTGTATATATATATATATATATATATATGTATATGTATATGTATATATATATATATATATGTATGTATATGTATATGTATATATATATATATATATATATATGTATATATATGTATATGTATATATATATATATATATATATATATATATGCACACACACACACACACACACTAATATAGCGACACTGGCCTGCAAGTATTAATCAATCCTACTGGCTGGTCTCACAATACATGCAGAAGCACAGAGACAAACGCAATGTGCATTCAAACATAGCATGAATGTATACACAGATGGGTGTGTACGCACATAGCCACGCACACACTCACGCAGCCACGCACGCACCTCTTTCCTCTGGTCTCATTGGCAGCACTGTTTCCCATCTGCTCTCCAGTGCGGAAGACGGGCATATAGTTTCCACCGCAGAACGTCTTCTCAGACTACCGTCACCACCCCCACCCGCCGCCTTGAACCCCACGCCACTCCCTTTCAAGCTACCCCTGCCTGCAAGTCCAGCCACATTCTTCCCCACTAATTGACTGTCATAACGGCTGGAGAGATTAGCTTCAACACAATCCCCCCCCGTCCCCCCGTCCCCCGCCAGATGAAGATGAAGCGGGGGCCAACATGGGCTGTTATAGGATGGATGGAGGAGGGCGCATGCTGGTCGGAGCTAATACCATCACATCCCCTATTTGTTATTGATATTTACAGGCTGTCTTGCACTCCCCTCCCCCACCATACCACTGCTACCAATACCAGTGCCCTCGTCTTGTCTCGTCATCCACCAGGATTAGTGTTAATGGCAGGCTTACGGAGCCAGCAAACCCCCTTGTCAGGCCTGTGGCCTCCCTTCTTGCCATCTCCAAGATTAGTCCCGTCGCTTCGTGACGGGATCGCTCCATGCGAGACAAGAGGGCCCGTCGCACCGGGAAGAGGGAAGGACGAGGCCGGAACTTTGTGGAAACTTCTTTCAAAGTGGAGAGAGGAGTGTCGCGTGACGCCCCGTGCCTGAGAGGAGATGATGATGATGATGCCACTGAGTGGTATTAGCTTATATGTCAGTCGCACGTTTGAACACTGCATGTACACTTTGAGGCCTTTTTTTCAAAGTGGAAATGCTAAAGTCTGAGAATGTATTGACCAAGAATGTTACATAAACTTCATCATTTGAAACGTACAGTACAGTAGACTGGAGTATCACTGTTTTGTAGATATTATTTTTGGGGAGAACAGGACAACAGATGGACAGATATACAAACATTAAACTAGCACTGACTATCTAATTAATTACAGTATGTAACTGACTCGCAAATTGTTTTGTTGGAAGACTGTGCTTAGTTTTACAGTGCCAACGTTTCGGACTGGATTGCGTGACTTCTGGCTGATTAATGCAGTACTGTCTGTCTTGCCCAGCATTCTTCTTTCACTGTGATTCTATACATTTCATTTAGTGTTTACATGTGTGCCAGCATAAGCCCCCTGTACAGTTCACATCACGCTGGCACACAGAGACACACCCAAATGAAACACAACCAACTATTAACTATTAACTTCAGATGTGTTTACCTGTACAAATGTCTGCTGTGAACAGGTTTCCACAGACGGTTGTTCTCCTCACCTCTCCTCTCACCTCATCTCTCCTCTCCTCTCTTTCCCTGCCTTATCATCTGCCTTGCTGTTCCTCTCCTCTCTCTCCCTTTTCCTCCTCTTCTCTCCTCTCCTCTCCTCTGGCTGACAGCCGTGTACTCTTGTGGTTTCTGCCTGCTGCTCCCCAGCTTGTCCGTGTGTGATCAGCGCTTCTCCAGCTCTCCTCCGCACTTTATCTCCTCTCCTTTAGTGCTCCCTGTTTTGTGTGTGTGTGTGTGTGTGCGCATGTGTGTGTGTGTGTGTGTGTGTGTGTGTGTTCCACAGACCGCCGCTCGGCTGCTTGCCTGCCTGCCAACTCCCTGTCGCTGTTAACTCACATACCATCTTATGTATTGCCAAAACAGATTGTGTTTGGAGGGCAAGCAATTAAAGGGGGAGGCAAGCGCAAAAAAACTGTAATGTAATTTTGGCTGCTATATTTATGGGGAAGAAGAAAAAGGAGAAGGGGAAGAAAGAGGAGGAGGAGGGAGCGAGGAAAGGAATAAAAAAATAAAAGAAGTGACAAGAAGGGCTTATGCGGGGCGGACGCCGAGGAGTCAACACCGCAGAGAATAATGATGGCGAGCCGAGATTTAGCGGGATGGAATCTGGCACTTTCCTAATTACGATAGGCCAAATGTCAAGCCTGCTTGCTGTCAGCTTGGTGCGGGCACCGTCGGTTTCTCTCTCTATCTGTCTGTGTCTCTCTTGCTCTCTCTCTCACTCCCTTTTTCTGCAAGTTTCGGCATGTTTTATGAATCTCATTAAAAGTCATTAAAAGTGTGGTGAGATTTTCACAGCTTCCACTCTATGGCCCTGTAGGCCTCTCTCTATCAGTTAAACATCAGAGAGAGAGAGAGAGAAGGGGTGCGACTGCGAATAAACACCAGAGTTGCGTTAAGATGGATGCATATAAAAGATAACGAGCATGCAGGCATTGCAGGTACTGTAGGAAGAGCGACTTAGATCTCACAGTAGTTCAAGTACATGATGTGGCGACTGGCGAGCAGCCTCTCAGAGGAAGATGTGATTGTTCCCATTTGAAATTCATTGCACGCCGGCGTCGCGTGCCGGGAATAGCCGATCTACAAGCTCAGAAAATCACACAAACATGGCCTGGGCTGGCTTTTAGCAGTCCAGGCGCCTTGGCTGGTAATCCAGCAGGAAAGTGTGTCGTGGGTTCGAGTCCCGGTCCTGATGAACTTTGCTGTGTGTCTTCCCCCCATCTCTACCCGTTTCCTGTCTACCTTATCAATAAAGGCTAAAAAGTTAAAGCCCCAAATAAATATCTTAAAAAAAAGATATTTTTAGGACCCTGGAATGACCTCCTGTACAGACCTCAAACTGGCTTCTATTCCCCTAGTGAGTGTCAAAAGGATTGCCATGGGCACACTTCCCAGACACTGCTCCTGCTTTGGCGTATTGGTTATGGTTCTCTTGTTTCTTATTGTATTAGCACATTTTCGTTGCTTAGTTTTTTTATTGGTTGTGTTATGGGTACTGTGTTTATGATGTCACGTTCTGGTGAGGTGAGGTGAGGTGAGGACCCAAAAGCAGGACAGCCAGGCAGGTGAACAAGAACATAGAAATTCAACATCTAGATAAGCAGAACATAGAATCAAAACAAGTAGAACATAACAGAAATACAACATCTAGATGGAGAAAGTCATGTGACCGTGACATATGAATTTTGTCTGTCCTTGTTATTGTCTTGTATTATGGTTACTGGCAGAGCTGTGTTACTTACTTTGCCTCTTCTCTTTGCCAGTTCACACAAGAGTAATATCTATATTATGTGTTATTACGCATGTGCACGCACACATACACACTACAAGGTGCAACGTAGAGTACAGGCTCTGTGTGTGTATGTGTGTGTGTGTGTGTGTGTGTGTGCGTGCGTGCGTGCGTATACAAGTACATGTAAGGTTGGTGAAGGCAGTCCTCTGTAGTTGTATAACAGCAAGGTGACTTGGCTGCCAGCATCGTCGTGTCGAGACTCCACAGATGGCTTGGTGCTGCCGAGGTGGTGACAAGGGTGCTATATGGTGTGTGTGTGTGTGTGTGTGTGCGTGTGCGTGTGTGTGTGGAGATGGAGCGTCCTGGAGCCTCGGGCATCAGCAGGGGCCCCTGTGAGTTGGCGGAGCGATGCGAGCGAGGAAGAGGCTCACGTGGGCGGGAGCCAGGAGAGGTACGAAACGATTCAGAGGGATGGGGGGGTCGGCCCAGAGACATCAAGGGCAGGGGGAGTGAGGTGGGTGGGGGCGTGTTGGGAAAGAGCTGCGCGTGTGTGTGTGTGTGTGTGTGTGTGTGTGTGCGTGAGCGCACATTTTGTGGGTGCGGAATGCGGGCAAGAAATACAATAGTGCACAGTTGGAGAAGTCATCTTGACACATCAACTTCATACTGGTTGTAATTTAATTTAAATAAAAATGAAAAGTTATATCCTGACTCCGCCAGATGTTGGCGGTTTGATTCACAAGTTCACAACACAGCCTTCATCTGGGATCACTGAAAGAGTAGCGATGAACTCGGACCAATCAATGGCAGCTACGGGCGGGATCTGCCAATCACCTGCCAAGTAGCTCGAAAAGAAAAAGGGCCTCATGCCTTCTTCAGCGATTGTGCTACAGCGATTCCAGATGGAAGTCGGTTGTGAAACATGGCGTCTTCCATCTGGCGGAGTCAGGTTAGAAAGAATATGCTATTTTAGGCTAATTGTCTCTGCAAGGCCAAAGGCGTGGCCGAGACTATGCTTTGCCACGCGTCTGTGCGTGCGCGCTATAGTCCGGTGATCAAGACAGATTGGTTCACATACCATCCTGATCGGCGAAATTCGACATTGCTGTCCCACAGTCTACCTGGAGACCTGTGCTCCGAGGAGCACTTTTTCTAGTCGTTTGTGGGTGATTATCTTTGGTCCGACGTACTAACAGTCCGACGCGCAATTGTCCGACACCTTACCCATACGCGGAAGTCACATGTGAGTCTTAACCGGCCACGCATGTGTCTTAACCGGCAACACGGGCGAGTCTTAACCGGCCACCTATGTTGGGCTGCTGTTTATTGGTGGTAGGGCTATACCCGGCTGTTACTGGTTGTGGCTGTGAGTGCATACTTGTACATAAGGAATGGTCAGTGCATGGCATGAAATAATAGACCACAGGTTCTCAAAGTGCATGGTGGCGGAGAGAGAAAATGAAAATTAATGTTACCAGTAAGTCGCCATGAGGGCGAGAAGCGACCTCGCCCTAAATGCATGCATCCGCCTGGGTGACAGCAGACTGCTGGGCGAGCGCTGGCGTTTGGCATGGGGGGGTCAGATCAACATATATGGAGCGTGTCTTGAGTGTACAGGGAACAGGTCAGCTCCATGTGGAGATCTAATGGTGGCAGCGGGCCGGGGGCAGTGTCTTGAGTGTACAGGGTTTGATGTGGTCAGATGAGGTCAGATCAACATATGGAATGAATTCTGTATTGGCCATATATGGAGCGTGTCACAAGGCGTGACGGACTGACTGACAGACAGCTTTTACAGGTTTTCATAGTGATCTGAGACCTATGATCGCAATTATTATTGTGCCAGTTTAATCACAGGTGTCTCCATCAACCTGGTGTCCACTGTTGATGGACAACTCCTTTTAATGATAACAGAGTTTGTTCACAAAAATCAATTTTAAAATAATATATAAAATTGATTTTTTGTAATCATGTCAATCATTTGATTGACAGTATAGTGCCTATATTTACGTGACTGTAACGGTGAAACAGAACTGTGCAGGCGTGGCGGGGACGGCGACCGTCTGTCTCCAGAGACTACTGGCGTGGAGACGTTTGGGAACCCCTGAAACAGACCTTAGACACACCATCACCATACCATTTATAGGTACAAAAAGGAGGGCTGGATTTGAGGTGAGCTGAAGGTACAGAACAGAAGAAGAGGAAAGATAAGCAGAGAGATGTACAGCACTAAAACCCTTTGGCTGGAATTTATCCATTTGTGGCAGATTTATGCAGTCAAGCTTTAAGATGACTGGGAAATGATCGGGGAACGAGTCAGAGGTGATTATGACAGACAGTATTTTAGCAAAGTCATTAATTCATATAGCCAAGTGTTTTTTTGGCCATGTCCACCGAAGGTCAACAAACTTCCTGACTTCTTGGCCAATCGGATCACATGTGACCAAATATGGTGGTGATGTGGCATGTGGTTATTGTTGGGATTCCATGAGGGTGATGACGAGAATGCTTGAATGGAATGTTTGAAAGGCATGCCGCTATTATTTCCCCCCCTTTTTTCCAGCCCCACGCTCTTAAAAATAAAATGATAGTAATCCCCAGATCTGTGTGGTATAAAATATTAGTTGTATGTATATAATACTTCATAATGTTAAGGAACTTGCTCAGTCGATTATGACAGTTGAGGTAGCCTACTTGTTCCCGCACAATTCCAAGAATGCTCCCCTGCTCGTTTAGCCATATCTGTCTCTGAGAAGACTTCTATTTTTTGCAACTATCGGTGCCTTTTAAGCAGAATGAGCAATGATCGCAAAGGTGAACGGACACGTGTGGACTCTACTGGCTCTACTTGTAAAGACATCAAAAGTTTAGGACAGCAATTTTATGAATGCCATTTGTACCCCTCTTTCTTTTCCTTTTTTCTATTACCCTAACCACAAAGCCTGATTATACTTAGATTCACGCCTATACGTATAATAGCAGATCTACAAGCTCACACTATCAGCGCAGCTAGTATCCTAACATGTAGTAGCCAATTGCTGAGTGCAACTAAGTATTACACAAGAATAATCACAATCTAACCCATAAAACCTTGGTGTCTAATCCTTACGCTAATCTGAATCTTTTCCTCATTACGTTTACTTAGCAAATTCGACTATACTTGAGGGGACATTTGTATAGTCACACACACACACACACACACACACACACACACACACACACACACACACACACACACCTTTGACACTAAGCTTACAGAAACACTAACACAGTGGCAGGTGAGGCTAAGCACTCCCTCTCTCTGTCTTGCTGTCTCTCTGTCCTTCTCTGTCTAGGGTGGAAGTCATCCGTCAGGATCAAAAAGGGCCAGACTGAAGGTAGACTCCTGTTTTAGCTAGACAGCCAAAATTATCTTTTCTCTCACACACATGCATGCTCAAGGCACATCATCATGCATGCACACAGGTGCACACACACACACACACACACACACACACACACACACACACACACACACACACACACACACACACACACACACACTTTCTGGCACAATAATAATGATGAAGGTGTGAGCTTAACGCTAGTTTCTAAAAGCTATAACACCCGAACTCAGGAAGCACCTGCTTACTTCCACAGAGAGCAACCACAGCCAAAAAGTTATTCCCGCAAAACTTGGCCCAAGTGCTTGCCGTGCGTCTTGTGATTGACTGGGACCAGGCAAAGACGTTGACATAGATCTATAGAGGAGATGCACATATTTTTGGACGCGCCATAGAGACGTCTCTATTCTCTTTGTTGAGAAGGGCTGAATTTCTTTAAAGAAATAAATAAATTAATAAGTGAGGAAGAAGGGGAAAAAAATAACTTCCCCTCTCTTTCCTTTGCAGACTAGAGCTACTTCAACGCTTGCCAAGTTAACAACGGATGCCCAAATGTTCCATTTGATGTTGTGAGCCTTAAGAGCAAGAGTGGGAGAGAGAAATACAAAGAGAGTGAGCGAGAGAGAGAGAGGGAGAGAGAGAGAGAGAGAGAGAGAGAGAGATAGAGAGAATGACTGGAGTGGAGGAGAACATTAGCCTGAGAGATGCCAAGTTCACTATCTTCCAGCCTGAGGTGTGTGCAGTGCTGGTATAGGGAGGAGGAGAGGATGCATGGAAGCAGAGCAGAGGGGAGGAGAGGCAGTGGGTGTCAGGTACACGTCTCCTCTCTCTCTCTCTCTCTGTCTCTCTCTCTCTCTCTCTCTCTCTCTCTCTCTCTCTCTCTCTCTATGCGTGCGCTCCTAACGTGTGCCTCTGCCGCGGATGCTGCACGCCTGGATAACAAATCATTCCCTACAGGGCCTTCTGCTAACCTCGTCATTCCCACTAATAACATTTGGAGATGCTAAGCTCGTAAATTAGCAAATCTGGACCGAGGAGATATTATTTATGCTTGTCTGCCGTCCTGAAAGACTCGTCTTGATGGGTAAATTGTGTTTAATTCCTGGAGAAAGCTGGGTTTTTTTTCTCCGCCCCAGCGTGAGATGAGATTAATCCGTTGACAACCTTTGCGGGTGCACTTCAAAAATGTCTGCTCCCGAATGTCACCAGCCTGCTGAGATTTCGTGGAGGGTGGAAGAGAAATGCAGGAAGAAATGGGGACACATGTGATGCAAATGACCCCCCCAAACACACACACACACACACACACACACACACACACACACGCACACACACACGCCTGAGATGTATTTTTCTTTTCACAAACTGTCTTCCGCCCACATGAGCAGACACATACCTCTTGTAGGTTATGTTCTTGTTATACCGTACTTACACACACACACACACACACACACACACACACACACACACACACACACACACACATCATGTGACACTTTTAGTCTACATCTCGTTTTCTTTCCCATTATTGCTTTCTACAAATTCTTCCCGCTGAGTGAGAGTTTGTTTCGTCCACATGAGCTACAGTAGGTGTGAATGTAGCCTCGGTCCAAGCCTTAAACTCATCTGCGAAGATAAAAGTCTGATAACCTCTAAGGCAGAGAGTGTATCGGCGGAAGTGTCGGGCCGGAACATCCGTCAGATGTTTTCAGGTGGAGTTTCCTGAGGCTCAGTTTGTCTGTTTGTGTGACCCGAAAGCCAGATTTATACTTGGTTGGTATACATTGTGTGAAATAGCCGATCTACAAGCTCACATTTTTTCGGTGTGAAACGCAATGCGCAACCAAGTATATAAACCAGACAGAAGAGTGACAGTAATTGTCAACTGTCAACATCTGTGCTGTCTGTTTCTCTCCATGATAGAGTGAGAGAGAGAGTGAGAGAGAGAGAGAGAGAGAGAGAGAGAGGGGGGAGGGGGACGACGACACAGTATAATTAGATTGTAAATGTTTCATGATATTTGAGGATTCATAGGCCAAAACCGAAAGGATGTGTGTATCTCACTGTGGGTTTGAGAATTTGCTTGCACGCAGTCGCATACCCATATACCCACACACTTGTCTTTCTGTCTGCATTTGTATGCCTAAGCTTGTGCGTGCACTTGTGTGTGTGTGTGTGTTTGTGTGTGTTATGCACAGCCGTGTGTATTACGCATCATTATCAACAGAGCCTACTGACCCCTCTTTTCCACCAGTGAGATGCGATAAAAACACTTACATATAAATACGTGTGTGTGTGTGTGTGTGTGTGTGTGTGTGTGTGTGTGTGTGTGTGATAGAGAAAGAGAGAGCCTTGTGTGTTCGCTGCAGGAAACAATGGGCTTTAATGTATTGGAAATGAGTAGCGAGTGCTGCTACCCAAAGTTACTGTGACATCTGACCGCTGCATTCAGACGCAAAAGGACACGCAGTGACTGTTTTCATGTATAACAAGTAATTTCTCTTAATTACAGTTATTTGCCACAACTGTCCCAACACACCAATTATACCCGTCTGGGGCTTGTGGCTGTGTGTGTGTGTGTGTGTGTGTGTGTGTGTGTGTGTGTGTGTGTGTGTGTGTGTGTGTGTGTGCGTGTGTGCGTGTGTGCGTGTGTGTGTGCGTGCGTGCGTGCGTGCGTGCGTGCGTGCGTGTGTGCGCGTGCCAAAGAAAGGGAGGTGGAGAGAAAGACACAAAGAGAATGAGAACAAACACATGGAAACAATGTTGCGCCATGCGCATGAATGTGAATAATTAAATACCGTTTAATTGGTCAGTTGGTGGGCAGTTACACATTTAATCAGTCAACTTGTAAAACCTCAACTCCAAAGCCGCAGGAAGTTAACCACTTTACAACAAACACTGACAATAGCTGAAGTAGGGCTGCAAATATTGATTATTTTCCAAGCGATTATTCTATCGATTTGACCAACTTTTTTGACCAACAAAATTGCATAGTTATTATTTTACCATTAAAATTTCATTTCATCAATTTCATTCACTTATCGATTATGGACATATATCTTTTATAATTGATTAAACCGACTAGTTCTAACTGCTATCCCCTATTTACAAATACTGCAAAACTTGTCATAATGTCACATCGCAAACGCATTGTGAGCTTTTAGATCTGCTGTTTTTGCTATTAACCACTTGAACCCCAGCATATAGGGTTGTCCTGATCCCATAACGTGATCGGAAATCGGGGCCGATAACGTCATTTTCAAATGATCGGAATCTGATCGGGAGCAAACTTGATCGGGACATAACTAGTATCAATATTATATCCATATCATGATGTTAGACTGGATATTGTCTGTGGTTTAGGATATTGTATACTATTGTGATATGGCATAAGTGTTCTATAAAAATCGGCAGATTATGATACTCAAAATCAAATGATGGGAATTAGATCGGGAGCAAGAAAACGTGATCGGGCGATCCCTACCAGCATCCATATTCTGGGAGGAACATCAGCCAAAAAGAGCAGATCTACAAATTTACAATGCCTTGCGCCACGTGGTTCGTCATCGCTAAAGCCCTTATCCCTAAACTTCTTTGCCTTTTTTTTTTACTATTTTGCAAAACATTTTTGAATAGTTAAAATGGCCAGTCTACAAGCTCACAACGTGTCAATGTAGATTGGCTAGTTGAACTCGTCAAAAATGTTTTTACAAATAGTAAAAAAGGCAAAGAAGTTTAGGGATAAGGGGTTTAGCGGTGACGAAAATGGAGCCCTTGGTGTTCACGGAAACAAGCAGTACGGGTACAGTTTACTCTAGAGGGCTTAAGTATTTAAAAAATGAAAGAAATTCATGTATTTTTTTTCTTCTTATTTTGAAACTGTGCTCAACGTATGGAGGCCAGAGCTAATGTAGTTAACCTCTGGCATCGTGGCCGATGATGCCAGAGAAGATTATGAGAGTGTTAATGTCCAGTCCGTGTGCTGGCAGCCTGGCACATGCCATGACTCCATTTATTGTGACCCCACTTATCTTTGCAAGACTTTTGATTTGTGATGGCGGGGGAATAAAGAGGGAAAAAGGGGATTTAGAAGTTGTTTTGGATAGAAACGATGTCATTTAAATACAACATAATCCATAATCTGAACGTCTGTCTGTCTGTCTGTCTGTCTGTCTGTCTGTCTGTCTGTCTGTCTGTCTGTCTGTCTGTCTGTCTGTCTGTCTTTAGTTGTGACCTCTTGGCACAAGAAGCTCACTGAACAAAAGGCTTAATTTCACTCACATCTTTATAGCTGCATCTGTCCAGACCGCTGGGAATAAAAAGAAAACATGACATGTTAGATCTTTAACCGTTCTTTATTACTGTACTCCGATCTGTTCTTCTCAAGGGTATTTAACTAGTACAAAGCACAACCCCCCCCTCACACACACACACACACACACACACACACACACACACACACACACACACACACACACACACGTCTGTTTAGATATGCATGAAAACTTCAGAGGGATCTAAACAGGAATCATTTTAAGCTTCATGTTTAATGCTCACCTCCCTGTTTCCCTGTGTTTGCACGGGGCCATGGACCGCACACAATTAAGTGCAGACAAATGCAATTGGTGCCTGGCCTTAGTCTCTTCACCAGCACGAGAGAGAGAGAGAGAGAGAGACTTTATTGTTGAACACACTGATACTTGAACAGTGGAGTATAGGGATGGGATGATAATCGCTAATATCGTTTATCGCGAAAACAAAAGTTCACAATAATTGTATCGTGGAGATTTTCATTTATCGCGAAATTGTCCTCCGTCATACACAAGGGTGAATTCGTTTTTGTTGAGCTGCAAATTCAGCACCACTTAAACCCTTTGTACTTGGTGAAACGGACCTGTAAAGAGCACATTTTGAACGCTCCTACAGTATTTCACTCTACATAATCAATTAGCCAAAAAATTGCCGATCTACGAGCTCACAACGCGGTGCAACACGGATGCTGGGGGTTCAAGTGGTTAACCAAAGTGGCATTTTATGTTTTTAAGCATATTTTTATTATCGTGATAATATTGTTAATCACAATAATTGTTTTGCCTCGACAATTGTGACATTTTCATATCGTTGAGATCACATGTATTTATGATGTAGGCAGTGTACTGTAGCTCTTGATTGTGTTATTTATTGATTTAATGTTTGCCTGTATGTAGTTTGTTGCAATGTTGTTTGTCCCAGACAAATATAAGTCGGACGGAAGACTATATTGTGTTTTTTTTAAATCCTTGACGCTTCTTAGATGACATTTTCTTGCTTTACGTCTAATAAAATAAAATAAAATCAGATTATCATGACCATGGGTGATGTGCAGAGCAGTAGTCATTACAGCAGTAGAAAAGTTATTGGAACTAGGCTAGGAAGAGAGGTGACGTCCTAAAAATATTATCTGTACAGTACAATGTATAACATTTCAGCCATTTCATAATTACAATATTGTGGATCCTCTCCCCCCCCCTCAGAGCTAATTGACTCCACTGATTCACTTGGTTGTCTCTGAACACATTAGTTACGGTAACCATTTACTGGTTAGTATTTGAGAGCTTTTTGACCAGAGTTAATCATTGTTATATCAGAGTCACAGACATGTAATGGTCCATTTGGACCGCTGGTGGTCCCCAGACCTGGTCAAAAATATATATGCACAATGAAAAACAAAGGGATGTCCGCACACTGTTGTTTTTGTTCAATAAACATTTTTTCCTGCAGGAGCAGAGAAAACAGTGTGCGGACACCCCTTTCTTTTTCAAACAGTGATACTGCACCTTTCTTTCTGTCGGTACTCTACTATCTTTCTATATGAGTGAGGAAGCAATAACCTGTGTGGTTGCCTGGTTGGAGTACATACGGCTGGTCCAGCAACAGGCAGTGAAGTGAATCTAAATCCCCTATGAGTATAAATGTATTGTGTATGTGCTACGGAAGACAATGATACTATTAGATTCAAGATTCTAAATTCAAGAGGGTTACACTGTATCATAACGACGTGAGTGACACATATTAATTTATTATATTAACCATCAACACACTCATGTCTAAGCTTAGAGTCATTCTGCTGCAGACACAGTCAGAACTCACTGTAGTATCAGGTCGGATATCGGATATAACATGCCTAGTAGACAAATAAGACATAATTACATATATTTCCCTTAAGTCATAGTGTCAATGGATTAATCAGATTAGATTGTAATCAATGCGAAATATATACTTACAATGCTGTGACTATTTCCAACACAGCACCCCCCCCCCCCCCCGCGCCTTAGACAGTAGCAGTTCAATTACTCCTGTCATGTTTTGCTGGCAGACTACAATACCTGAGAGGATTCATCCTACTGTATACCACAGAAAAGACTTTCATAATATGATGATATGAAAAATATGTTTTTCTTCAACAAAGAGCTCAACATCCCTTTTCCCAGACTATTGCCAAACGAGGGATTTCCTTCCAAACCCGGGTCTCCGTTGGGAGAAAAGCTCTCAGCGCTGGACTTAATTTTTGTTGTTTGGCGAAGCCATTCCACAGGCCTCCAGTCCCAGACTCTCATGCAGCGTGTCCCGTGCTGAAGCCAGTGTTTATAGAGCTGTGTTTTGTGGTCAGTGTGGTCTCTCAGTTGTCCCCGAGGCCTTGTAAAGAGCCTCACCACAGGCCTACTAACCCACACTACAGTATATGCTCCCAAACCAGAACCCCGGCACTCTCGCACATCTGTCCAACAGCAGTATACGCTAAGGCTTGACGTTTATGCCCAGACCCAACGGGACCCCGACTGAACCAGATGGTTCTGTTCCAAAGTCGGTTCAAGATTCATTCATTGCTCAAATTGTGCAGGATTGGGTTGTGTTCCTAGTCGGAAAAAAACAAAACAGAACAGATTTTATAAATAAAATGTCTAGAAATCAAATGTTGGGAAATTAAAGGCCATTTGACTTCGGTGATTTGATTTCGGTACAAAATGTTGCCTGGGTCAAGCAGACTATAGGCTCAAATGTTCGGGCTGCATGCACAGTAAAATCATTAGTCTTCATTTAAGAGTGGTCGTGGGATTAAGTTTAAGAAAATGTAAGTCTTTCTACTTTTTATAACTACTGCATTTCCATGTCACTGAATGTGACTAAAACATGTGCAAATTAGTATAACGCTTTTCACAATAATTACGCTCTTTCAACCTTTGATACATTTTTTCCATTTAAAATATTTCACTCTTCTCAATGGTACACACACACACACACACACACACACACACACACACACACACACACACACACACACACACACACACATGCGTTTCATCTATGATGGGTAACACATGCCGTTGAAACAATCGCCCCAATCCTTCCCTTATCTTCAGGAGTTATGGGCTTAAATCTGCTCATAATACACAGCTCACTGAGGCTGTAATCCCCGGGAACATCGGAATAAATCCACTCTCTAGATCCCCTTCACACACACACACGCACCAGTGACCAGGGCACTGCCAGGCTGAGAGAGAGGAGGACACGGGGTACTAAATGGCACTAATGGGTCGTCTATGAATTCATATTAACACCAAGAACCATTAGGACACCTCCATCCAGGAAATCCCTCTGACCTCCACACTCCAACAGCTGTCCAGCCACAATCCCTCTGCTACATTCCATCACTCTCTCTCTCTCTTTGTCTTTCTGTCTGTCTCTGCCCGTCTCTCTTTACGCTTTCTGACTTATCGTCTGTCTGTCTGTCTGTCTGTATCTGTCTGTCTCTCTCTCCCAGTGGGGCCATCCAAAAACAAACATCCAAAACAGTGATGAATGTTCTTTTTTCACCTGAAATCGAGGAGTTTCACTGGGAGAACGTAATGTGCTAAGAGGTTCACGCTATCTTTATCAGGTCCCCTCCCTGCTGAACAGTATAGGAGTCACTAGTGCAACAACAAGGACATGAATGACATTATTTCCAAATTGTCTAAAGGACATGAATGATCACTGGCCAGCTTCACCCACAATCGCTGTGGTGCATGTAATTGAACCCAGCCCACACATAGGTGGGCTTTATCTCTAACACCTCAGTCATTTTTGTGAGAGGACATGAATCAGGTGGTGGACAAAAAGTATAACGATACAAGAGAGCATAGAGGTCAGTCATTCACAGTCATTCACGCAACCTTGCAAAAAAACTAAACGCCACCAAAAAGTTAATTTCAGCTTTAAATCTGAGTCAGCTGTCAGGACAAGCGGCTGTCAGCCTTGTGGCATTCTGGAACACTTGCTGGGGGAATCCAAAACCAACAAGAGGAATCAGGGACCTTTTCATTCTGGAGGCAAAATTAAGGGATGGGGGGGGGGGGGGGTAAAAAATGGAACATGGGCCACTCTTTCTTTCTTAGACACTAGAGTTGCCCCCCGGCTCCTTGGCTGGCCGTCAGTTTCCTGGCCTGAAGGGGTCAGCGGTGGGCTGTCTGAGAAACTGGCAGCCATTGTGGTTCCAGAGGGGATGTTTTTTGGGAGGTTAGAGCTGTCTTGTTGTGGCTGCCTGGCAGGAAGTGGACGCCGATGCTTTCCAAATTGTCTAATGTCTGCCAGAACCTCCCGGGCTCTAACACATTATAACACACAGGCCCCTGATAGCTTTGTCAATAACAGATACAACAAAAATACATTAAAGAGATGGTACAGTATGCTGTCAATTTAGGCTGTAAATACAGCTAAATGCCCCACATGGTTACATTTCACCATGTTGCAATTTTTTTGGTTTTCTAAATTGGAAGCGCCCAATGTTGTGTGAAGGAATTTCCCAGAGACGGATCTTCTTTGCTTTGGCAAACCTCTGTGCTCTGCCAAGTACTCGAGCTCCTATGGTCCGCTAGATGCTGCTGCAGTGTACCAATGGACCCATAAAGTTTGGTTACAATTTGGATAAATGAACACTGAGGATTTTACTGCCTAGCACTACCATCTGACCAATAAGCTCAATGACACTTGCAGCCCAGTGTGGTACTGCACTGTACCTTGATACTGGGTCCAGAATTCAAAGCAGTTCCCCTGCTTTTGTTTCCTTATTTATCCACTTGTGCCATTTCTTAATCCTTTGTAGCTTTTTGGCCTCTTGTTTGTCTGCCTTTACCCATGTCCCCTTACTGTCCCATTTACCTTCACTTATCCTGATTACCTGAGTGACCTTGCTCATTCCCTTGACTCCTGTAACCTCATGCTTAACCCTCTTTACCGTTCCCTACTCCCTCGACACCTCGCTGATACACATTTATCCACCTCCCTTGCTCCCTCGTCCCCTTACCCCTTGACCCCATGTGTTTGGGGGCATGGCCGCTCTCATCCGTTTATCACTGGCCCCCTTGTTCCTTTAATCCCCAAGGGGTTTGTTTATTTGTGTTGAAGTCGCTTTTACAGCTTGCGACTGACCCCACCTATTTTCTCACCAGTCATTTGAACAGCAGGGCCGCTTTGCAGACACTCCACCAATTAACATACCATTAGCATAATATTTGCATGTGTGCATTAGGGTGTCGACGCAGAGAGAAAGGAATTACAGTTCCTCACTGCACTTTTCCCCCATCTTATTTTTCGACTTCCTTTTGGAAAATATTTTATGGAATGTAGTCAAACCAACCAAGGCTTACTGTCGTTTCTTTAACGCACTTGGAATGGTAGCATTGTTCTGAGGGGATCTGAGCCTCAGATCCCCTCAGAACAACCCTATAGCTGAGGCCAGGGGATCTCATTCTGAGCACATACCCATTGGTGGACATGAATTCAATCTGCTGTCCAAAAACAAATACATAAATTGTGTCTCCTTTGGGTGTTGGAGTATTTACAATAAGTACAATAAGTAGTACATAATTGCATGCATTGAACCACTCAAGCCCTATTTATACTTTTGTCCCGTGATAAATATTTGAACAGTCCTGAAATTATACTACACTATATATTTATGTATTTATTTATTAATAAATATGTATCTCGACTCAAGCTTGATCGTATTTTATCCTCTTGAGTACAAATATATGTACTCAAATGTATTCATTGTCAGTAAAAATGTCAAACTAAACAATCAAAACCCACATTATTAGATTTATTACCATGACCTTTTGGATTATTATTCAGCCAACTGTATTATTTACATGACAAAACCAGTGAATTCAATTCAATTTGATTAGAATGACAAATCACAACAAGTTTTCTCATGACACTTGACATATAGAGCATATGACCCAACATTGTCCCACCATGAGCAAGCAATTGTGTGACTGTTGTAACAAAAAACACCCCCTTGGTGGGCGCCGGCGTCCATCTTCCCCCCCGGGACTCAAATTAGCTTGAGACAGCGTGCCTCCGTTGCAGTAAAAAACTATACTTTATCAGCTAAAACAATTGTCTGCGGTTGTTGGCAAAATAGTGGCTGCAGCCAGATTCGATCACAGGAGGTTGGGGTTGGCAGCTTAATGATAAGCGAGGCACGCCACCGAGCCAGGTGCTGGAATGGGGTTTCGGGCTGTATTCGAATGTGCGTCCCCTCTGGGCGCAGTGTCCTTGTTTTCTCCTTCTTTCAGTCAGCCATTCGAAGGCATGGCGGGCTTGGTAGAATAGTTACTTTCAAATATTACCATGGCAAGGTCGCGTGCACGCATTTGAGATCTATATGGGTGGCAGCGAGGGCAGTGTCTTGAGTGTACAGGGTTTGAAGAGGGCCCAGGTAGGGCCAGGCCTTACTTTTCAGACCTGTTGATAAACCTGGAGGATCATATTTGTCACTTATACAGTACAAACTTATAGTTATAATTTAACACAAAGTAAAGACAGCTACTCTATATGCACTATATTTTAAGATTACTTTCTCTGCATTCCTTTTTCATTGTAAACATTTGAGTAGAGAAAGATAAATAGGCCAGTCAATCTAAAAACAGTGCACTTGCCCATATGTGATGACCTAATCACATTTGGCCTTTTTAGCCCAGTGTTTTTCGTGCAAAACTATGCTTGCAATTGATTTCAGAACTAGAAAAAGTGCCCCTCAGGGCACAGGTCTCCACCAGTACAGGTCAGGTTGTGGCCTCATGGTGGCACTATAATAGGCCAATGTGAAAAGGGTGCTATTTGTTCTTACACCATTGATGGCAATTGGATGATTTGAAGCATTTTGTTCCAAAAATGTGTTTTGCAAAAATCAACCTGTTGGTGGCACTATAACAGATTTCACGTAAATTGCACGCTGCGTTCATGATTTGAGGCT
>NC_137884.1:9592474-9614974 GCF_963924005.1 Protomyctophum bolini | reverse complement strand
GGAGTACAGAAACAGTTATTAGTAGGGTTGTCCTGATAGGAGTACAGAAACAGTTATTAGTAGGGTTGTCCTGATAGGAGTACAGAAACAGTTATTAGTAGGGTTGTCCTGATCGGAGTACAGAAACAGTTATTAGTAGGGTTGTCCTGATAGGAGTACAGAAACAGTTATTAGTAGGGTTGTCCTGATAGGAGTACAGAAACAGTTATTAGTAGGGTTGTCCTGATAGGAGTACAGAAACAGTTATTAGTAGGGTTGTCCTGATAGGAGTACAGAAACAGTTATTAGTAGGGTTGTCCTGATAGGAGTACAGAAACAGTTATTAGTAGGGTTGTCCTGATAGGAGTACAGAAACAGTTATTAGTAGGGTTGTCCTGATAGGAGTACAGAAACAGTTATTAGTAGGGTTGTCCTGATCGGAGTACAGAAACAGTTATTAGTAGGGTTGTCCTGATAGGAGTACAGAAACAGTTATTAGTAGGGTTGTCCTGATAGGAGTACAGAAACAGTTATTAGTAGGGTTGTCCTGATAGGAGTACAGAAACAGTTATTAGTAGGGTTGTCCTGATCGGAGTACAGAAACAGTTATTAGTAGGGTTGTCCTGATCGGAGTACAGAAACAGTTATTAGTAGGGTTGTCCTGATAGGAGTACAGAAACAGTTATTAGTAGGGTTGTCCTGATAGGAGTACAGAAACAGTTATTAGTAGGGTTGTCCTGATAGGAGTACAGAAACAGTTATTAGTAGGGTTGTCCTGATAGGAGTACAGAAACAGTTATTAGTAGGGTTGTCCTGATAGGAGTACAGAAACAGTTATTAGTAGGGTTGTCCTGATCGGTACAGAGACAGTTATTAGTAGGGTTGTCCTGATCGGTACAGAGACAGTTATTAGTAGGGTTGTCCTGATCGGTACAGAAACAGTTATTAGTAGGGTTGTCCTGATAGGAGTACAGAAACAGTTATTAGTAGGGTTGTCCTGATCGGTACAGAAACAGTTATTAGTAGGGTTGTCCTGATAGGAGTACAGAAACAGTTATTAGTAGGGTTGTCCTGATAGGAGTACAGAAACAGTTATTAGTAGGGTTGTCCTGATAGGAGTACAGAAACAGTTATTAGTAGGGTTGTCCTGATAGGAGTACAGAAACAGTTATTAGTAGGGTTGTCCTGATAGGAGTACAGAAACAGTTATTAGTAGGGTTGTCCTGATAGGAGTACAGAAACAGTTATTAGTAGGGTTGTCCTGATCGGATCGGGTGATTGGAAATTGGGGCCGATCACGTCATTTTCAAATCACCGGAATCGGATCAGGAGCCAAAAAAACGTGATCGGGACATGTCATCCCTAGTATCAATATTATATCCATATCATGATATTAGACTGGATATTGTCTAGGATTTGGGATATTGTACTACTGTGATATGGCATAAACGTGTCCTATAAAATATATATCGGATCCGGACCTGCTTCATTTGATTTCAAGTTAATCCTTTGATATATACGCCAGGGCTTGACATTAAGGCTTGTCCTGTTGTCCGGGACCGGGACAAGTGATACATCTTTCTGGACAAGTGCATTAAAAATGTACTTGCCGTAGAATGTCTGTGATCTTATATAGATTTCATGTTTTCCAAATACACAGCCATGATGGGTCCTTTCCATGCAGACTGACCACGTCGGCATTTAAACTTGTAGCACTGCGTGTGTAATCACCCAGTAATGAATTCCTAAGACTTGGAATCAGATATTGTCCTCTAGTTTCATATTAATTTGAAAGTCCAGGCAGAAAACCTGCGTTAAGTAAAATATCGCCACTTTTCCACGAGGAAAAGCTGGACTGAAAATATGAAAACTGCCTTGGGAAGAACAAACGGGGCACACAGTTTGAGTATGTTGCGATTGGTTTGGGCCTGTGGGGTAATTGATCACACCACCCTTATGTCCTGATTGGTTTGGGCCTGTGGGGTAATTGACCACACCACCCTTATGTCCTGATTGGTTTGGGCCTGTGGGGTAATTGATCACACCACCCTTATGTCCTGATTGGTTTGGGCCTGTGGGGTAATTGATCACACCACCCTTATGTCCTGATTGGTTTGGGCCTGTGGGGTAATTGATCACACCACCCTTATGTCCTGATTGGTTTGGGCCTGTGGGGTAATTGGGCTATAGATTGTTTTTTGAAATTTTGAAAAAAAAGTTAGCCTCGTTTCTCATCATTTTGGACCGTGGGCTATAGCCCATATCGTACGGCATACTATGGCACGCCGTTTTTCATCATTTTTGAGGATTTGAAAAAAAGGAAAAAAACGATGGGTTATAGCCCATGTTTTTTTTAAATTTTGAAAAAAAAAGTTAGCCTCGTTTCTCATCATTTTGGACCGTGGGCTATAGCCCATATCGTACGGCATACTATGGCACGCCGTTTTTCATCATTTTTGAGGATTTGAAAAAAATGAAAAAATGAAAAAAACGATGGGTTATAGCCCATGTTTTTTGAAATTTTGAAAAAAAAAGTTATTCTCGTTTCTCATCATTTTGGACCGTGGGCTATAGCCCATATCGTACGGCATACTATGGCACGCCGTTTTTCATCATTTTTGAGGATTTTAAAAAAATGAAAAAAACGATGGGTTATTCTCCTCTTGCACAAAGTCTAGTAAGGGGCGGAGTCTAGCCAAGTACACAGGCCGGGGCTTCCGCTTTACTTCCGCGTCTATGCAAAACAGATGGAGAATTCCTTCAGTATAATCATAGCTTTATTCCGATACTGTTAACTAAGCTAAATTGTTCGTTTTTGTTGTACTTTTTTTTGTCCAAGTCTGTGTTTATGTTGTTAATGTACGTACCGTTCGTTTTCATCGTTTGTTTTGTCAGTTAGTTAGTTACCGGTAGTTAAGTTTTAACATGAAGAAAACCACGGTGAAGTTGATGAGGAGGGCAGTGGGCTCTACCGAGCATTGCTCAGTGCCTCTTTGCACTGCATCAGCTCGGTTTACAACATTGAGTTTTCACCGTTTCCCAGAAGATGCTGAAGTAAGGGCTAAATGGATTGTTAACATTAGAAGAGACAATTTCACCGTCACTCCTCGGTGCTACGTGTGCAGTCAGGCCTGGAGGTGAGACACATCAGAAAATAGACCACGTATCTATCATCAAATATTCAGTTGTTGTCAATGAAGCTACGTGCAATCGCATCCAGCATGTGTATCCTGTTATCTGTTCCAATGCTTCCATATCTAAATACCTTTCTGAACAAGCAATAACGTACAGTACAAGAGCGGGTACTATACTGTGAGATATGTTGACCCTACAGTGACTATATTTCACCGTACAGCAGAGCAGGTATGCTGTGTTATTGCTTTTATTTCATTTTGAAATGTATTAAAACATTTCACTAAAGGATAAGCCCCTTGAGTTGCAGTCTTTACTTTTGTAATTGTTAACTTCAACAAAGCGCTGGGTTCGGAAAAAAACAACAACAGACGAGCCTTTATTTATTCTTCATCTGTGGAAAAAAGCACTGCTTTCATGTAATAAAGTACGGGACGTGTATGGTATATGCGTGCCATTAGTGGGCGCGTAGTTAGTCAATTAATGCTCCGTTGCATGTCGGTATCACATGCTCACAATGGCTAATCTACAAGCTCACAACTTGTGTGTGTTGTGAGGTTATTGAACGGCGATTTTAGATGCGCGATACCGCCATAAGACAAAGTATAAATCCGTCTTTAATTGTAAATGGTTGTGTGTGTGTGCCTGCCCAGGTTGTGGCCCACCCTGCAGCTGGACCCACTGAGTCCCAGGGAGGTGAGGAGTGTGGTCAACGCAGAGTGCCAGGCCATGGAGGTCAAACTCACCAAGGACCAGGTGAGGGGGGCATAACAGTGTGGACAGATGGTCCTAAGGCTCTGACAAGCAAATCGGATTTGTCAGCCGTCTGCTGTCGCCCCGTCGAAGTATCACCAGTATCTAGCCCATATCGTACGGCATACTATAGCGCGCAGTTTTTCATCATTTTTGAAGATTTGAAAAAAATGACGAAATGACAAAAACGATGGGTTATAGCCCATGTTTTTTGAAATTTTGAAAAAAAAAGTTATCCTCGTTTCTCATCATTTTGGACCATGGGCTATAGCCCATATCGTACGGCATACTATAGCGCGCCGTTTTTCATCATTTGTGAGGATTTGAAAAAAATGACGAAATGACAAAAACGATGGGTTATAGCCCATGTTTTTTGAGAGTGGGAGTGGTGGTGTCTGTCAATGTGGAAACATGTCCTCAGGCCTGGAGGTGAGACACATCAGAAAATAGACCACGTATCTATCATCAAATATTCAGTTGTTGTCAATGAAGCTACGTGCAATCGCATCCAGCATGTGTATCCTGTTATCTGTTCCAATGCTTCCATATCTAAATACCTTTCTGAACAAGCAATAACGTACAGTACAAGAGCGGGTACTATACTGTGAGATATGTTGACCCTACAGTGACTATATTTCACCGTACAGCAGAGCAGGTATGCTGTGTTATTGCTTTTATTTCATTTTGAAATGTATTAAAAAATTTCACTAAAGGATAAGCCCCTTGAGTTGCAGTCTTTACTTTTGTAAATGTTAACTTCAACAAAGCGCTGGGTTCGGAAAAAAACAACAGACGAGCCTTTATTTATTCTTCATCTGTGGAAAAAAGCACTGCTTTCATGTAATAAAGTACGGGACGTGTATGGTATATGCGTGCCATTAGTGGGCGCGTAGTTAGTCAATTAATGCTCCGTTGCATGTCGGTATCACATGCTCACAATGGCTAATCTACAAGCTCACAACTTGTGCGTGTTGTGAGGTTATTGAACGGCGATTTTAGATGCGCGATACCGCCATAAGACAAAGTATAAATCCGTCTTTAATTGTAAATGGTTGTGTGTGTGTGCCTGCCCAGGTTGTGGCCCACCCTGCACCTGGACCCACTGAGTCCCAGGGAGGTGAGGAGTGTGGTCAACGCAGAGTGCCAGGCCATGGAGGTCAAACTCACCAAGGACCAGGTGAGGGGGGCATAACAGTGTGGACAGATGGTCCTAAGGCTCTGACAAGCAAATCGGATTTGTCAGCCGTCTGCTATACTATAGCGCGCCGTTTTTCATCATTTTTTAGGATTTGAAAAAAATGACGAAATGACAAAAACGATGGGTTATAGCCCATGTTTTTTGAAATTTTGAAAAAAAAAGTTAGCCTCGTTTTTCTCATCATTTTGGACCGTGGGCTATAGCCCATATCATACGGCATACTATAGCGCGCAGTTTTTCATCATTTTTGAGGATTTGAAAAAAATGACGAAATGACAAAAACGATGGGTTATAGCCCATGTTTTTTGAAATTTTGAAAAAAAAAGTTATCCTCGTTTCTCATCATTTTGGACCATGGGCTATAGCCCATATCGTACGGCATACTATAGCGCGCCGTTTTTCATCATTTTTGAGGATTTGAAAAAAATGACGAAATGACAAAAACGATGGGTTATAGCCCATGTTTTTTGAAATTTTGAAAAAAAAAGTTAGCCTCGTTTCTCATCATTTTGGACCGTGGGCTATAGCCCATATCGTACGGCATACTATAGCGCGCCGTTTTTCATCATTTTTTAGGATTTGAAAAAAATGACGAAATGACAAAAACGATGGGTTATAGCCCATGTTTTTTGAAATTTTGAAAAAAAAAGTTAGCCTCGTTTCTCATCATTTTGGACCGTGGGCTATAGCCCATATCGTACGGCATACTATAGCGCGCCGTTTTTCATCATTTTTGAGGATTTGAAAAAAATGACGAAATGACAAAAACGATGGGTTATAGCCCATGTTTTTTGAGAGTGGGAGTGGTGGTGTCTGTCAATGTGGAAACATGTCCTCAGGCCTGGAGGTGAGACACATCAGAAAATAGACCACGTATCTATCATCAAATATTCAGTTGTTGTCAATGAAGCTACGTGCAATCGCATCCAGCATGTGTATCCTGTTATCTGTTCCAATGCTTCCATATCTAAATACCTTTCTGAACAAGCAATAACGTACAGTACAAGAGCGGGTACTATACTGTGAGATATGTTGACCCTACAGTGACTATATTTCACCGTACAGCAGAGCAGGTATGCTGTGTTATTGCTTTTATTTCATTTTGAAATGTATTAAAAAATTTCACTAAAGGATAAGCCCCTTGAGTTGCAGTCTTTACTTTTGTAATTGTTAACTTCAACAAAGCACTGGGTTCGGAAAAAAACAACAACAGACGAGCCTTTATTTATTCTTCATCTGTGGAAAAAAGCACTGCTTTCATGTAATAAAGTACGGGACGTGTATGGTATATGCGTGCCATTAGTGGGCGCGTAGTTAGTCAATTAATGCTCCGTTGCATGTCGGTATCACATGCTCACAATGGCTAATCTACAAGCTCACAACTTGTGCGTGTTGTGAGGTTATTGAACGGCGATTTTAGATGCGCGATACCGCCATAAGACAAAGTATAAATCCGTCTTTAATTGTAAATGGTTGTGTGTGTGTGCCTGCCCAGGTTGTGGCCCACCCTGCAGCTGGACCCACTGAGTCCCAGGGAGGTGAGGAGTGTGGTCAACGCAGAGTGCCAGGCCATGGAGGTCAAACTCACCAAGGACCAGGTGAGGGGGGCATAACAGTGTGGACAGATGGTCCTAAGGCTCTGACAAGCAAATCGGATTTGTCAGCCGTCTGCTATACTATAGCGCGCCGTTTTTCATCATTTTTGAGGATTTGAAAAAAATGACGAAATGACAAAAACGATGGGTTATAGCCCATGTTTTTTGAAATTTTGAAAAAAAAAGTTAGCCTCGTTTCTCATCATTTTGGACCGTGGGCTATAGCCCATATCGTACGGCATACTATAGCGCGCAGTTTTTCATCATTTTTGAAGATTTGAAAAAAATGACGAAATGACAAAAACGATGGGTTATAGCCCATGTTTTTTGAAATTTTGAAAAAAAAAGTTAGCCTCGTTTCTCATCATTTTGGACCGTGGGCTATAGCCCATATCGTACGGCATACTATAGCGCGCAGTTTTTCATCATTTTTGAGGATTTGAAAAAAATGACGAAATGAAAAAAACGATGGGTTATAGCCCATGTTTTTTGAAATTTTGAAAAAAAAAGTTAGCCTCGTTTCTCATCATTTTGGACCGTGGGCTATAGCCCATATCGTACGGCATACTATAGCGCGCAGTTTTTCATCATTTTTGAAGATTTGAAAAAAATGACGAAATGACAAAAACGATGGGTTATAGCCCATGTTTTTTGAAATTTTGAAAAAAAAAGTTATCCTCGTTTCTCATCATTTTGGACCGTGGGCTATAGCCCATATCGTACGGCATACTATAGCGCGCAGTTTTTCATCATTTTTGAGGATTTGAAAAAAATGACGAAATGACAAAAACGATGGGTTATAGCCCATGTTTTTTGAAATTTTGAAAAAAAAAGTTATCCTCGTTTCTCATCATTTTGGACCATGGGATATAGCCCATATCGTACGGCATACTATAGCGCGCCGTTTTTCATCATTTTTGAGGATTTGAAAAAAATGACGAAATGACAAAAACGATGGGTTATAGCCCATGTTTTTTGAAATTTTGAAAAAAAAAGTTAGCCTCGTTTCTCATCATTTTGGACCGTGGGCTATAGCCCATATCGTACGGCATACTATAGCGCGCAGTTTTTCATCATTTTTGAGGATTTGAAAAAAATTACGAAATGAAAAAAACGATGGGTTATAGCCCATGTTTTTTGAAATTTTGAAAAAAAAAGTTAGCCTCGTTTCTCATCATTTTGGACCGTGGGCTATAGCCCATATCGTACGGCATACTATAGCGCGCCGTTTTTCATCATTTTTTAGGATTTGAAAAAAATGACGAAATGACAAAAACGATGGGTTATAGCCCATGTTTTTTGAAATTTTGAAAAAAAAAGTTAGCCTCGTTTCTCATCATTTTGGACCGTGGGCTATAGCCCATATCGTACGGCATACTATAGCGCGCCGTTTTTCATCATTTTTGAGGATTTGAAAAAAATTACGAAATGACAAAAACGATGGGTTATAGCCCATGTTTTTTGAGAGTGGGAGTGGTGGTGTCTGTCAATGTGGAAACATGTCCTCAGGCCTGGAGGTGAGACACATCAGAAAATAGACCACGTATCTATCATCAAATATTCAGTTGTTGTCAATGAAGCTACGTGCAATCGCATCCAGCATGTGTATCCTGTTATCTGTTCCAATGCTTCCATATCTAAATACCTTTCTGAACAAGCAATAACGTACAGTACAAGAGCGGGTACTATACTGTGAGATATGTTGACCCTACAGTGACTATATTTCACCGTACAGCAGAGCAGGTATGCTGTGTTATTGCTTTTATTTCATTTTGAAATGTATTAAAAAATTTCACTAAAGGATAAGCCCCTTGAGTTGCAGTCTTTACTTTTGTAATTGTTAACTTCAACAAAGCGCTGGGTTCGGAAAAAAACAACAACAGACGAGCCTTTATTTATTCTTCATCTGTGGAAAAAAGCACTGTTTTCATGTAATAAAGTACGGGACGTGTATGGTATATGCGTGCCATTAGTGGGCGCGTAGTTAGTCAATTAATGCTCCGTTGCATGTCGGTATCACATGCTCACAATGGCTAATCTACAAGCTCACAACTTGTGCGTGTTGTGAGGTTATTGAACGGCGATTTTAGATGCGCGATACCGCCATAAGACAAAGTATAAATCCGTCTTTAATTGTAAATGGTTGTGTGTGTGTGCCTGCCCAGGTTGTGGCCCACCCTGCACCTGGACCCACTGAGTCCCAGGGAGGTGAGGAGTGTGGTCAACGCAGAGTGCCAGGCCATGGAGGTCAAACTCACCAAGGACCAGGTGAGGGGGGCATAACAGTGTGGACAGATGGTCCTAAGGCTCTGACAAGCAAATCGGATTTGTCAGCCGTCTGCTATACTATAGCGCGCCGTTTTTCATCATTTTTTAGGATTTGAAAAAAATGACGAAATGACAAAAACGATGGGTTATAGCCCATGTTTTTTGAAATTTTGAAAAAAAAAGTTAGCCTCGTTTTTCTCATCATTTTGGACCGTGGGCTATAGCCCATATCATACGACATACTATAGCGCGCAGTTTTTCATCATTTTTGAGGATTTGAAAAAAATGACGAAATGACAAAAACGATGGGTTATAGCCCATGTTTTTTGAAATTTTGAAAAAAAAAGTTAGCCTCGTTTCTCATCATTTTGGACCGTGGGCTATAGCCCATATCATACGGCATACTATAGCGCGCAGTTTTTCATCATTTTTGAGGATTTGAAAAAAATGACGAAATGACAAAAACGATGGGTTATAGCCCATGTTTTTTGAAATTTTGAAAAAAAAAGTTAGCCTCGTTTCTCATCATTTTGGACCGTGGGCTATAGCCCATATCGTACGGCATACTATAGCGCGCAGTTTTTCATCATTTTTGAAGATTTGAAAAAAATGACGAAATGACAAAAACGATGGGTTATAGCCCATGTTTTTTGAAATTTTGAAAAAAAAAGTTATCCTCGTTTCTCATCATTTTGGACCATGGGCTATAGCCCATATCGTACGGCATACTATAGCGCGCCGTTTTTCATCATTTTTGAGGATTTGAAAAAAATGACGAAATGACAAAAACGATGGGTTATAGCCCATGTTTTTTGAGAGTGGGAGTGGTGGTGTCTGTCAATGTGGAAACATGTCCTCAGTAGGCACTTCATGAAAGAAGACG
Organism: Protomyctophum bolini; assembly: GCF_963924005.1. Taxonomy (NCBI): domain Eukaryota; kingdom Metazoa; phylum Chordata; class Actinopteri; order Myctophiformes; family Myctophidae; genus Protomyctophum; species Protomyctophum bolini. The sequence goes on along the minus strand of NC_137884.1, from coordinate 9,605,166 downwards.
TGATAGAGACTCCAGGTGGACTTCATCGCATTAGAAAGGGGGCCTTGCCTGTGTTGTTTGAGTGGAATAAATATGAAGTCCATCAACGTGTTAGTGTTTGGCAGAGGAGAGAAAGACCTACTAACTGCCCAGATCAGATGGCGATGGATGGTGCAGCAGCTGCTGCTGGAACTGTCATGGAAGTGACCACGACTTGTGACCACGACTACTGCACACCCCCTGAACCTGCCGCTGTTGACCTCGCATTGAGTGAGAGGGATGACATGAAGGATGTAATCACTCAACTGAAGAAGCAAGTGGAGGACTTGTCACTGAAATGTAGGTTTGGACTACATCGATTTGAAGGCTCAGACTCACAGACTAGACACTTCACAAGGTGAGAATAACTTGCATAAAGCATACCAATTTCATTTATTTATTGTGTAAATTTATTTATGTAAATGTCATTACATGAAAGTAACCTTGCTCATGGTTATAAACAATGACAATCCTAATTTGTCCAAGATTTGCTACCTATGAGCACCTGGTGGTGTTTTGGGAACTGATTGAACCATCCACAGCCAACATGATCCGAGTCACCCGGGCACGGAGAGCCCAGCAGAGGAATGAAGAAATATTTATTCCATGTACTTACTCGGTAAGTTTACTCAGGCTGTTTTAATATTTTGTACTGTTGTGAGCGTGTCGAGCGGCCAAGGCAACAAATGAATGGAGACCAGTCCAGGGGCACCTTCAATAAGGCTTTATTTTTTCATCACTTTGACAGTATTATGCATCACAACCTGTCATCTCTTGAGTTCAATACAACTGACTGCTTTTTATGGTGCAGTCCATTCCCTGGTTAGCCCATACCATTCCCCATGGGTAAACATGATATATACAACACATACAGGATTACATTCCTCATAGTCCATCCCAATCCCCCCTGCTCCATTTCCCACTTGGTCCCTCCCGGAACTATAAGAGGGGTGCCTATACCCAGAGGGAACTCATTTGCCCGAACACCACCCTGAGAGGAGGATGAGAATAAACAGAGGTAAGTTTAGACAGAGATTTACATTCCTTCTTTACAAGTCTTCTCCTGATACTGGTCAATTAGAAAGTATATGCTGTCCTATTTATTCCTCAACTAATGTGCCTTATCTCTGCTCATTTGTAGGTGTATGAGGAGATCCACCACTTCAGAGAATCACCGACTCAGTGTCCCCCCTTAACTTCAATAAATGCATTTGTTACAATTTGTGTCCTTATTTACATTATACATTATACATAGAATTGGGTTAGCATCTGCATTAGGTATAGTGACGGCGTCCGCCGTCACAACTGTGCTAATCGTTACTGTATAATCGCTATACCAGAGGGGTAGCCAACCTAGCACTGGGGCCAACATTGGCACAGGGGAGGGGAACACTGGCATAAGTGTGTGAGAGGGAGAGAGGATCTTTTAAAAATAAAATAATTTGTAGTACTCTCACATATCTATGCAAATGACATTCTGCACATAATTCTACATTCATTCAAACTCAGAACTCTGAATGGGGAGGGAGTCTGAGAGATACAGTAGGTGGGTTATTGGTCTGAATCTAATGATCCTTGCATCCTGATGTGAAAGAAAATATATTGACAACCAAAATATGTTGGAAATATTAATTGATGTGATGTCATAATTAAAATGAAGATATGAATGCCACACTGACTATCAGGAAGCATTGACCCTGACATTGTCATCGAGGGTAGTAGTATTCAGGTTGTATCAGAATTTAAATATCTAGGAATTACACTAGTAATTTACATTTAAAAAACATGTTAAACATTTAGCCAATAAAATCAAATTCAATGTATCTAATTTCAGACACATAAGACCATATCTAACAACAGATGCAGATAAACTCTTCATGCATGCTATGATTGTCTCACACATAACCTACTGTTTCACAGCCTGGTCGCAGACAAATCAGACAACTTTAAAATCACTGTACTAACAGACATCAAGAACACTTGACCAAAAGCCCAAACGTTACCACCATTGCTATAGTTCAAAAGTTACTTAATTTTGACAGATTTAAACATTTTGCAGATGCTTGTCTCATTTTTAAGATCATAAATGGACTTGCACCACTGAAACAGTTCATAGGTCGAAGGGACAGTGGTGACAGAGCAACAAGCGCAACTACCAGAGGGGACTGTGGAGTACCAACCAGACGTAGTGTGTTGTATGTGTAGTGTGTAAAACACACTAGACATAATTGTCTATGTTTTGTACATTCTCTTTCAGAGACATGCTCTGCTTCCGTGGGATGAATTCTTCCTTTTCCTCATGTACCTGGCGTTGGGGTCCACAGAAGTTGACCTGGCAGATCGTTTCGGGATCCACCCATCAACGGTCAGCCGGATCATAACAACGTGGACATATTACCTGTACTTTCTGCTGGGCTCACTGAAAATTTGGATGTCCCAAGAGGAAGTTCAGGCTGTGTTGCCGAGGGAGTTCAGGGAGAGCAAATACGCTGATACACAGGTAAACGCAATCACTTGCATTAGTCTAGACTAGATGGAAAGGGGGTCCACAGCGCACATAGGGTGGTCAGTAGCTGTCAGTAATAATAATAATAATGAATTGCATTTTTATAGCGCTTTTCTATGCACTACGTGCCTACTCAAAGCGCTTACAGTGATTAATTCATTCATACATTGGGAAGGGCAGCGTAGTCTTAATGTTGTGTGAGCATGGGCAGATCAATGTATCTCTCCAGACATTGTTAAAACCTGAGAACTGTTTTCCCTGCATCACTTTGACCTAGAAAAATCATTTATGATGTTACTTCATTTTGTAGGTGATTATCGACTGCACAGAGCTGAGATGCCAACAGCCAGAAAGCTTGTCTCTTCAGAGTGAGATGTTCTCATCCTACAAGTCACATTCCACCCTGAAGGGCCTGATTGGCATGGCACCTCATGGAGCAGTCACCTTCATCTCAGACCTGTATGCTGGCTCCATCAGTGACAAAGAGCTGTTTAAGCAGTCAGGCCTCCAAGACCTGCTGACAAAGGATATGGCTGTGATGGCAGACAAGGGATTTTTGATTGTTGACTGTATCCCAGGTCAACTGTATCGCCCACCCTTCCTCTCAAAACAGAGCCAGATGCCAGCAGGAGATGTTAATAAAACCCAGGAGATTGCACACCTTCGAGTCCATGTTGAGAGAATAATCGGAAGAATTAAACTGTGCAAGCTCTTCCAGTCTGACATCCCTGTTTCCTTGATGGGAAGCATTAACTCTCTGTGGACTGTGGCCTGCTTACTCAGCAACTATCAATATGGACCTCTGGTGAACTGGTCAACAGTGATGAATTGAGACATGCTGATTGAGACAGAGGCTGATATGTAGATCATAAAATCACACCCATGTCAAGTGAGGGGCGCTCTAATCATCGTACATCATCAAGAATGGTGGTCCCTTATTGGCCAAGGGTGGCCACCGACATACATGCTCAGACACATGACGTAAATTCTCTATTCATTGTTAATGGCATTTAGTTTGTGTTGAGACAGAATGTACATTGTAGCTGTTGATAGGATTGGCTAAAAATATTACATGTCAATAATTTCACTGTATATTTAAGTTGTCATATCGGCATATATTTTAGTGTCCTCACTTTCATTTCTTTTTTTTTTTGGTCAATTACTTAAGTGTGCTTAACCCATTCTGGGCAGGAACCCCTTTTGGTGTTTTTAGCATTATGTTATACTTTAGGTATTGAAAAATAGCTGAGCTTGAGCTTAAAACAGCATTTATGATATTTGTCATACACAAACAGGTATGAGACTTACCTCACCTGTACAAGTCATGGCTGTTCAGATGTTCTGGTACTTTACTGCCCTTCCCACAAATGAAACAATCTTGTTGTATGCTCTCACTTACTATCATCATTTTCTGGAGTAGTTTGGTCATCATTTTGGACCGTGGGCTATAGCCCATATCGTACGGCATACTATGCCACGCCGTTTTTCATCATTTTTGAGGATTTGAAAAAAATGAAAAAAACGATGGGTTATAGCCCATGTTTTTTTTTATTTAGAAAAAAAAATCCAGGCCCATGAATTAGAGGATAAAGCTCACATGTTACCCAAATAGTTGAATACACAAAAGCTAAGGCACTGGTACTGGTACTTCTGGTTTACCGGAACGGGGTTCAACTCCCTGCAGTGCCCTGCTCAATGTGTTGTATTTACCGTAAAAATTGAGTGTTGCGGAGGATGAGAAACATTAGCAAATTACGGAGTGTTGCGGAGGATGAGAAACATTAGCAAATTGCGGAGTGTTGCCATCGGTTTTTGATTTTTTTTTTGAGAAATTGCGGAAAAATTGCGGAAATTGCGGAAATTGCAAAATTGCAAAATTGTGGAAATTGTGGAAATTGCGGAAATTGCGGAAAATTGCGGAAATTGTGGAAATTGCAAAATTGCAAAATTGTGGAAATTGCGGAAATTGCGGAAATTGTGGAAATAGCAAAATTGCGAAATTGTGGAAATTGCGGAGAATTGCGGAAATTGCGAAAATTGCGGAAAATTGCGGAAATTGTGGAAATTTGTGCTTTAAAGTTGAGTGTGTGTGTGTGTGTGTGTGTGTGTGTGTGTGTGTGCATGCGTGCGTTTATCATGCAGGTCATGTGCGTGACCGTGTGTCTACTTTCACTACTTTTGTTCAACTCTTTTGGTCCAATTCCATCTTTTCAAATGAAGATTCAGTACTTTATTCCTGTGTGTGTGTGTGTGTGTGTGTGTGTGTGTGTGTGTGTGTGTGTGTGTGTGCGTAACAGAAGTGACACGGACCAACTGAAGTTTTACCGAACACATTGCTGTCTTTATTAGAGCCTCGTCTGGCAATAATACTGAAAAAAAGTGAACTTAGAACAGATGGTAGTGGCAGCCCACGGCCTGTTGTTTTTTCCTCCTGTTTTCTTTATTTCTTTGATATTTTTTCTTCTTTTTTTGTGAGAGTACTTCGACTCTGGCTTTTTCTGTGGCATGGATAACATCAATAAAAGAGAGGGACAGAGAGAGAGAGAGAGAGAGAGAGAGAGAAAAGGAAATATACAACTTATATTACACTGTGTTATGAACAAAATATAAATCTATAACTCTATGTTATATTTACATAATCATCTTTCTCCATTTTTCAAGTTGAGATGGTAAGATATTTTTTTTTTTAAACTTGTAATAATTACTTTGTTTCGAGCTCCACTCATGACTTTTGATTGTCTTAAATATTATCATCAACATCATCTTCATCACTATCATTGTTTTCATTGTCTTAACATTGGGGACAGACCTTGCCAGCAGGGATGATTGAAGTCTTAACCCCCCCCCCCCCCCCCCCCCACCCCCAACAAACCCCCCCCCTATCCCACCCCCACCTGCCCCTCCCTTCTCTATGTCCCCATAGAGGACTAATCCACATCTCCAGCATTGGGTCTCAACCACTGTGTGATGTTGAACGGGGGTGGTTGAGCAGCGACAATGACACCGAGATGCTCACTACGCGGTAAAAAGAAACAAAATAAAAAAAACACCTCAGTGTTGATGTATCCATGTGTAACTCTTACGGGCCCATATGGTTCCATGTGTCCACTCTCAGAGCCAAAGGGGCATGAAACACTATAGGCCGCTTGTGTCGTTTGTTTCTCCTGTATGGTTTAAACCCCACAATTTCTAAAGATATTGGTAAAAACAAACAATTCAACATTTAAAAACATAATAATAAAATCAAAGGAATGCCATGTTTTTTATATATATATATATATATATATATATATATATATATATATATATATATATATAAGTAGTAGTGAAATCTTTCACTAGTTTGGGTCATTTGGGAACCACTGATCTAACACCCATTATTAATCGTATTAACGGCAGCTGTGTTGCTTAGAGTGTAGAATCTACACTATCTACACAGGTGGTAGGCTCATGTTATCTACACTGTAGATAACATGAGCCTACCACCTTTCTGTAGTCTTTAATCTGTACAGGAAAACAAACGACACACTTGGCCAGGGTTCTATTAACTTAATACTCTGGATGTTACTGTGCATGTGGCATGGGAGGGACACGGGGCCTATTAAGACTCTGTGGTGTGGACATGGGCGAGAGTATCTATCCATAGCAGAGCGTGATTGTGAGCGTGGGGACCTGAGCGAGGCTCATGGCTCCTAGAAACACAGTGTGGAGCTAAAACAAAGCAAAGAGCTCCTCATTTAGGAGTCACTACGGCCTGATTTATACTCTCTTGCATGTCGGGGTGTTGGCCATTGAAAATAGCAGCATCTACAAGCTCACAACTTAGTAGAGCTACTATTTCAGGGGGCCGACACTGGCGTGCAATGAAGTGTAACTCGGCTTTAAGGGCCATTCACAGTAAGCACTACAACTATAGCGTTAACTGCAACTATATCTTTCACCCTTGTATTGTATATCTTCTGTAAACCCTTTGCTGCTACTGAACTTTTACTGAATTCAGTCTTACTGAAACAAAGCCCTTGGGGCTTTGTTGTGTTATCCTTTTAGCATAACTTTTGACTGTACTACCTGTACTGTTACTAATATTGTTAATAAAGTATTCAATAAATCAATCAGTTATAGATCTCTTATAGTTATAGTGCTAGGTGTGAAGGTCCCTTTAAGATGGAACCTGGTCGTCTCACATCCACACGCAGTGGAACATCCAGGGAAGGAGCTCCGGGAACACTGTTTTTCTAGTATATATATATTTATATATTAAAAAAAAAGAAAAAAAGTAATTATGTTCATATATCACAAAACAAAAATGTATATACAGGATTGCCTAAACTAGAATACTTCTAATGAATATATTTTATGTAGATTTTTTTTTAATTAAACATAAGAAAGGACAGCATAGGATTGTTTGGTTGTCATGATAATCTCTTCATTTGAAGCGTGTCTGTGTGCTTGAAGAGTGTGTATGTGTGTGTGTGTGTGTGTGTGTGTGTGTGTGTGTGTGTGTGTGTGTGTGTGCGCGCACGTGCCTGTGTGTATGTACATGCATGATGTGTTGTGTGTGCGTGTGTGTGTGTGTGCGTGCGTGGATCCTAGCCAATAATGTTTCACGGTGCGTGAGTGAGACGGCCAGGCGAGCAAACGGGAGCGGGGCTCTTTGTTCACAGAAAACAGATTCAGAGCGATACGACTGTCCCACTCTTCTGCAGTCTTTTCCAAAATAAAAGAAAGAAAAATAAAAGCAGAAAACCTTCACATTATACATTATAAACATTACTAATAATAATAATAATAATAATAATAATAATAATAATAATAGTAATGATTTAAAATAAAATCACGTTCTTCTTTCTTTCTTTCTCTGACTGCGCAGAGTTTGAGTGCTTTTTTTTTAGAAATGGGTTTGGACATGAACGGGGGCGGGGTTAAGTCTTCATAATGGGAGGCGTGGGGTGCATGGAGTGCGTGAGAGGCGCCGTCTCCTTCACTTGACAGCGCCGCTCACGGTCCTAAGGCCGCCCAGCCGCCCATTCGGAGGGTCAAAGCAAAACTCAGAAAATAAAACAAATCAAACAAATGAGAAGAGGAACAGAATCGTTTGAAAACAAAGGAAGGTAAAATTAGTTTTTTTTTTTTTCTTCTTCAAAGATCTAAATATCTAACAGCTAAATAAAGTTTAATTGTTTCAGCGACCGCTGTAGTTTCGTATGGTCGTTAAAAAAAACGGATAACGAGGTAAAATAAAAAATAAATTATACTGTACATAACTTACTAAACTTAGGAAAGGCTGACAATCCTTATGATTATTGTTAATAATATTATTAGACTAGAGGCAGTTTGAAGAGAGGAATACAAATAAAATACACTTACACTTTCAAATACAAACAGAAAACACTGACTGGCTGAATTCACCTCAGCTCTGCCCACTTGGGGAGGGAGGAGGGGGGGGGGGCACAGCAGAACGACATTTGATTGGAGGGAGCAGACGACGCTGGGTGACAGAATGGCAGCGATATATGCAAGTGTGTGCGTGTGTGATATGCGAGTGTGTGTGGGGAGCTCTGCCAATGTCTCCACCGCGTGCATACGAGCGGTACATGTGCACATGAGTGCGTACGTGCGCATACTGTACATGTGTGTGAAATATCGGAACCCAGGGCAGTAATAAGAGCAATCTAATGTCTCTCTTTACATGTCTTGCGTGTTTACATTTAAAAGCCCTCGTCATCACGAAAGACCCGGCGGTCTTCCTCGCACGACATCGGCGTGACGTTCAGATGACAGCGGGGGGGGTTCAGATAAGGTATTAGGCTCTTTTCCACTGCTAGAAATCTGCTGACCTCGCTGTGCCGTGAAACCTATTTCATATTATAGGTTCTGGGTTTGTTTGCTACGATTCGGTTTCAGACAAGGTTCTCAGGACATAATCTAACCCTGAGTTCTGGGAACCCAGAAGTCAGAATTTGTCAAGAATAGTGAAAATAGCAGATCTACAGGCTTCGCTAGATCGTCTATTTTTCGTCTACTTTTTTATTATTAATATTATTATTAGCTTTTTCTTTTAAGACATAATTCCCCCGTTAGGGGTGGTTCTGGTTCTAATGGAAACGGAAACAGAAAACCATCACAAAACTTCACAGGTTCTGGAAGGTTTTGGGTTCCCCTTCATGGTCGAAAAGAGCCAATAGACAGACACAGAGGACCGCTGTTGGTGGTTTACACTCATTTGCGTGCCGGCAGATCTACAGGCTCACAATATATCGCACTGCGACCCGTTGTGCACTTGTGGACCCGCTGTTTGGGGTGTGTGACACCCCAGCGAGTATAAATGTGGCATTGGGAAGGGTTGTGAGTGGGGTTTAGAGGGGATTGTCTCATAACACCGTGCTGCTCCATGGCATGAGAAACTCAACGTTCCCCCCCCTAAATCTCTTGCAGGGCCGGTCCTCACTGTCTGACACAGAGGTTTCAGTCTTGACCGACCCGTTGTATTCTAAGGGGTGGGGGTGGTGGAGGGGGGGTTGGGTGGGTGTCACAAGAAACACAGCAAATGTACATTGTGAGGTGAAACAAAGGCTGTTCGTTCAAAATATAGACACGTCTAATGTCTCTCGGGCGCTTTACAATGAAAGGGTGTGAAAAAAAGTCTCTTTTTCTATTATTATTCAAACTTGTAGCACGAAACAAAAACAAAAAAAAACAATTCACATTCACAAGCCACTTATTGGCACCGTGTACCTGAGTGAGAACATTATAGAACCGAGAACAAAAAACAAAGCTGTATCTTTAAAAGTGTCTTTCGATAATAAACAAACAGGTCCGCCATCGTAAAGTGTCATCGATTCAGCCTCTTGACAGGTCCGACTTTTTCAGTTTCATTTTTGTTTGTTTCAAAATGTCTGCTTGTCTAACAAACAGCTCTAAAGGTTACGTCACTGTGTTTGTGTGTGGGATTCACGCTTCTTCTCCGTGTTCTGTAGCTTACTCGTGGTCGTTGACTGCACTCTGTGTCAGGGTATGCTCGCTCTATCTCTGTGTCAGCAGTACAGTATTCAGCGTTCAGCTTCAGAGCTAGCTTTGTCGTTTCCTTCAGTTCCTCCCAGACTCCAGTTTGTGTAACAGTCAGTGTGAGTGACAGGTCCTGTGCTTGGTTTGATTGGTCAAATGCTGGTGTCAGGACTCCAGTGGGAGAGGGGTTTGGCTCTGCTAAGAGTCCTGGTTGGTAGGGAGAAATTGGAGGGGTGGGGCGATTGTGAGAATGGAATTCAGTGTGATTGGCAAAAGAGAAGTTTATTGTTTCCTGATTGGTTGCTTGGGGTTTCTGTGGCCTCGGGGAGGGAGGGTTCACCAGCTGTGATTGGCTTGAAAGCGTGGAACGAACGACCCTTCTGCGCCGCCTTACTGGTTGATACGGTTGTCATTGTCGCTCGTGTAGTCAGCCTCTTCGTCCTCGTAGTCGAAGTCGTCGTATGGGTCGCCATTGCTTTCGAGTCGTAGGTCCTCCTGTTTGATGATGCGTGGCTCCTCGACCTTCAGGGCGGTCAGGTAGGGGCTCTGGTGGGGGTTGGCGTTGGGCTCGGGGCTGCTGGACATGCTAGAGTGCTCCGAGGGCATCTGGGGAGAGGGCATGCCCGCCATGGACAGGGCACCTGGGTACACTACACCTGCTGAGGATAGGGGCATCTGGCCCTGCTGCCTGTACACACACACAAACACATACGCTCCACATTAGAACACTTTTACTGTCATTCACGTGCTTTTAGGTTTTTGTTGATTAAGAATGGTCTCGCTGATATCCACCGTCTGGCAGCATCGCCGTCGCTATAGGTAACGCTCTGCTCAGAGTAATGTAGTAAGAGAGTGGCGACACGCTTTGATCTCGCCGTAAAGCGGGGTGCTATGGGCTATAGTTACAAACATTGGAACTATCCCATTGAGATAGACTGAGCACTTCTAAGCATCCGCTTCCATTGTTACAGTGGGAGTGGGAGTTATAGTGTCGCCACTCTCTTACTAGATCACTCTGGCTCTGCTCCGCTGTGGTCCGTCAATGAAATGATTCCCCCCGTCCACTGCCATTGTTATCGCGATCTCTGAATTGAGGTGTTTGAACAGAACGTCAGAGTTAGTGACTCAGTAGTAATCGTTGCTACATCGCGGTTACAATATTAAAGCTTCTGATAAAACACACGGTAGCCACATTAGCTTTAGGCCATTTTGCTTCCGGTTCATTTTGTGGTGAATTTTGTGGTCTTCAAAATAATAATAATAGTAGAAACAGTCAAACGAATCGATTTAATCAATTATACGATATAATTGATAATCAATAGGTTAATAAAATAATCAATGAATAATCAACCGCTATTTTTGTCATTATCTAAGCAAACAGTCTCAAAAACACGTGGCATCTTCGACCCAGTTGTGCAATGTGTAATTTTCACTATACTTGCACAACAGACAACACCATTGTGCGTAGCTATAAAGCTTAAGTGCTTAATCAATTATTTGATTAGTCTGAAAATAAATTGATAGAATTAATCAATAGTTGCAATCTTAAAATAATCAGCAACGTTTTTAAAGCACAAATTAAACTATGAAACAATTGCCAATGTCCCATTGTAACCTATGTTAAAGTAACTGATTTCCTCAACTGATTGACATAATGTTTCCTTGCCCAAATCGTTGGGTCACACAATCACATTTAGGCTACACGTTTTCACTCAGTAAAATGGACCTAAACCCTCCATTTGTACACTCTCAGTTGAATTAACACTGAGAATTTTACTATGCTTAGTTTTAGGTTTGTCTATATCACAGAATAAAAACACAAGGATTCACAGAGAACAATGTTGATTAATTTCCAATAATTTACCCCAGACACTCCCACTTGGACACTTTCCAGCTGGACACTACATACTACTGGACACTACATACAATGCACTATAATTGAATTGTATGTAGTCATAGTACATTATGTATAGCATAGTATAGTATATATGTATAGTTTCATTATATAGATATTCCACTGTTACTTTCTTAGCTTACGCATGTTTCATGATAAATGCTTTTTATGTGATGTATTCCCATGCTTTTTGTTCTTGCTTAATGTAAATCGCTCTGGATTAAGAGCGTCTGCTAAATGCCTAAATTGTAAATTGTAAATTTTAAATTGGCTCATGTAAATATCATGGATTTTACACATTAAATACTGGTTCATTTTTGGAACCAGACCTTCAAAATCTCTTCCAAATCCATCAACAAGGCCTGCCATATGCACTGGAAAAATATGTGCTTGGCTATAGGTCAATTAAGAACACAAATGAATTTGCCTACACCTTGAGATACACAAATCGTGATACTGTACACAGTACCTTCTCAAAATGATTACTGTGTCCTAAATGTTCCCAAATACATTCCTGAAACTACGAGAGCTGTTTCAAGCGTCTTGCTTAGGGACAGGTCGAAATTTAAGTAGGGGTACCCCTGGAGGAAATGTGTGTGCCCTGATACAAAATACCATCACCCTCCCTCTGAATGAACATTTAAATCCAGTCCCCTCCCCAAGTGATTCAACAAAAATGAAGCACATGAAACGCTACCCAATTGCTGAAAAAAACTTGTTTCGGCTCACGTCTTGTCTAGACACTATTTAGTTGGTCACACAACAATGGCCCATTTTATGCATGTGCTATTGACACTAGGCAGCTTTGTAAAGCTGTGTAGTAGGTGTGAAGTGGCCAATCACAATGATTGACACACAGGAGGAACAATGACAAACTGTAGCCAGCGTTGGGAAGTACCAAGTGAAAGCAATGTTCGACTGAATTCAGAAAAGCTGTAAAAACCCAGACTATTTCATTATCAAAATGTAATTACCCTCCCTTGGACTCGAAATACAATTAGCTCACCCTACCTCTGACTAAAATTGAATCACCCTCCCCCTATTTTCCTCCAGGCCCCCTTTTTTTCCCTAAATTTCGCCTGGTCCCCTTACCCCACGCTGAAGTACTGCCTCATCTCCTGCCTGCGGGACCTCATGATGGCCTTGTACTCGCCGATGCGCAGCTTCTTGCCGTCCACCAGGCAGGTGCGTTTGGGCCGCGGCTTGTACTTGTAGTCGGGGTACTTCTCCAGGTGCTGCTTGCTGAGGCGGGCCTGCTCCTCGTAGTAC
>NC_137884.1:9584974-9589974 GCF_963924005.1 Protomyctophum bolini | reverse complement strand
CTCAATTCAAATTAAAATGTAATTAAATACAAGTGTGTGTGCGCGTATGTTCACTACGTTGTATGTTTCAGTGTCGTGTGCTCCTACCGTCAGAGTCTCCGCTCATGGTAAAGTCCAGCATGGCGTGACTAAACTTGTCCTCTGCCTGCTGCTTTAGTTGCTGGCTCAGACTCTCCAAGGCTGCCTTGTCCTGGAACCACACGCACACGCACACGCACACACACACACACACACACACACACACACACACACACACACACATCAGTGAATTCATTAATGAATAAGTCCCTGCAGGCTGCGCAGCACAATTGAAAGGTAAAACGAATTCTACATTACAATGTACAGCACATACGTAGTCTGTTCCTATCTATGAATTCAGACAATGCTAGTGAATTCCATTGATCCCCGGAGCATGTTTCAGTGCTGTGTTGGACAGGTAAAAGCCTGTCTGAATGTCGGTCGGCAGAAACCTTTCTATTGAACAGTTGTATCGTCGTTGGATGCCTGCTCGGCGCTTGCCACACGCATCCAAATGTGAGTGTTTGCATGTAAGGTTCGTCATTTACAACCACTTTTTGATGGTTGGATGTTTGACTGTTGACTGTGTGCGTGTGTGTGTGTGTGTGTGTGTGTGTGTGTGTGTGTGGGGGGGGGGTATGCACGTGTGTGTGTGTGTGGGGGGTGTATGCATGTGTGTGTGTGCGCGCGCTCCTGGCAGCCACCTGCATGAGAGTGGAGTGTTGCGGGCTCGCCTCTCTTGGCGCGAGCCCCGAGGGTCGACACATTAGAGCGCGAGAGAGCGAGGGAGCCCGGTGCAGAGGGACGAGAGTGAGGCCACGCCGCACGGCCCCCTGGGTATTTATTACAGCCAATAAAAGGCTGATTTACTGTGCATTTACATGCTTAATGCTAGCAGCCGGCGCACTCTGTAGTAGAGACCGTCTGCCGTTATGCACACACGCACGCACGCACGCACGCACGCACGCACGCACGCACGCACGCACGCACACACACACACACACACGCAGACACGCACACACGCACACACACACACACACACACGCACCAGAGCTGGCATTTTACATTTTAATTATACGATTAGGAACGGTTCCCAAAACACTGTTGTCTTTCAAAAACAACCTTCCAAAAAGTGCTCTCTCCCATTTTCCAGGCGACCCCGGGCCCCCAGAGCCGGCTGGATGGAGCCGGATGCCGCGCCGCTAATGAAATGCATTTCCTCCTGTTTTTAGTCCGATGGAATCTAATCGCTGGGCGGAGATCAACATTCTACCTCAATTGGAGTAAATAACAGTAAACGATTTGGGGGGGAGGGTTAGCTGAGAGATCGAATGAAGACAGAGTGTCGTATCGGGGAGGGGGGGGATAAACATTATTTTGAGAAAATTAGACTGATTAGACTATATCTATAAGATTGATGGGGGGGTGGCAGCAGGAACAGAGAGGGTGACAGCATAGTGCGACACTAAGCCGTGCTATGGAACGGTTTGAGTGCCAGACGACAGAGCCAAGACACAAAGTGGTGACACAAATAATCCTTTTTCAGTCCGTCTGAAATGGCGCCACTGCATCTGGAACCATATAACTGAAATAGCGGCTTCAACGGTGTGTGGAATACAACGCCACGGGGCTGGAGACGGAGGTTTAGATCAACTGTTATATATTGGCTTCACAATGACGACACACTTTTAAAGGTTCTAAAGGAAGTAGATCGATTGTTTTTCAAATATTATCTTTTTTATGTTTTTCTATTTAATTTTTTTACCTTAATGTTTTGCCAATTATTTGGGGGCTCACTTGCAATACCCTCGCGGCCCACAGGCTGGGAATCACTGCTCTATAGATCAGTGTCACGTGCACACTGTGTGTAGATGATGTTTTGGGGTTTTTTTCGGCTTTCGCCTTTATTTTTTTACTTTTTTGTAGAGGGATAGATTGAAAGTGGGCTGACAGCAAATGGGGAGAGAGTTGGGGGGGGGGGGGTTACATGCAGTAAAGGCCGTCGGGATCGGGAGTCGAACCCCGCGGCACACTGGATTACTAGCCAAGGTGCCTGGACGGCTGAGCCGTGAGATGATGTTTTTAAAGACCACCAGTACATATAGGTTTACAGCCCCAGTGTGGCGTTATAGTTCAGATCAACCCCACATGTGTAATGTATGCCATGCTCTACCTCACACTATAAAGGTTTTGTGTGAACGCCGTCATTTCACCCTTCTTATATAACAAAACATGAATCCACATTAAAGAGCCGTATTACACGCCGACGTCTCTGGGTGTGCACAAACGTTTGGTTACATTTGTACACGCTCAGAGAGTGAAATGAACACGGAGGATCTGACTGTGTGTGTGCAGTGGGTCTGAAATCCTCCAGACTGAGGGAGAGAAGGAGAGAGAAATACAGAGGAAGAGAAAGAGCTGTTGAATGTCAGCGCCGGTGCAGATGCTTCAAGCGCGCAGTTTCTGTGTGTGTGTGTGTGTGTGTGTGTGTGTGTGTGTGTGTGCGTGAGCGTGTCTGTGCGTGTGCGCATGCACGCTAGCTGACTCCGAGTGTGTTTAACAAATAACCACAATTTAGCCACGCTGCTGAGGAGCCGGGGCCGTCACTTCACATTACTGTCTCCCCGACGCTGCGCTCCGCTACACACACAGACACGCGCGCACACACACACACACACACACACACACAAACACACAAACACACACACACACACACACACACACACACACACACACACACACACACACACACACACACACACGCACTCACACAGCCCTGCAGCACGCCTCACAGACACACTCATTGCCTCTGAAGCGCCTCTGGTTTTTACCTTATCTAGCCCCGTTTAGTTTCAACACATTTCACTGAGCACATTGTGCAGTGATTCTCCTCCTACATAGCGCGCCGAGGCATGGCGTGTGGCAAGACAAATTAACACATGGTGACAATAACAGCATGGAGCGCAGGGTGACGTTTGGGCCCATTATGTGCGCATCTGTGTAGGATTTGAGACGTTTGGCATTGTCTGTAGCCATCCAAAAAGACATTTAAAAAAAAAAACTGACCCCCATTTCCGCTCCTGTATTTTCTCATCAATGTAATTTGAAAGAAGAATTTGTTGAAATTATTGTATTCTACGGTTTTAAAATTATTACAATAGGTTAGAATTATAATGTATTAATTAAGCATAATTAGTTACTAGGACTACTTATACAATATCACAATAAAGTCTGTTATTTTGTCATTGTTAAATCCAGTAATGGAACACTTAACTCTGAAGTACAGTAATCTGATTAGAGAATGATCATTAACTATGATCCATTACAGTTATTAATTTACATATATTTTATATACATTTTCTTTTTTAAACGTAGGCCTCCCTAAATCCCTTAAATAACCTAAATCACCTAAATGTAAGTCAGTGGTTCCCAAAGGACCCCCAAACTGATAATTAGCCTGCGGAACCCCATTTGAAAATAAATGCCCCAATACGGGACCCCAATACTTTTATGGCTATAGGGCACCCAGTTTGACCTGAATTTACGGACCCCTATTTAATGGTATAATTTAGCTGGGGACCCCCTGGAACTCCCTCAAGGAGCCCTAGGGAGGTGTGTCTGTAGCTTAGGACCCCTAGGGGACCACTGCTGTGAGTCATGGGTGGAGGTGTGTCTGTACCTTGGGACCCCTAGGGGACCACTGCTGTGAGTCATGGGTGGAGGTGTGTCTGTACCTTAGGACCCCTAGGGGACCACTGCTGTGAGTCATGGGTGGAGGTGTGTCTGTACCTTAGGACCCCTAGGGGACCACTGCTGTGAGTCATGGGTGGAGGTGTGTCTGTACCTTAGGACCCCTATAGGGAACCACTGCTGTGAGTCATGGGTGGAGGTGTGTCTGTACCTTAGGACCCCTATAGGGAACCACTGCTGTGAGTCATGGGTGGAGGTGTGTCTGTACCTTAGGACCCCTAGGGGACCACTGCTGTGAGTCATGGGTGGAGGTGTGTCTGTACCTTAGGACCCCTATCGTACCGCATACTATGGCACGCCGTTTTTCATCATTTTTGAGGATTTGAAAAAAATGAAAAAATGAAAAAAAACGATGGGTTATAGCCCATGTTTTTTGAAATTTTGGAAAAAAAAGTTAGCCTCGTTTCTCATCATTTTGGACCGTGGGCTATAGCCCATATCGTACGGCATACTATGGCACGCCGTTTTTCATCATTTTTGAGGATTTGAAAAAAATGAAAAAATGAAAAAAACGATGGGTTATAGCCCATGTTTTTTGAAATTTAAAAAAAAAAAAGTTAGCCTCGTTTCTCATCATTTTGGACCGTGGGCTATAGCCCATATCGTACGGCATACTATGGCACGCCGTTTTTCATCATTTTTGAGGATTTGAAAAAAATGAAAAAATGAAAAAAACGATGGGTTATAGCCCATGTTTTTTGAAATTTTGAAAAAAAAAGTTAGCCTCGTTTCTCATCATTTTGGACCGTGGGCTATAGCCCATATCGTACGGCATACTATGGCACGCCGTTTTTCATCATTTTTCATCATAAATGTAGACGTCTAAATGTAGACGTCTAAATGTGTACGTCTAAATGTAGACGTTTAATGTGTACGTCTTCTCTTATGGGGGTCCCTGGCATATCTTTTCAAATGGGGGTCCACGGGCTAAGTAGTGTCAATTTGGGGGTCCTTGACATGAAAAAGTTTGGGAACCACTGCTTTAAACACTTTAGCACTTTATGAACATGAACAAAATAGATGGGTCCCCCCTGGAACTCCCTCAGGTACCCCTGGGGGTCCCCGGACCCCACTTTGGGAACCACTGCCCTAGGGGACCACTGCTGTGAGTCATGGGTGGAGGTGTGTCTGTACCTTAGGACCCCTATAGGGGACCACTGCTGTGAGTCATGGGTGGAGGTGTGTCTGTACCTTGTCGGAGCATCCGTTGTTCAGGCTGAGGTTGCTGACGG
>NC_137884.1:9567474-9582474 GCF_963924005.1 Protomyctophum bolini | reverse complement strand
TAATTCAGAATAGAACCAGCTATAGGTACCCGGATATAAGACCACGTTTCCAAGATGGTGCCCAGTTTTGAAATCAGAGAAGAACAATAACAAACTTCAATAAAGACAAATGTCATCAAGTTTGTCACAAGTAGAAAGCTTTCAGGGACAGTTTTCTCAACGACCGCCTGTTATCCCACTTTTGTAGTCCCGTGAAGGACATTCAGCGTCACCCAAATTCAGTGGCAGAGTGAGTTTAACGTTGTTTAACCGTCATGTAATGCAATCAGATATAGGAGTAGGACTTTTCTGTTGGGATGCATTGGATGTCAAGGCCATGCAGAAAGTAGATTTATGACACTCACGCATAAAGTCCGGGTATGATGATGATGTCACGCACATACCCTCTATAATAGGAGGAAGAGAAATAGATTTATGAGGGGGGGAGAATGATACATCGAGTGTGTGCGTGTGTGGCAGAGAACATTAACACCCTGCAACAACATGCATGCATGTGCACGCACGCACACACACACACACACACACACACACACACACACACACACACACACACACACACACACACACACACACACACACACACACACACACACACACACACACACACACACACACACACACACACACACACACACACACACACACACACACACACACACACACACACACACACACACACACCCTTGAGTCCTACTAGGACTCCTATTCTAGTGACTGAGTAACGCCAGCACATGATGGGAACCTTGAAACTTACAACAC
Organism: Protomyctophum bolini; assembly: GCF_963924005.1. Taxonomy (NCBI): domain Eukaryota; kingdom Metazoa; phylum Chordata; class Actinopteri; order Myctophiformes; family Myctophidae; genus Protomyctophum; species Protomyctophum bolini. The sequence goes on along the minus strand of NC_137884.1, from coordinate 9,581,715 downwards.
AAATGGGAATCGAAGGCGCCCGCCAAACATACACAAAATGCACAACACATGTTCTACAGAATAGGATCGCACACAAACTTTATGCGTCCTAATCCACTTTTCGAAACAAAAAACATCTGGGGCCGCAATGTTGCTAATCTGATATTAAATCCTCCGATTTATTGAAAGACACTGAGATTAGCCAAGGAGTCTGAAAAATGGCTAACTGCCTACTGTATGGGAGGAGGAGGGGGTGGGATTGTGTGTGTGTGTGTGTGTGAGTGTGTGTGTACGTGTCTTTCCACGAGAGTGTGTACTGTATAAACGTGAGTGTGTGTGTGTGTTGTCATTGTGTCATTAATGCCGGTTGTTCGTGGGTCTCCTGGTAGATATAAGAGGCTTGTCTAATCTCATCGCTGATACCTCCTGTCTGTCACACACACTCCCTGCTTTTATTATACCCCCACTCCCTGCTCAGGAGGCAAAAGAAATGCGCTAATCTCTCTCTCTCTCTCTCTCTCTCTCAAATTGTGACTCATTCCTGTCATGTCTGTCTATGATTGCTGCCACCATGTTGACAATGGCGCCTATGAATAAAAACCATCTTCTTGTAATTACCACCAACAGAGCAGTATAAGTGTTGCCGTCCCAAACAACAATACTCGTAATGCCACATGTGCTGTGCATGTCTTTAGTTTTTACACGTGTATTACACAAGTGTCATCTTCTGTGTGAATGACTGTGGACAATGTGTCTCCTGTTGCTTTTGAGAGAGTTGAAGTATTATTTTGCGTGTGTGTGCGTTTGTGTGTGTGTGTGTGTGTGTGCGCAAGTTGTGTAGATGTACGCGCATGTACGTGCATAGCATTTCTGTCGGCCAGAAACCTTGTATGGTTTTTTTTTATGATATGCCCTATTTCGTTAAATGTTCCTCAAAAGTACTGACAAAAGCCGATCTACAAGCTTGATTGGCCTTTTTGAACTTTTAAAAGTGAATGAAAAATCGTGTCTGTGTGCGCGCGTGTGTGTAAGTGTGTGTGTGTGTGTGTGTGTGTGTGTGTGTGTGTGTGTGTGTGTGTGTGTGTGTGTGCGTGCGTGCGTGCGTGCGTGTCTTCGTCGTTCCACATACCTATTGAGCTCATTCTGGAGGGAGGTCCTCCGATGCTGGAGGGGGCAGAGCTGTACTTCATGGAGTGGCCCAGCTTGGTCACGGCTGCCGAGCTGACAGGGACCTGTGGGGAAGTCGGAGGGGAGTTGGGTGACTTGCTCTCGGGAGCCCTAGTCTTGGCCGACAGGTTCAGTGGCTGAGCACCCTCACTGTCCTGCAAAAACCAAAACAGCACAGGTCCCCCTGCCGTGACCACCGGGGAATTTGGACACCACCCGCCCCCGCCCCCACTCGGACCCCCGAGAACCAGTCCCAATGCTTTGACTGGGGAAAAATCAAACGGACCGCTGCCCTCATGCGCAGCGATCCGCGGCAAACCACGTGCGACACATGCCACCACGCAATGACTCCAAACCGCTCGGCGGCAAGCAATGAAAAACAGAGGGGGGGGGGGGGAATGACATCCACAACCGGTGCTACAAAGGATGGCGGGGGGGCCCACCCCCCCCCCCCCCCAAGGACGTGGCGTTTCACACACATCACACATGCATGTGCACACTCCACAGTGAAGGTCATGCACATTCCCAAAGACACATACATGCACGCGAGCGCAAGCCTGATCCGCGGCATGCTTCAAACAACGAGGTCAGTCGACGTGGCTACGAGCAGACACTTCAACAGGAGGTCGAGGGACGTCTTGGAAATATTTCCTTTATGGGAGCCACTTTACTTCATGGTCATGGAGTCGAGAATGCTACACTTACTGTACGCGCGCACGCGCACGCGCGCAATGCACACACACACACTGTGCTCAGTCAATAGCTCTTGCGAAAGGTTGACTTGTGTCTATGTTCATGTCATCGACAATAGGCTTTCTGTATATTTCCTGTACCATGTTCCATAATCCATCAAAAGGAATCGCGTAATCAGAAGACAGTAATGCCCAGCAACATCGTCAGCTAACGACAGACAACAGCAGCAATGGATGTGTGTGTGTGTGTGTGGGCCTGTATAACTATGCTTGTGAGCTATGGTTTAGTTGAGACATGGGCATTGCAAGGATGATCTTCCTTGTCCTCACACAAGAGCAGTTTTTATGGTTAAAAAATACTTTTCGAGTTAGGATTACACTTAGGAAAAGATGTGTATACATTTGGTGCATGTGTGCGGGCCGGGCCGGGCCGGGCCGGGCCGGGCCGGGCCGGGCCGGGTGGTTTGCTGCCACGTCTCCTATAAGCGAATCACCATGTGGACCGCTGCACGACACCGCTGTCGTCCGCGGTTATCACGTTAATCGCCATGGAAACATCCCCCCCCCACTGATGACCAAATCCAATCACGGGAGCGGTCGGGGTGGTCACATGACAAGAACAAGGAATTAGTTCACAGAGGGGCCAGATGCACACGGAGCACTTTGTGTAATTAAAACACTGGCAATTAACAGGCCGACACAACATGGGGCATTGGACCCACCGCGACAGCCAATCAAAATCCGTCGTGAGCTTGTAGATCTGCCTTTCTTTAAATGTATATGTTTACCCACAATGGCATTCTCATAAAAGAGATTTAACATGTCCTCAATCCATGTTATTGTGCAAAATAGGCATGACTGATAAGACCATAAGAATTATACAGTTATATAATATACATTTCAAAATACTACTCAACACCTACAAGGCCCTCAACCTCTCTGACCAAATGTCCGCTCCCTCAGCTCTGAGGATGCCCGGTATATCCTGTTTACAAGTCGCTGCCCCTCTCTCTGTATGTGGGAATCACTTCCATCAACCCACATCACAGCAGCTCCCAGCGACTCTTCTTTTAACACTTTTTTGCCAGGGAATTCTTCAAAGTAGAGAGTGCCATGAGCAGACATGGCCGATTTTACTCTGAAAAGCCCTTCCGTTCTTATACCTCGCGCTGGTCACGCTAAAGTCTCTCTAGAAGCGTTAACATTCCAAACGAGAGGCATGCTGAAGTCAGAAACGAAGACAGAACATTGTCCTTCTATAGTCTAAACCATGGAGAGTTCCCCCTTTTCCCCTCACTGTATATGTTGCTTCCTATATGATGAATTCCTGTTCTGTTTTTTAACTACATAGAAGTGTCTATTTGTATGTCTCTAAATGTTTTGATGAATTGAACAATGTGGACCCTGTTGTAAACAAGTGTAATGCTTAATTGGGTCGTCCACTCACAGTTAACAGTCTTTGTATTGAGTTTGTGCTTGAAATGTACTGTAATTCTACAAACTGTTAATAAATATTTCAATCAATCAATCAAAGATTAGGAGTTACGAGACATTCTTTTGGAGCCGTAAACAAGGAAGTGAACGGCAGTGTGCAATATGCGCGAAACAGCAAGGAGTACACTGCAGAAGGAGAGGCAAAAAAGAAAGAAAAAAATATATATCAATAAAAAAAGACCTAAAGACGCCTATACATGTCCAAGGCACCCCGTGGTTTTGATTCTAAAGACGTGTATACACGTCCAAGGAATAATTAGTGTTAAAACCGCTCTCAAACCCCACCTCTTCAGACTCGACTTCTCCGACTAAATCTGTGTCTGTTGTTCCACTGTTTGTGCTAATGTAGCTGAATGGGAAGAATGGGTCCCTGGTTGGCCAACCCTGAGTGTCCCTGAGCAAGAAGACACATGCAACTGCTCATCTGGTGGTGTATTAATAGCATCCTCTGCTCTGAATATTTAGGATGGGTAAATGCACAGGACGCATCTGCTGCAAATGTAGTGATAAAAACTATAATAATAATTATTATTATTATTAATAAGGGTAATAATAATAATAATAATAATGTATTATTAAGAAATACTGTCATAATAGACTTTTTAACCAATCCCAGCAGTACTAATAACAGCCTTATGATTGCTCTGCATATGAGTGCTTGCCACAATAACATGCTAATTGCTCCTGAGGGGGTTCATTCATAAAAGTTCACATGCGCACACACACACACACACACACACACACACACACACGCACAAGCACACACACACACACACACACACACACACACACACACACACACACACACACACACACACACACACACACACACACACACACACACACACACACACACACACGTTTGTAACTCTGAGAGGGTTAAATAAACTATCCAAACATCCGTCCTTCCCATAGAATAGAACGACGTCACATACTGTAGAACAGTAGGTCTAATCATTAGTCTAATTGCTGTTTAGCCGGAGTGGAATCTGACATACACTGGGATCAAAAGAAAGCCAGGAAATAAGTGTGTGTGTGTGTGTGTGTGTGTGTGTGTGTGTGCGCGCGTGCGTGTGTGCGTGTGTGCGTGCATGCGTGCATGCGTGTGCGTGCGCGTGTGTGTGTGTGGTATATCCACTCATTAAGGCAGACTTTTCCTGATTTGCTCATCTTGAATCATACTAAGCCTTGTGAGCCCCTCACAACTCAATTAAGCCCTTCCAATTAAGCCCCTACATATGCGTGCGTGTGTGTGTCACAGTGTGTGTGTCACAGTGTATGTGTGTGTGTGTGTGTGTGTGTGTGTGTGTGTGTGTGTGTGTGCGTATGCGAGCGACAGACGAGGCCTAACCGGATTGTCCTTCATTAGGGGGGTCTTTCTAGATAGACGGGGACCCCCCAAAGATGCCTTCACAGAGACAATGGCCCCCCGAGAAGAAGAGGAAGAGAGAAGGGGTGTTGGGGAACGGAGCGAGGATCGTCTCTGCGCTCACAATGTACAATCATGACCCATATTATGGTGGGCTTTGGCTGTGAGAGGGGTTTGAATATTTATCACAAATAGATAATGCCTGCTCCTCTTGTACGGCTGGATAGGGGGGTGGGGGGGGGTCCTCTATATCTGCACGCCAAGCCAAATCCTATGGTGGGAAGTTGGCCAACGTGTATAATTCCAGTATGGAGGAATTAGTTTAGACAGTAGAGCTGAGAGGCTTGGACCCAGTTTAGTCGACGCTAAATTAATACAATCCCTTTTGTGTCTCAACTGGCTGACGACATCGTCTCCGCAAACCCTCTCCAGCTGTGCAACTACAGTAGAAAGCATGCTGTGTGTGTGGCATTTCACCTGTGTGAATTGTCACATCCTTCTTATCACAAGATTTGACGGATCAAATAACTGTGTGTGTGTGTGTGTGTGTGTGTGTGTGTGTGTGTGTGTGTGTGTGTGTGTGTGTGTGTGTGTGTGTGTGTGTGTGTGTGTGTGTGCGTGCGTGTATTTCACCTGTGTGAATTGACATGTGAAAGTCACATCCTTCTTATCACAAGATTTGACGGATCAAATAACTGTGTGTGTGTGTGTGTGTGTGTGTGTGTGTGTGTGTGTGTGTGTGTGTGTGTGTGTGTGTGTGTGTGTGTGTGTGTGCGTGCGTGTATTTCACCTGTGTGAATTGACATGTGAAAGTCACATTCTTCTTATAAGATATGACGGTTCAAAACACTATGTGTGTGTTTTATTTCATGGTCGCATGCAAGTCCAAGGGTGACATATGGTGCATAATTTGCACTGCACTATCGTATGGGTGTGTATGCATGCCTGCCTATAAGATCCACCCTTGTGTATAAGTGAAAGCTGTGATTTGTTTTTGCGTAAGCGTGTGTGTGCTCTGTATGATCATGTTCTACACCTGAGTGGATGTGTGTGTGTGTGTGTGTGTGTGTGTGTGTGTGTCACCCCGGGGTAAAGCACTTAAGCGATGTGTGCCTCAGTCCAAACAGCTGTGAGCAGAGGTAGGCAGCACGTCTCTAAATGACCAGAGACCTCAGAGAGGCCACAGTGGGAGCACACACACTGAAATATGCATGTCACTCACCCCAGAGAGAGAGAGAGAGAGAGAGAGAGAGAGAGAGAGAGGCAGAGAGAGAGGGGGGGCAGTGAGTGAGAGAGAGAGAGAGAGAGAGAGAGCAATCCAGTGCAACAAAAAATAAGTAAATGAGAGAAAGAACATGGGCTGGGTGGTGGGGTGATTGACAGAGATGGACGGCAGTGTCAGCCTACATCAAGAACAAACTTGAGGCGGATGACGTCGTACGTTGTCTTTTACTGCCCTAAACAAACGTTAAAAGTCCATAGACTTGGCTGCTACATGGAAAGCCATGCATTGGAGGGGCTCGCGCCCCTCAGAAAGAAAGAAAAGGCTACGGGGAAACACTTTGAACAACTCCTATAGTACCTCCCCACTACTCCTGCAGGGGGTTTGGAGTTATCACGGTCAGTGGCTGAGCGGGAGGGCCTGTCGGGGGCAGTGCAGGTCCACTCCCACCACGTTGGGGGGGGGGGGGACATTCCGGTCAGTGGCACGGGCCGTGCTGGTCGCCTGACAGCCCAGCTCCATATATATGGTAATAGGACGTGTGTCATGGGGCGGGCGGGCTGGGCTTTACTGGGAAGAGAAGGAGGGGACGTGAAGGGAGGCAGAGGGGCGGGGTGATGGACGAGGGAAGCAGTGGTGTGATCTCTGGGGTGAACCACTGAGGTCAAATACAACTGGCCTTAATCTGCTGTGTGGCCCTGAGACTCCCCGGGAAGAGAGAGAGACACTGAACTGTGTGTGAGGGGGGGATCGAATGGGGGGGGGGGAGGGAGAGAGAGAGAGAGAGAGAGAGAGAGAGAGAGAGACTGCACTGTGTGAGGGAGAGAGAGACTGCACTGTGTGAGGGAGAGAGAGACTGCACTGTGTGAGGGAGAGAGACTGCACTGTGTGAGGGAGAGAGAGACTGCACTGTGTGAGGGAGAGAGAGACTGCACTGTGTGAGGGTGGGGTCGAAGGGGGAAAGGGATGGGGACAAAGTGTAGAGCAGTGGTTCTCAAACCTTTTAATTTCACAGATCTCCATAACTCTCGACCAATGACGAGGAGAAGCGAGAGAGGAGAGGAATGGATGGACAGGACAGGATTGGGGGTCTTCTGTGTGCCGACCAGTGCGTGTGCATGCATATACCTCGCACACGTGAGCGCTTGCACACAAACACACACCCACACCCACACCCACCCACACACAGCCCAACGGTCAACCAGATATTCATGGTATATTCCACTCCAGTGGACACCAGGCCTGGTAAGTCTGGGCATCCAGCCGAGAAAACGGTGAACACCAATAACCTCCACACGAACCTTTCACCGGCTGGACGGATGGCTCCACTCACTGCTTTGACCAACATGGCCAATGTTAGACTTTCCTCTCGCAAGAAGACGTGCACTTCAAGGCAAGTTATTAGTACGGGGAGCGGCCACTGATCTCCTGCTCACTTTGATGAGAAAACAAAAACAACCACCGGATGCAAGACGACTCTCGGAAAACAAGCGAGGGAACACTTAGCACATGCAACACACCACAACCCCCTGACGCATATCACCATCTTTCTCTCGCTTGACCTCACACATCACACACACACACACACACACACACACACCTCCGCACCCCCGTCCCCCTCCCTTACCTTGTTCTTGTGCGGTGGCGGGCTTCGGCCCTTGTCGCTGTGTGCGTGTGTGTGGTTGGGGGGAGAGTGTGTGCCCATGCTGGCCTGGGGGGCCAGGCTGCCTCCGTGCTGCTTAGCCCCGGGGGACACCTGCATGGCTGCCAGCTGGGCTGCATACAACTGCTGCGAGGAAAGAGAGAGAGAGAGGAGGGGGGACAGTGGGGGGACAGTGGGGGGACAGTAGGGAGGAGAAAAAAAACGAGAAGAAAGGAATGTCATGAATTAATGAATACTTGGGAGTGTACAAACAAAAAAGTAGATGCTGGCTAAAAAGCTCTGAAGAAGAAGTGGAGGCCATTAGTGACCTGCCAGTGTGTTTGTGTGACAGAAAGAGAGAGAGAGAGTGAGAGAGCGAGAGAGAGAGAGAGAGAGAGGGACACAGTCGATGGGACATCTACTCTGTCACTCCCCCCCCCCCCCCCGGGGGAGAAGCGCTAACAGCCTTCCTGAAGGGCCATGTGTGTGTGTGTGTGTGTGTGTGTGTGTGTGTGTGTGTGTGTGTGCCCTCCAGGTGCATCGTGGGAGAAACAGGAAAACACTCTGGCTATCGAGGTCGCACAAGAGAGATAGAGAGACACCAGAGCGAGAGAGAGAGAGAGAGGTCAGTTCTCTCAAGGTGAAAAAGTGATGATGGGGAGAGAAACAATGCAGGGAGTGGTGTGTCAGAGAGAGAGAGAGAGAGAGAGAGTTGTGGATCTATGTGGCAGATGGGACAGAATGGTGCACTGTGCCCCTGTGACTCTCTTCTTGCACACTGTGCACTGCCAGTATGTGTGCTCACTCACGCAACCATACTGTACCAAAGCAAAGATAGACTCAAACGCACACATGGCTGCACGCGCGCACACACACACACACACACACACACACACACACACGCAATGCTGCAGCTATAATGCATGTCTAAAACTAATGCGAGACAAAAATAATACAAAAACCTTCCCTCTTCCCACTTCTTATTTATGTAGTTAATTAATTTCCAATTATATATTTTTTTAAAAGCATCCGCGTGTGGGCTGCTATGGTGAGAGCTGGTGTTCAGGGATATTTATACAATAGCATCGTCTCACACAAAACTGTCTCTGGACAATATTAGCACTGCTATTGTACAGACAATACAATATTCATAAATAGTTCTCTCTCTCTCTCTCTATATATATATTATGTCCTCACAAATATTCATATTTTCCAAAGCACACCCAGGCTGAAATTACTTTTATGTGCGCTAATTCAAATCTCCAAAATGCTTTGCTTCCTTTTATACACTATATATATATATATATATATATATATATATATATTTACACACACACACACACACACACACACATATATATATATATATATATAGAGATATATAGGTAGATATAGATATAGATATATATATATGTACATACAGTATAGGAAGGAACAGGGGGCTGTGTGTGAGAACTAACTGGCATGTTGTTTTGAGTTGTAATTATTATCATTATAATCCCCCCACCCTCCACTGTTTTTCACTGAGTTTAACTTGAGTCCTTCTGTTGCCTGTTGGCTGGTGGCCACCAGCCAAAGACAAAGGCTGCTTTATGCAAATGGCGCTCGGGAGCGCTTGTTTTATTCTCTCCTGCCATCATTCCCTCTCTCTCTCTCTCTACACGTCTCTTGTCTGTCGCATTAGTCACTCTCCCATTTCTCTCTGTTGTCTCTAATAAAGACATCTACTTATTTTATATAACGGAAATATAACAAGACATACCCCACGCTTGGTGGAACACAACATGCATGCAAGCACTCACTCAGATAGATGTAAACACAACAATGTCTAGTGGCCAGTCTGAGAACAACCATGAATCCCACAGACATAACTGCACCGTGGGCCTTCACTGAATCGACACAACAGCAATATTCAGCTTGGGAAACTGTCCTGTTTCAGTGGCACATTCACACAAAGCATTCTCAGCAACGCACACAATACGCATTCAATCGTTTGGCATGTTGGTTTCAAATTAGCAAAACAATGTCGGTGCCAAGAAGTCCACTTAGGAAGGATTTCAGCGTGTGCGTGTGTGGGGTGTGTGTGTGTGTGTGTGTGTGTGTGTGTGTGTGTGTGTGTGTGTGTGTGTGTGTGTTACCATTTAACACGGCGGTGATGGCGTGCTGGGATGTAAGGATGCATACAGCCGTGTCAGGGAGGGGACCCCCAAACTGATATGTATTTGGCCGCGAAATATTGTGTGCCATGGGACCCCAACAATAGAAGATTTGTGTTAAAATCATTCAAAATCATTCCGGTTTCTTTAAAATGTCTCGAAAATAGCATACACTAGGCAGTAGAATAATTCTTTCATAATGTAACACATTATATATATTTTTACGTAACACTGAATTCCATTATTACATGCACTTATACTATTACATTATGAGCTTGTATTACATTTAGGTTATTATTACGTTAAGAGTTGCTATACAGCCCCCACAATGTGTGTTAAGATCTACAAGCTCACTGGTTTCGAATTGCCAAAGGAGGAAATGAGGTTAATGTGTTTATACTGGGGACCCCCTAGAACCCCCTCAGGGACCACTGGGGACCCCCTAGAACCCCCTCAGGGACCACCGGGGACCCCCTAGAACCCCCTCAGGGACCACCGGGGACCCCCTAGAACCCCCTCAGGGACCACTGGGGACCCCCTAGAACCCCCTCAGGGACCACCGGGGACCCCCTAGAACCCCCTCAGGGACCACCGGGGACCCCCTAGAACCCCCTCAGGGACCACTGGGGACCCCCTAGAACCCCCTCAGGGACCACCGGGGACCCCCTAGAACCCCCTCAGGGACCACCGGGGACCCCCTAGAACCCCCTCAGGGACCACTGGGGACCCCCTAGAACCCCCTCAGGGACCACCGGGGACCCCCTAGAACCCCCTCAGGGACCACCGGGGACCCCCTAGAACCCCCTCAGGGACCACTGGGGACCCCCTAGAACCCCCTCAGGGACCACCGGGGACCCCCTAGAACCCCCTCAGGGACCACTGGGGACCCCCTAGAACCCCCTCAGGGACCACCGGGGACCCCCTAGAACCCCCTCAGGGACCACCGGGGACCCCCTAGAAGCCCCTCAGGGACCACCGGGGACCCCCTAGAACCCCCTCAGGGACCACTGGGGGTTCCCACGTTGATAAACAGTGGCGTACAGTATAGCAGACCAGACCATGGTTCAGTCACTTGTTGGCAATTAGCTGCATCATGGCTCCTGGTGAGAGAGAGAGGGGGGGGGATGGGCATCCAAGCATGAACCCCTGGTCCCCCCATCCTCTCTCTCCCCCCCGCCACCTCCCTGCAAGCCAAGCCCCTCCAAGCGAGTGCACGCGCGCGTGTCTGTGTGTGTGTGTGTGTCCTGCCATATTTGAACCAGTGGTTCAAGGGCTCTTGGACTGAGTTGAGTTCCATTACGAGGCCAACTACCGTCACTCACAGCCAGCTCAGTGGGTTGGCGAGTAGCAGTGGACACTGACTGAGTACATTTACTTGAATGGTATACTCACTACATTTTTCAGAGTTTTAGATTTATATAATCTTTGGCCCAGGCCGTGGCTCAGCGGTCCAGGCACCTTGGCCGATAGCCCGAGTCTGGCAGTGTGCCGCGCGTTCGACTCCCCATCCCGACGGCCTTCACTGTATGTAACTCCCCCAGCTCTCTCCCCTATTTCAGCCTGTCCCTCTATAAAAAATATAAAATAAAGGCAAAAGCTGAAAAAAAAATATATATATAAAAAAAGATTATATATATTTTTGCCTGCTGATGACTTTCACTCAATTTTAAATAGAAATGTTGTACTTTTGACTTTCTCTGACTAGAAAGGAACGTACACAAATATATTATGAATTAATCACACTTAAGCCTTATTTTAAAATATAGTGAAAAGAGTAAAATAATGATATAACTTTGTGTATTTACTTTGTCCACCATCACTCGCATGCTTACAGAGCAGCAGCGCCACAGCGCGCCCAGAGCATTGCCACATCCACATGCGTGTCAGCAAACAGGAAGTGACAGCGCAGAGCCCCCCAGGGTGGAGGAGAGCACGCGCACACACACACACACACACACACACACACACACACACACACACACACACACACACACACACACACACACACACACACACACACACACACACACACACACACACACACACACACACACACACACACACACACACACACACACACACACACACACACACACACACACACACACACACACACACACACACACACACACACACACACACCACAACAGACACACAGTCATGCACACACTCACACACAATGAGTGAAAAGGGGAAAATGCGATTGCGGTCGCAGGATGGAAACAAGGAATTGTGTGTGTGTGTGTGTGTGTGTGTGTGTGTGTGTGTGTGTGTGTGTGTGTGTGTGTGAGACGGACGGAGTAACGATAAGAGGCAGACCCTCCCTGACTTCCGTCTGAATGCTTAAGACCAGATTTCTTCTCTATACTTCTCCCTCTAATCTCCTAATGTCACACTTACTCCACCACTAGTGCATCTCTACAGGGGAGTGTGTGTGTGAGTGTGTGTGTGTGTGTGTGTGTGTGTGTGTGTGTGTGTGTGCCCTGACATATTCACTTGTGTGCATACACAAGTTACACGCAAGTTACTGTAGCTATACACCAAGTGTTGCTGTTGCCGGCAAAGCTAAACCTTATTGTGGATATATGAGTATTATTGAAATGCTGTGCGTACACTTGCTTCCACCCCACAAACTATCACATGCGTGCGCCTGCGCGTGCACACACGCTCCTTTCATGCTCTCATGAGAACGCAGTGTTTCTCTTGACATCGGACGTGCACGCGTGCGTGTGTGTGTGAGAGAGAGAGAGTGATCTTCCGCGGTCAATAATCTGCAGCTTTAGTAAGATTAGCAGCTCTGCTGTTCTTTGTTGTGTGAGAGAGCCGTGTTGCAGAGCTCTATTGTGTACACGGACACCAAGGGCCATTGTGCCGCTGCTAATGGATTCCTCTGTCTGTCTGTCTGTCTGTCTGTCTGTCTGTCTGTCTGTCTGTCTGTCTGTCTGTCTGTCTGTCTGTCCTGTCTTGCTGCCTTGCCTCTATGTCATGTCCTCTATCTCCGTTTCTGTCAGTCATTCCGTCTATCCAGTATCTTTTGATCCGCGTCGTTTTTCACGGCATTCTTTTTGTCGGGTTCACGGAGGCCGCTTTGGTTTGAACCGATGAAGATGTCGATAAATGGAGAGATGTAGAAACTCGATATGTAGAAACTAGAAAGAGTGCCGAACAGAAATGCAGGTGGTATAACGCGGAGAGAGAGAACATACGAACTCTGACACGGCAGAGACAGATTGTTGAATCGGAGCCTTTCATCACAGTCAACCCCCCCCCACCCCCTGCTTCCCTGTCAGTCCGTTCAGAGCCTCACTTTCTTACCCTGACTCCTTTGTGACGAGAAGCAGGAGCAGAAATTAAGCGAAGCTGACCCTCGTTCTGATTCCGACGAGACAAAAGGAGAGCAGGCTAAATGAAAAGAGACAGAGTTTAAAAGCAAACGGACACAATGCCTCCTTTGTTCCACCAGCGCGGCTTCATTTCGGGGACAAATAAGACTCAATGGAGAGGAGAGACCACGGGACACACACACACAGAGACACGGCTAATGTTCTTTTAAGAAATATCCCAAGCATTCTGATTATTTGCTTTCAGAAATGCCTCGTGTACTCAAAGCTATTTTCCACTTGGAAGTCGGATGACTGAAGAACAACTGTTAATGAACACACAGGGGGGCCAAAATGCTCTCAAAGGGCTTCACGGAGTCTTTACACCCAGACATGATTCCACGGAGACAGAACAGCACTTTGTTGGAATAATGCTGGTCTATGTGTGCGGCATACAGCCATGGCTGAACAGATGCATGTGATATGTGACATGGTGTCACAGGGTGCCATGATACAATGTGCCGCAGGTTTTTTTTTCCTAAATCCTCCAGTTTTCAGAAAATAAATATGATTTTTCAAAAATAGCAGACCTACAAGCGAGTGGCTCGCTACGAGCTTGTAGATCTGCTATTTTTCAATAGCTAAATTATAACAAGTATGGGTTAACCACTTGGAGCCCCGTTCTGAGGGGGTCTTTTGGAGAAAACAGCCGCTCTACGTGCTCGTAACGCATCGCAAACGTGTTATAAGATTGTAGATATTTGTAGATATACATGCAGTCTATTTTCTAGTTATCTTTTTGCGTATGGAGAAAAACGGGAGGTGACCTAGCATAGAACCCTGGTGGACTCTGGCCAACCAATAGGGTTTAATTGTTTAAACAACAATCATTTGTCATACATTGACGTTTTAAAATAGCTCAAGATGTACTTTTCTTTCCCAATGTCGTTGAGACAAATCGTATCTGTGTCATCTCACACCTCTCACAGCCGCTACTAGTTTAAACCAATTGGAAATCCCACCCTCAACCTATATTCCCATGATATCATCTGCCTAATTGCAGCGCATTCTACCAGACCCTGTCGCGTATGGACGTTGTGATAAAACCCCATATGGGTCTATATATTTACACTCCCAGAGTTCCAATAATCCTCAGGCTCCTTCTGTGCGGTTATATAGCATCTTATGGTGTCTCTGTTA
>NC_137884.1:9559974-9562474 GCF_963924005.1 Protomyctophum bolini | reverse complement strand
CAGCCATGGTGGTGGGGATGAGCTGGAGAGGGTAGGGGTCACCTGGAGGGGTCAAGAACACACACACACAATGAGAGATCAACAAACAACATTTCACAAAGCATGTGAATGAATACATTAATTTAATATAATATTTTATTTTTTCAGAAAAAATGCTAAACTTCACATTTTACGCGCACGCACACGGCCAGCCTCCCTCTCTCTTATCTCCCCGTCTGCCTCATGTCTCATCATCTCTCTCTCTCTCTCTCTCTCTCCCTCCACCTGAGGTGTTCTCCTGTGCAGCTGTTAAAGCCGGTCTTTGTTGTCCGCGCTGCTGAGCGAGCCTTAATGAAAAGGCTGATTGTGTGGCGTCCTCTGTCTAATACCCTCTGACAAAGAGCTGCTAGGTGAGGGCCTTCTGATAAAGGCCGGCCCCCGTGTCCTAATTAAGGACCACCACTGTCACCGCTTTGGCTCTCCTCCGTCCTCTCTCTCTCTCTCTCGCTCTCTCTCTCCCACTCTCTCTCTCTCTATACCTCTCACTTTTTCTCAGTTTGTCTCCTTTTGTCAGGAGAAGAGAGCTTTTATTCCCTCTGCCTTTGTCCCCCCTGTCTCCATCTCACTCTCTGTCATTCCCTCTCGTGCATTATACACGCTCCGTTTGTCTTTGAGCTCTGTTCCTTTCCCTTTCTCACTCGCTTTCATTTTCCTTTTCCCTCTCGTTTGGTCAAAATAGTTGAGGGGTAATAAATGAGAAGAAAGATGGGCGAGGCCAGGAGGAGATGACAGAGGAGAAGAGAGTAGGAGAGCGAGGGAGAGGAGCGCATGTTATTAGTGACCAGGTGCAGATAGGCCGTACCGTAATTACTCCGAGAGAGCAAAAGGTCAGAGAGGAGAGGGGGATGAGAGATGAAGGGAGATAGTGGAACTGAGGGGTTGATGTTCCACAGAAAGCACAGAGATGGAGATTAGAAGAGGAGGAGAGGTGAGAAGAGATGACAACAGAAGGAGAACAGAGAGGCGAGACCAGGGGCGGAAATCAACCACACGATTCAGCCCGTTTGCCAGCTTTCCGAACTCATGTTCTTTTAAGAGAATCGATATCAGCCCTCTGTCCCGCATGTTAAGACCAGAATTAAATGGCCAGAGTTTATTGGCTTTATTAGTTTGTTCTGATTTGCAGCTCCCAGAAGACAATTCATCTGGTGTAGGCAGCTGTTTGTGTTGTGTCACCACAGACCATGAATAAAACACCACACACTCTCATAGTTAAATGAACAGTGAGGAGGACTGCACTGTGCATATTCCATCATCCCACACTGGTCTAACATGGAGGAGCATTCTGGTTAATGTTCTCAGGGTTTGACCTCAACCTGACTTGGCCCCTTAGCAGTCTGGTTATATTTGGAACTTCTATCGTGTGCACGAGCATGTTTGTGTGTGTGTCTGTACTGTATGCATGCGTGCATACTGTGTGTGTGCACACATGTATGTAGATACACGTGCATATGTGCATGTGTGCGTGTGTGCATGCGCGTTTGCGTGCATGCGTATGTCCGAGCGGGCGCATGATGTCCAAATATGCCATGAAAGCAGACATGGCTACCCAACATATTTTCCCATATCACTCTTGTTCTTAAGACGAAGAGTTCAGGCATTCTTGTCTCGTGAGCGGGAGAAGGGGGGTTTGTCTGAATTATTCCAGGCCCTGTGTATTCTAGGAGAGATGGCTCCCTTCTCCTCTGTCCCTGCACAAACACATGATATTTATGTTTCTCCTGGGGGCTCCCGAGACAAAAGAGACGGACAGAGAGGGAGATAGAGATAGAGATAGAGATAGAGAGAGACAGAGAGAGGGAGAGAGAGAGAGAGAGAGAGAGAGAGAGAGAGAGAGAGAGACAGAGAGAGGGAGAGAGAGAGAGAGAGAGAGAGAGAGAGAGAGAGAGAGAGAGAGAGAGACACACAGAGACAGAGAGAGAGGGAAAGACAGAGGGAAGCAAACATGTTGCTCTTGGCTGGTGTACCGCGGCCCCACCGGACACAGCCCGGAGTTCTCACTGACGGATGGATGAGAGAGAGAGAGAGAGTAGTGGAAAAAGTACTTACATTTTGTACTTGAGTAAAAGTATATCAATACTGCAATGTAGAAACACTCTGTACTTACAAACTAAAAGTTTGGTAATCAAAATGCACTTGAATGTGCCAAAAGTTAAAGTACTCATTATGCCGAATGTCCTACAAGTTCTTTTGAAAATAGCCAAAGTTTAAATAGGGCTGAAGACGTTAATGTGTGTTTTGTAATACTAATAATAATAATCTACAAAATAACTAGAAACTAAAGTTTTCAAATAATTGTAGTGGTGTAAAAGTATATTTGTGACTGGGTCCAATGCTTTGTGCCGCAAAGAGGCATTGGTCATTTTCTGTTTTTTACAGATTATTAAAGTAGGCCTACAGAATGTAAGCTTTCATATGATGTCTCATTCAATGAAATTGGAAACTATTTGAAGGAGATATG
>NC_137884.1:9557999-9559774 GCF_963924005.1 Protomyctophum bolini | reverse complement strand
AGATGTAGGCATTAGTGCTGGTGTGCATGTGAGGCAACCCAGTGACCCATGCACTCACACACATGAATGATCCAGCACACACACACACACACGCACGCACTCACGACACTTCATCCTCCACATTACTGAGGCAGAGTGCTAAACTTTCACAACAGCTGGCCTCCCTTCTTCTATGTATGAGGACATCTCTCTCTCCCCTGTGTGTGTGTGTGTGTGTGTGTGTGGTGTGTGTGTGTGTGTGTGTGTGTGTGTGTGTGTGTGTGTGTGTGTGTGTGTCCGCGCGCGCGCGCGCGCGTGCGTATGTCATGAGAGAGCCATTCAACTTCACAAAGTTTCACAAAGGAGAAAAAGTAATCTCCTCTGTTGGGTGGCTTTGGCAAGGAGAGGAGAGGAGAGAGAGGAGAGGGAGAGGAGAGGAGAGGAGAGGAGAGGAGAGGAGAGGAGAGGAGAGGGCTAGAGACAGAGAAGAAGGAGACAGATGGTTAGACTGAAACAGTGTTCTGCCAAAACCAACACACAAAGAGTCTTGAGTGACTGACTGACATGTAGAGAGGAAACTACAGATAAGAAGGATAGACGAGGCAAGAGAAAGAAAGAAGGAATGAAATATGGTCTGTTTTTTAATAGAAAATGTCAAACCCTTGTGGCATAAAAATGATTTCAAAACCACATAACCCAGAATCAGTCTTTTATAAGATATAAGATTGGGAGAACTAAAGGCCAATTCATACTCTGTCGCATGACTGGGGAACAACATTTTTTTTCATTTGATTACTAGTCCATACCCGGGTATGCACATGCCTCAGCCGTATATGCAGACTTGCCAAAAATGTGAATAAATCACTAAAGAGCGAAAATGTCTCAAAGCTAATAGTGAATCGTTCCCTCATTTCACTGCCAATAACCTTTCAAATAAATAATCTCAGAATTATTTGCATAGTTTCCAATGTCTACCACATCCATAGTCCACATGTTCCTGACATCAATCTGCATCAAAGCAGGACATTATCGTCATTCATTTTTTAGGTTGAAATCCCTGAGCCCGTCTTCGATTGGCTGTGATGTCTCGCCTGACAACCAACCAACAACCAATAATACCATGGCATATCCCATGTATCTGGTCTATGGGACCGGAACTATAGATGCCAGAGCCGGTGCCCCAACTATACGTATGGCAGACTTGCTTAAAACGCTATTCAACAGCTTCAATTTGAAGAAAGTTGAAAAGTCACCTGCTTCGTCAGTCCCTGCATATGTCATTGCTAAAATGCAATCGGATGGACTGGCCAACCCATTGAGGAGAAAATCTATGGATTATTATACTGTAGGTTTTTTTCATTGTATTTATTTTGTGTTTTGGTTTTTGTGACAAGGTATGAATGCGCTTTAACCACTAAATGTGCATGCATCTCAATTTTGGGTTTGTCTTTCTATAGGCAAACTTTTTCATATCTTTTTCATAAAGAAAATAATGAATAAATAATTCAAAACTTCCAGACAAAAAAACTTTCAAGACAAAAAGTATACTGTAGGACTGAAGCGGTTAAGAAGATGTCTGACTATTTTCCATCTCTGAGTTGGGAGTTGATGTGGAATCTAAAGGATACAGAAACAACAATCCACAATAACATTTATTTATGCCCTCATTGTCTGGTTGTGAAGAGCTGCTTTTACTTGGGTCACAAATCACAATACCGTTCCTGAGTGTGTACTGTGCATGTGTTGTTCCTCTCGCTGCCCTCTCCCATCGCAACGCCAAAGGGGAGGCCAGAGCT
>NC_137884.1:9545499-9547999 GCF_963924005.1 Protomyctophum bolini | reverse complement strand
ACCTCACAAATGTACTTAATGTGATAATAATGATAAAATGTAGATTTGTTTTATTATTATTTTGGCTCATGAACTCATGAACTGATCCCAAAGGGCAAAGTCTGTGTTTGTGTTTGTGTGTGCGTGCGTGCGTGTGTGTTATAAAACAATGTGAAGTACATGGTGACAATTACACTTTATTGTTGAAAGATGCCACTAAGGGCACAGAGAGACGCTGTGTTTGTTGTAGGTGATTTATCCCTAAAGCTGTATATTTCTTTGAGTGTGTGTGTGTGTGTGTGTGTGTGTGTGTGTGTGTGTGTGCGCGTCCGCGCTCGTGTTTTTGTCGCTTTGTAGAGCAAAGCCTCCCAGAAGCTAAAATATACAACAAAGAGAGAAACCCTTCTCTATGCAAATACCTGGCAGAGTCTTGCCTGTGAGCTTGAAAAGTGTGTGCGTCAGAATGTGTGTGTGTGCGTGTGCGTGTGTGTGTGTGTGTGTGTGTGTGTGTGAAATTCATCTGCTCCAATACAGCATGCCCTCAATTCATTCCTGTGTAACATCTCTATGTCGGAACTGCCAAAGGCACTCGTCTCCCTGGGCTAGGTGTGTGAGCGAGATGTGTGGCTGTGTGTATATGAAAGAAAGAAAGAAATATAATATAGACAGAGAGAAAGAGACAGAAAAGAGAAGGAGAGAGAGTGTTAATATAACACAGCTCTGTGTACACATTTATTGTATTGTTTTATCTTCATCGTTTTGTTCCACTTTTGCTTTGGCAATGTAAACGTATGTTTTCTCTTGCCAATAAAGCTCCTTTGAGTTGAATTCAATTGAGAGAGAGAGAGAGAGAGAGAGAGAGAGAGAGAGAGAGAGAGATGGAGGAATGGAGAGAGAGAGGCTCTCTAAAGAGATGTGTCTGGCTTTCAGACCTGTAGTGAATCCACACAAATTTCTACCTAAGGAATCTGGGTGGGGGTTTCCGACCGTTAAAATCTGACCATTTTGTGGTGTGTGTGTGTGTGTGTGTGTGTGTGTGTGTGTGTGTGTGTGTGTGTGTGTGTGTGTGTGTGTTTATATCTATACACATAGGCATAATGACATGTTTCATACACATAGAGCCCCTATGTATTTGAGTGTTCGCTCTGTTTCAGGAAAAAAAAAACACATCTGAATCACAGACATTCATAGAATAAAAAAAACAAACAACACGTAGGAATCTGTCTTGGTGCCATTTTGCACAAGAAAATAATAACACCGTGCATGAGTGGGTGAACACCTATATGAACACATGTACAGTGTGGGACCATGGAGAGGGCCACTATAGTCCCACACTCATCCCAGAGGGGCCACCTTGCACATTACTGTCGTAGCAAAAATAGACCATCTACAAGCTCAAAACACGTCGCATCAGCTATTTTTGCTATATTTGAATTGAAATCTTGACAAGTTTTTATTAAATTATTTTCAAATGCTTTTAATTATAGTTATGTTAACTTTATGTGAACTAGTGAACTAAAGAAAGAAAGAAAGAAAGAAAGAAAATGAAGACCATTACTCTATCAAAAGTAACTGACAAATTGTCAAATAATATAAGAAAGTGAAAAAAATAGCTCCTAAGGATCTGCTCTTTTCACAATATCTGTGGAGTCCCCATGCAGTTCAAATATGATTATTGTATTGTAAAAATGAAATTATACATGTCGGGTTGTCAGGGCAGCACCAGTTGGGCCTCCCATTTTGGGAGGGAACCCCTTTTGGAGTTAGCATTATGTTATAATTTAGCTCTTGAAAAATAGCAGATCTACAAGCTCATACTAGCTTGTAGGTCTGCTATTTTTGAAAAATCGACTGACATAGAAACATAGCCTTTTCAGAAAACTGTCAGGATGTACAAGACATTTTTAGAATCTGATCTCAGGTCAGAATGGGTTAGTAGAATACCTCTAAACGTGACATTCAGTGTGTAAGCGGTAGGAACATAATACACTCAGTTACAGTGTTGCGTACATGTAGTACCTGGTCTTGCTGCTGCTTGGCGAGCTCCATCTGCTGCCTCTGTTTCTCCATCTGCGAGGCGGCCAGCTTCTTCTGCTCGTCGTGGGCCGCCAGGAGCTGCTCTCTCAGGCTGCTCAGCTGGCCGATCATCCCCATCAGCTGGCGCTCCTTCTCCGCCAGGCTGTCTGGGGTACCTGGGGGGAGGTCAAGAGGTCGGAGGTCAGACGTTTGAAGCACTTTGGAATAAAAGCATGCGGGACTTGAGATGGAATCGCTGCTGCGGCGGCGAGGCTCGTTTGGAAATGTGAAGCGGCCATTGAGACTCCGTAGAGGAGACGTGCTGTTGCAGGTCGGATGAAAGCCATATCTACGTTTTTGAGAGGGGGGGGGTATATTGTCAGACAGCCTTTTTGTAAAAAAAAAACCCAAAACAAAACTAAACTAACTTAACTTAAATATACGGCTGCAATTCTTTCCAGCACAGTCGTCTGTCAAACGTTTACAGTCAGTGCTCTCGGACACC
>NC_137884.1:9537999-9540499 GCF_963924005.1 Protomyctophum bolini | reverse complement strand
AAAAAAGAAAATGCACACCCCACCCAGTTATAACTCTATGTCTGTGTCCCTTTTATGTCAATATATGGAGTTATTTGTCAGGCATGCCCAAATATGGAGTCTATGCAGATGTCAGAACCTCAGTGTGGTGTCAGAACAGGACAGCTCCATATATGGAGATCTAGGGGTGATCAGGTCCTGAGCCCGGCCAACGGCTATCCGACGGACACGACACCGGGCGCTGTGGTAACTTTGTTACATGTATCAAAAATATGCTTAAATAATATGTCAATAATATGTTAAAAAATTAGTCCATCAAAAATGTAAATATTACAAAAAATAACTACATAGTTGTAGTGTGGGAAATGAAATGATGACTAGTACGGTGTGACTAATTCAGTGTGTGACACTGCACACACAAATCCAGATTCGAGATGTTAAATGTGAATAATATATATTTTTAAATATATATATATATATATATATATATATATAATAATACATTTTATTTATAAGGCGCCTTTCAGGGCATATATAAAACACAATAAAACAAATAGAAATTATACTATTGTGCCTTCTACACTTTCAATCAAACCCCGAACTGTGACGCTGGAGTAACTTTTGGACCAGGGGCTGGCTGTGCCACCCTGCCAGGGTGGCATGCACACTGACAGCTAGGGAGAAGCGGGGGGGGGGGGGGGATTCTGTGAAACCGTGGGTGGCACACGTCGTCAAGGAGTATCGCCCCTCTCTCTCTCTCTCTCTCTCTCTCTCTCGACGGCTACTGTCAGCACGCCATCAGCCTACAGTAGCAGACTGCACCCATATTTTTGTCTAACAACCAGCCCTCTCTCGCCCCGCACCCCCCCTCCCCCGTCCAATCTTCCTGGAACTCAATAGAAGTGTGTTTTATTCTATAAATAACCTTATGCTATGGGGACATTGTGCCACTATTGGTTGTGTGTGCGTGCGTGCGTGTGTGCGTGTTGCTCAGTGAACCACATGGGGCCTTTTAACAGTGTTGCTTCTCGACTCATAGTCACTTTGTTCCTAGGCGAAGAAGAAAAAAAAGCCCTTTGACGCGATTCAATGGAGGGTTCAATTCAATGAGAGCGTGCTCGCGCAGCACCGGCGCGGACGCGAAGGAACACCTTGTGCATTTATCGCGCGTGATGCGCGCGCTATGCATTGCCAGGGCACATGCACGGACGCAAAACACACGCATATACGTATACCACCCTGCCCCGGCCAACACACACACACACACACACATACAGTACTAATTTGCGTGCACACACACACACACACACAGGCGCAGGCGGGATGCTCCTGCGCAGAAATGTCAGCGCGGCAGGGAGCGAGGAAACATGGTGTTTGGATCAATGGAGCCCCCCCCCCCCACCCTCTCTCGTCCTTCTTTGATTACATACTTCTTTGCTTCCTAATGAACTTCAATTAGGGCAGGAGAACGGTGTCTGTGCCCCGGAGTTATGTGAAATAATTGCTCGGCCTCTCTGTCTCGCTGCTTCGCCTTTCCTCGCTCTATCGCTTACTCTTGTGTACTCCCCCCCCTGTTTTTTGTCACCCCTCGTTCTCTCATTGTTGTTTTTGTCATTTTAACTATGGCTTCATACTAGTGACCCTATACCGGATAACTTGATTACCGACACGATCTTGCAGGTTGAATGGCATATTTTTTCATTTTTGGGCTAGGGGTGTTAATAGTTAATCGATTAATCGCCGAAATTAGTTGGTTAAACGTATTAGTTGAAAATGACGCGGTCCTATCATTGGGTGGTTTTCTGTGAATGTAATGCTGTCTGTGTCTGTATCGTCAATGGTCAAATAAATATTTGATTAAGGAATATAATATGCCTTTTGTATTATTTCTGTATATCAGCGAAATTAAGATTTGTATGTTAGACATTGAGGGAAATTAAGATTCTCAGATGTTTTGCAAAAACGCCGCTTATCAACTATAACCGGTTGATCGATCGATAAGCTTATGGAAACGTATCTAGATTAATGCATTAATCATTATTTCACATCCCTAGTTTGGGCTCATATGAGTGTGCGGGAAGTGGAGGTTATAGCGCTCTGTCTGTTGAGTTGAGTTAAAACAGATTCAAGTTGAGTTGTTGAGGTCTCATTGGGGTGAACAGTGGTCAGTCTCAGCTGGGTTCACGTCAGTTCAGTTGTATCAACTGTACCTTTGAGTTCCGCTATGTGTCCAGAGCCCATGGCCAACAGCTTGTCCTTCCAGTCCTTTGACAACAGCCTCTCAATGCTGGGGGCCTCTGCAGGGAGCAAGGAGCCATGGAGGGAGAGGAGAGGAGAGAGAGAGAGAGAGAGAGAGAGAGAGAGAGAGAGAGAGAGAGAGAGAGAGAGAGAGAGAGAGAGAGAGAGAGAGAGAGAGAGGAGAGAGAGAGAGGAGAGAGAGAGAGAGAGAGACGGAGACAGAGAGAAAGAGAGAGAGGGAGGGAGAGAGGGAGAGAGAGAGAGAGAGAGAGAGAGAGAGAGA
>NC_137884.1:9533489-9537799 GCF_963924005.1 Protomyctophum bolini | reverse complement strand
AACTGGGATGGGCTGTGCCTTTTATGCCCATATATGGAGTTATTTGTCAGGCATGCCCAAATATGGAGTCTATGCAGGTGTCAGAACCTCAGTGTGGTGTCAGAACAGGCCAGCTCCATATATGGAGATCTAGGGGTGATCAGGTCCTGAGCCCGGCCAGAGGCTTTTGTGCTGGTTCTGGACAACCGGCTATCCGACGGACACGACACCGGGCGCTGTGGTAACTTTGTTACATGTATCAAAAATCTGCTTCAATAATATATCAATAATATGTTAAAAAATGTGTCCATCAAAAATGTAAAAATTACAAAAAATAACTACATAGTTGTAGTGTGGGAAATGAAATGATGACTAGTACGGTGTGACTAATTCAGTGTGTGACACTGCACACACAAATCCAGATTCGAGATGTTAATGTGAATAATATATTTTTTTAAATATATATATATATATATATAATAATACATTTTATTTATAAGGCGCCTTTCAGGGCATATATAAAAAACAATAAAACAAATAGAAATTATACTATTGTGCCTTCTACACTTTCAATCAAACCCCGAACTGTGACGCTGGAGTAACTTTTGGACCAGGGGCTGGCTGTGCCACCCTGCCAGGGTGGCATGCACACTGACAGCTAGGGAGAAGCGGGGGGGGGGGGGGGGGGGGGGGGATTCTGTGAAACCGTGGGTGGCACACGTCGTCAAGGAGTATCGCCCCTCTCTCTCTCTCTCTCTCTCTCTCTCTCTCTCGACGGCTACTGTCAGCACGCCATCAGCCTACAGTAGCAGACTGCACCCATATTTTTGTCTAACAACCAGCCCTCTCTCGCCCCCGCACACCCCCCCTCCCCCGTCCAATCTTCCTGGAACTCAATAGAAAGTGTGTTTTATTCTATAAATAACCTTATGCTATGGGGACATTGTGCCACTATTGGTTGTGTGTGCGTGCGTGTGTGCGTGCGTGTGTGCGTGCGTGTGTGTTTGTGTGTGTGTGTGTGCGTGTTGCTCAGTGAACCACATGGGGCCTTTTAACAGTGTTGCTTCTCGACTCATAGTCACTTTGTTCCTAGGCGAAGAAAAAAAAAGCCCTTTGACGCGATTCAATGGAGGGTTCAATTCAATGAGAGCGTGCTCGCGCAGCACCGGCGCGGACGCGAAGGAACACCTTGTGCATTTATTGCGCGTGATGCGCGCGCTATGCATTGCCAGGGCACATGCACGGACGCAAAACACACGCATATACGTATACCACCCTGCCCCGGCCAACACACACACACACACACACATACAGTACATGTACTAATTTGCGTGCGCACACACACACACACACACACACACACACACAGGCGCAGGCGGGATGCTCCTGCGCAGAAATGTCAGCGCGGCAGGGAGCGAGGAAACATGGTGTTTGGATCAATGGAGCCCCCCCCCCACCCTCTCTCGTCCTTCTTTGATTACATACTTCTTTGCTTCCTAATGAACTTCAATTAGGGCAGGAGAACGGTGTCTGTGCCCCGGAGTTATGTGAAATAATTGCTCGGCCTCTCTGTCTCGCTGCTTCGCCTTTCCTCGCTCTATCGCTTACTCT
Source organism: Protomyctophum bolini (assembly GCF_963924005.1). Taxonomy (NCBI): domain Eukaryota; kingdom Metazoa; phylum Chordata; class Actinopteri; order Myctophiformes; family Myctophidae; genus Protomyctophum; species Protomyctophum bolini. The sequence goes on along the minus strand of NC_137884.1, from coordinate 9,536,209 downwards.
TGTGTACCCCCCCCCCTGTTTTTTGTCACCCCTCGTTCTCTCATTGTTTATTTTGTCATTTTAACTATGGCTTCATACTAGTGACCCTATACCGGATAACTTGATTACCGACACGATCTTGCAGGTTAAATGGCATATTTTTTCATGTTTGGGCTAGGGGTGTTAATAGTTAATCGTTTAATCGCCGAAATTAGTTGGTTAAACTTAACAGTTAATAACTAATCTTTATTAGTTGAAATGACGCGGTCCTATCATTGGGTGGTTTTCTGTGAATGTAATGCTGTCTGTGTCTGTATCGTCAATGGTCAAATAAATATTTGATTAAGGAATATATATGCCTTTTTGTATTATTTCTGTATATAAGCGAAATGTAGATTTGTATGTTAGACATTGAGGGAAATTAAGATTCTCAGATTCTTTGCAAAAACGCCGCTTATCAACTAACCGGTTGATCGATCGATAAGCTTATGGAAACGTATAGATGAACTATTAAGGTATTAATCATTATTTCACATCCCTAGTTTGGGCTCATATGAGTGTGCGGGAAGTGGAGGTTATAGCGCTCTGTCTGTTGAGTTGAGTTAAAACAGATTCAAGTTGAGTTGTTGAGGTCTCATTGGGGTGAAGAGTGGTCAGTCTCAGCTGGGTTCACGTCAGTTCAGTTGTATCAACTGTACCTTTGAGTTCCGCTATGTGTCCAGAGCCCATGGCCAACAGCTTGTCCTTCCAGTCCTTTGACAACAGCCTCTCAATGCTGGGGGCCTCTGCAGGGAGCAAGGAGCCATGGAGGGAGAGGAGAGGAGAGGAGAGAGAGAGGAAGAGAGAGAGGAGAGAGAGAGAGAAAGAGAGAGAGAGAGGAGAGAGAGAGGAGAGAGAGAGACGGAGACAGAGAGAAAGAGAGAGAGAGAGAGAGAGAGAGAGAGAGAGGAGAGAGAGAGAGAGAGAGAGAGAGAGAGAGAGAGAGAGGGAGACAGAGAGGGGATTCAGCTGGCTGGCCAACATGACAATAAAGCTCATTTAAAGTCCATTTGCTGTAATAAAGGCAAGCAGCGGCTCAGCCTAATGGTTGCATCAGCGAGAGAGGGAGAGAGAGAGAGAGAGAGAGAGAGAGAGAGAGGAGAGAGAGAGAGAGAGAGGAGAGAGAGAGAGAGAGAGAGAGGAGAGAGAGAGAGAGAGAGAGAGGTGGAGAGAGAGGAGAGAGAGAGAGAGAGAGTGATCAAGGAAAACCCAGAAAGCAACAAGCAGGCGAGAAAAGAAAGCCAGACAGGGGGCTAGTAAGTGAGAGAGAGAGAGAGAGAGAGGAGAGAGAGAGAGAGAGAGAGAGAGAGAGGCTTTCTCCCTCACCTGCTGTGAGAGAATCATTAGCCCTGTGGGTCTGAGACAAAGAGAGTCTTAATGCACCCACCACAATGGACACATTATCAGCTACAGCTTTGTTTTCGCACGCACACACGCACGCACGCACGCAGGCAGGCACGCACGTGCTTGTGTGAATGCCTGTGCACGGTAATACATGGACAAGCCAGCATGCACGCACTTAGATGAGGAGAGATACAAAAGTGCACAAACACAGGCAGTCAGATGAACCCTCTCACACATGTACACATCAGCGCACGCACTTATACACTCACACTCACACTCACACCACACACACACACAGCCATCAACTCAATCACCCCATACTGTGGTTCAAATGGACAAGGAGAGAAGGGGCAAATGGAGAGGCAATGAAAGGGTGAAAGACCAAAACACTGAACAGAGAGAGAGAGAGAGAGAGAGAGAGAGAGAAGGAACAAAAGAGCGATAAGTCAAAATTTTGAAATTTAATTTATCAAAGAAATACCCAAGAGAGAAAGAGAAAGAATGGAAGAGAGAGAAAAGCCATTATGGTTATCCAATTGCAATTGGGTCCACACACACACACACACACACACACACACACACACCTGCCACAGCACCGTAGTGTGTCTTGCAAAACCTTAGGTGTGTGTGTGAGAGAGAGAGAGAGAGAGAGAGAGCACTATATGCACTCCCTGGAGGTCTGACTCAGGACCTTACCTCGCTAGAGACTAGAGAGCATCACGCTCCACTGACCACTGCTGTCTCTCTCTCTCTCTCTCTCTCTCTCTCTCTCTCTCTCTATCTCTCTCTCTTCAATTCAAAGGAGCTTTATTGACATGAGAAAACATACGTTTACATTGCCAAAGCAAAAGTCTCCACGCTCTCTCACTCACACTCACACACACACACACACACACACACACACACACACACACGCACGCATGCACGCACGCACGCATGAGGGTGAGAGAATACAAATGGACGCCTGAGGGTAAATGTTTACACTCAGTAAATTTACAATGTTTTCAGTACAATGTTCAGTACAAGTGTAGTGAACTGAAAGACTGCCTGGTGATGGACTTAACACCAGCCTGTGTGTCTGTCTGTCAGACAGACAGACAGACAGACAGACAGACAGACAGACAGACAGACAGACAGACAGACAGACAGACAGACAGACACAGACAGACAGACAGAGTGATCCTACACCACGCCGCCCCCTATGTGTGTGTCTGTGTTTCCTGTCAGCAGATAGAGAGAGAACGACAGTGCAGAAGTGTAATGAGAAGAAGAAGTATTAGGAGAGCATTAGGACAACGAGGGGAGAGAGAGAGAGAGAGAGTCCTCCCTCTTGACAGCTGTGTCACCATCACCCCAAC
>NC_137884.1:9525989-9528489 GCF_963924005.1 Protomyctophum bolini | reverse complement strand
GCTCTCACCTGCCAGAGAAAAAGCACCGCGACAGTATCAGGGGAGAGGGTGATCTCTGATTGTCAGATCACATCTGATGATGCTCCCCACTTGAAAGTGGTCTGCACTGCGTTTAACCCATTTTGACCTGAGATCAGATTCTAAAAATGTCTTCTACATCCTGACAGTTTTCTGAAAAAGCCACGTGTCTATGTCAGTGGTTCTTCGATTTAAAACAAATAGCAGACCTACAAGCTCGTAGCGTGCCACTCGGTGGCGCGCTATGAGCTTGTAGATTTAAGCAATAAGCCACGAGAGGTCTCAGGTTACCGGGTATTTTACACTGGCTGGGGGCGTAGGAAAATCCGACGCGCAGTGGAGGGTCTTCTACCTCCCAGCCAGTGTAAAATACCCGGTAAGCTGGGGCCTCGAGTGGCTTATTGCTTTTCTAAAACGGTTACAAACATATAGCAATATTAACCTAATAAAACTATTAAATTCACAAAAGTAGCTACGCTTTGCGCCACCAGAGCGAGCGAGCCAGAGCCACAACACTTCCTTGTTTTGCTCGGCAAGTAGCCTATGTGACGGGAGAATAGCGCTTGATGTATTTACGGGGCTGCCTGGAGCCACACATTCAGTCATATGAGCCGGGCGGTGCTTAGACGCCCGCACGGCATGTGTTTGTAAAGCAATCAAGCGCTCCCCTTGCCCAGTTCAGCTACAAGGCTGCAGGATGATACAAAGTGATTGAAGGAGTGGGTTATCGGTGAAATTTACACCGGTCACGTGACGGTAACCAGCCAATCAGAATGAAGTATTGGGACTACCCGTTTTAGAACTGCTATTTTTCAATAGCTAAAGCATAACATAATGAAACGCATGAAACGCAAGCAGCAACCTGACAGCGAACGCGATGCATGAAGAAACGTCTAAAAATAGTGGAGTTATTTCTTATTCCGTCATTCATTTTGCTGGCGACCACACGGACACATAAGCGGCGTATTTCAATTAACACAACCTTCTAAGAATAGGCCCCGGCACGACACGTATATATAAAGTGATTTTTTTTTTGTACAAGGGTGTCAGTTAACAATTTAATAAATTGAAAATCCATTTATCTGAAAACAGCGTTTTGCCCTTCACTCTGCCGTGCCGTTCACTATAACAGATGGTGTTGTGGGTGCTTATGTCCAATTTGATTTGAACCAAAACCTCAGCCAATTTTTAAACTGGCATGGAATCCACGGCGAGCCAGATCCACACATACTGGCAGTCAGAAATAGCAGCGGAGAGAGGGCGCGACATTGTGAGAGAACCACGAAGGGCAAAAAAACTTTACTAATTTTCTTTTTATTTCAGTTATTTCTCCCTCACTTCCTCTCGGTTTCTTGTCTTTCTTCCATTTTTCTTTCTTTCTGGCTGGAGAAATTAGTGATGCATCTCTCTCGGATTGAGAGAGATGTATAATGCTCGCTCAGTGTTTATGCGCAGGCAATTGCACGCGCACACGCACGCACACGCGCGCACACTTACTTTCCCATTGCCTCTGTGACCTCCATTACCATTAAATGGTGTTTTGATAACATCTAGACATTTGAATCAACCGCGGACTAGTTCTGCTGGGCCCTGATAGTCTCCGATAGCCAGGCCATGCCACTGCACCTTATTAAGGACAATCCGCCGGGCCGAACACAGAGCGATTTGCATTTTACAGCCCTATACTTTACGGTCTGAAGAGAGAGAGAGTGTCAGCCACCATACTGATAAGTGTCAAATACTGACGGCTAATTGCCTGGTTAACAAACAGAGCCATATAGGGGACTTTTGAATAGATAGTGTGAGAGAGTATACAGGACAATGGTTTGAAACAGCCTCCCTAAGCATCATTTAAAAGCTTCCTTTCTGACTATACTGTGACAAACGACTGCTGGGAAGAGGGTGAACCTCACTTTATAATGTGGCATTGTTTCCACGTTGCTAACAGATCCTTGTGAAGCCCACAGGCTAAAGAAGGACTTGTCTTTCTCAATCGTGTACTGGTAATCTTTTTTTTTAATTGTTTACTTTGTATGGTAGCCACATGAAGTGCTATGTCTTGCCCCTTAGCCCTTATCCCTAAACTTCCCTTTTGGTGTTTTAACCAAAACATTATTTTATACTTTAACTATTGAAAAATAGCAGATCTACAAGCGATACGAGCTTGTAGATCTGCGTTTTTAACTAAAATCTTTGCTTCTGGGGGGGGTTCCGTTTGGTTTCATTTCACGCTCTCAAAAGTTACATTATTGTTAAACATCTGCATTACTTAATTTAAAATGACACAATTAGAGAATGTAGAAGAATTGTTATTTTGATCAACATTTGCCTGTTATCTCATCAATACAGCATGGAATTGTGGACAAAATATTCTTTAGTTTTAGGTCTAAGAGGCTAAATGTCATCAAATGGTGGTCCGTGGCTCAAATACTAAATACATAAGGTCCTTGATATGAAAAGGGCTGAAAACCGCTCATATATA
>NC_137884.1:9513489-9520989 GCF_963924005.1 Protomyctophum bolini | reverse complement strand
GGAGCAGACGGTGTGTGTGTGTGTGTGTGTGTGTGTGTGTGCGCGCGCTTGGGGGTGAGGGTGGGGTCGGGTTGGTGGGGGCCTATTAAGTGTGTGCATCTATCAAACATAGATAAATGTGTGTGTGCTGTGTGTGTGTGTGTGTGTGTGTGTGTGTGTGTGTGTGTGTGTGTGCGTGCGTGCGTGCGAGTGCGTGGGAGTGCGTGTGTGCATGGGCGTGTGTGTGTGTGTGTGTGTGTGTGTGTAGGTGACAGCTCCAGCCCCAAACTGACTAGCATCTGGCGGTGGCAGTTGTTTCAACAGCTGAGCTGACAGCATTAATCTGAGCGCACTGAAATCAAAAGGAGACAACACCTGTTCAGCCACTCATGAGCCCAGCACAGGGAGGGGGAGGGGGGAGAGGAAAAGATGAACAGAGGGGGGGGGGCAGAGGAGACGAGAAGAGAGAGAGGGAGGGGGGGGGGGGGGACAGCTGAAAGGGAAGGGATGAGGAAGAGCAAGGAAAGGGAGGATGGAAAAGGTTGGAGTGGATGCACAGGTAGAGATTATGGATGCGAAGAGGAGTGTGAGAGAAAGAGAAGAGGTGACAGAGTGAACCCACACTCACACACACTGCGCACACACACACGCACACGCACACACACACACACACACACACACACACACACACACACACACACACACACACACACACACACACACGACGAGCTAAGCAGAAAGGGGCAGTGGGCCAAGTGAGAAGGGAGGGGCGAGTATGGAAAGAGGAGAAGAGGGGAGGGCTGAATGGAGGGATGAAGAGATATCCCACAGGGAGGGAGAGTAGGACAGACAGACAGACAGACAGACAGACAGGTCAAACATGAGAGCAACCAGTAGCACCCAGGCTAGGCCACAAGCTAAGCAGAGGCTGAGCAGAAGTGTGTGTGTGTGTGTGTGTGTGTGTGTGTGTGTGTGTGTGTGTGTGTTGCTGGGGTGGCTTGTCTCCCAACATCTGGCTCAAATAAGAGGAGAGTTGTGCTGTGGGCCCGGGGTCGCGACCCCTGAGGCAGACAGCACAGGCACACCACTTCATCTAGTGAGCAGCCCTCTGACCAGCATGCCAGGGGTTAATTAATATAAACCCTCTCACTTCAAACACTGACTGACTGACTGACTGACTGACTGGCTGACTGGCTGGCTGACTGGCTGGCTGGCTGGCTGGCTGGCTGGCTGGCTGACTGACTGACTGACTGACTGACAGAATGGCAACAAACACAAACAGATTCCACAGACCCACACACACAAAACAAATACACTCAAATAAGAATATCACGACACATTATTGTATACATGCCAAAGATTCCTCTTTACAGTAAAGTCAAGCTTCAAATTGGGTCCCCCCCAACCTCAGTGGGAATAGGAGTGTGCGTGCGTGCGCATCGAGCATGTCCCAACGGAAACTGGGGGCGTTTGCAAGGCTGCCATTACACTGATTGTTGGCATGTGTCCGGCTCACAGGGCCACACCCTGTTGGCTGAGGCATTGTGGGTAGGTAAGTATCCAGGTTGTGTGTGTGCGTGCGTGCGTGGGTATTAAAGGTTATTTACTCTGGTGTGTTCTGGTAAGGCAGACACATACTGTACCATTACTGTATATCCGACAGTATGTACCTCCACACCAGTCACATGCCTCTAATCAACCTGTTTATACCACTCAACTTCTGGGTCAAGCCCTTAACCCTGTGCAGACTACTGGGTATAAGACTGCATATTCTGGTCAGGTCTATAATGCATTATGATAACACATCAACACGTCATTTTTTTCAAGAGTTAGCCAGAAGCAAATTTTGTATTCTGTAGTCCCTGAGCAGGCTCTTAAAAGTGGTAAATTAAAGTATCCATGCAAAAACATACAAAATACAAAAACAAGTAAACTACAGGGGACAGAACTATTACAGTGAAAGGTGACACCAGTGACAAAGGAGCTAATACTAATTATAATAATTACTCATGATTACAATTTTGGTTTGCTTTAAGCCACCTCTTCAGGTTAAATTTGAAGGTATAGTTGGAGGTCTCTCTTATTTCTGTATAGTTTGACTTTTCCAGTGATGGGAGGCTCTAACAGAGAAGACTGTTTTACCAAACACACTACATCTGGTTGGTACTTAGTATGACAACTGATAACATAACATCATGACATATTATTAAGTGCTGGTCATAATGCATTGTAAGCTCAGTGGAACAGTCCATACCGGAAAAGAATAGCAGCCCTCGCGTTGTATCCAACAGGATTGTGAGTGTTGGTATATTCTTTTCTATATGGACTGTATCTAACCGTGCTCCCGATACACTATTACCTTGAACTACTCAACTGAGTGCTGCTTGCTGCTTCGCCTTTCTTCAAGCTCAGTGGAAACAGCCCATTATAACTATATATACCTCCTGAACTGCAGCCGCCCGCAATGAGTGTCATGATGCCTTATAAGCGCATTATAATGCATTATAAACTCACTTATTAGTATACAGTCTCACCGACTGTGCGCAGTGTGACATTACGCTATGTACAATGAGGCTAAAATATAAAATAAGTCGCTAGAGTATAAGCAGATTGCGCTACTTTGTTCACAAGCCCACAAAGGATACATAGGGGAAAACGAGGCGGGTTCTTTTCTGTCATACACGTATAGGACCTAATCGGTATACATGGCGGAATTATGTATAAGCACACACATACAGTATACATAGGAATGCATGCATGCATGCATTTGGTGAGAAGTTGAGAACGCATAATTAGAAGAACAGAGGAGAAGGCAAGGTTTGTAATGTGTATATCTTCCAGTCAGTGCTGTTGTGTTGACTAGGGTTGGTTGTATACTAACTAATGTCTGTTCTCTGTCTTTTCGTACTGTGTTTATCCTCTTAAAATAGCACAGGCATGCACGTTTGCAACTGGTCAATCTAGCTACTGTACGTGTTGCTCTCGTTTAGTCGTCCTTTTTGCCACAAATTTGCACAATGGGGGGGGATCCGTAATATAGATTAGAACTGTTTGACCCTGGCCTGGGCCGTGGCTCAGCGGTCAAACAGTCCTTCCCTGAGGAAGACCAAAGTCCTAACTTCAGCCACACGGGCCCTGCCAAACAAACAACAACGAGCAGACGTTGGAGTGCTCCAGTATATTGTATTTGGGTGGTCTCTCCTGAATGCCCAGGCAGGTGGTGTCATTTTCCCTGATGCAAGTTGTCCTAGCTTCTGCTGGCTGAAGCGCACTGGACTTCTCTTTACATCATACTAGATTAGAACACCTGTGTGTTGTAATTAAATGTTAATAATTGGCACCAGTTTATGGATGACGTGTCGAGAGAAGAAGTATGAGTTTTTCTGTAACTTATACACACTGTACATACAAACTGTTCATGTACAAAGCATGCTCAGTCAGGTACTGTACATGAAAACAAATGCACCAAACATTGTTGGCATAGCCAATCGCAATTTAATATGCAAAGTTAAGTATAATAATATTTGCAAGTATAATAATATTTGCAAATACCACAAACTTGAAAAGATTGTGTTGCAGCACGAGCTCAACATCTTTAGCCGAGTTTATTAGCTTTAATGTAACTAATTCAAATTCATAGTTTATTCAAAGTTTAGTTCTGTTTGTTAACATTGACCTGTGTAACGCGTGCATGAGAGGAGAGGATATTGACCATTGACCATAATGCAAAAGTTTGGAAAAATCTCCCTAAAATAATGGATTCCTTTTTTTCTTTCGCATTATGTTTTTGTTCGTATTTCAGAGTTCAAAATTAGAATCAGGTATTTCATGTTCATTTCTGCGCCGCCGTGGTATTTTAAAAGACACAAATGCATAATTCATGAGGGATTGCTTTCCATTATTTAGAGTTAACTGCTAAAACGCCCGCCTGAACAACATAACATTTGCATGTTAATAGAAATGTCTGGACAATTTGCATAAATGTTATACGTCTAAAGGAAAAGTGTGACACCTTTTTTTTTAATTTCAATGTCACTACAACAAGAGAATACGTCAGTTTGTGGGGCAGGCAGGGTGAGCGCATTTGTTGGTGTTAAGTGACTGATGAAAAGTTTTAGAATGGGAAATACAGCTGCAATTTATGTCACCTAAAACGAGAGAGAGACATGAAGAGGAGAAGAGAAGAGAAGAGAAGAGAAGAGAAGAGAAGAGAAGAGAAGAGAAGAGAAGAGAAGAGAAGAGAAGAGAAGAGAAGAGAAGAGAAGAGAAGAGAGAATGCAGTGAGTTTATGAGTAGGCTCAATAGATATAGCATGGTTTCCAGTGATGTGGTCATGGGACGTTCTATAGTGTTGAATGGGACAGAATGGGTGGATTTCAACACATCGGACCCGTCTAATTTTTGGGAGTCAATCATGGGAGGTCTGCATGTGGTGTGTGGGACACACACACACACACACACACACACACACACAAACACACTCAGTATGGGACAGTCAAAGTCTGACTTGGTCACAATAGACTGGCTATGGAAGCTCTGGCTGATTCATGAACCCCAGGGCTTTGTCCCCAACTTAATGCCACACCGGGAGGCCAATGATAGACACGCACGCACGCATACACACACGCATACACACACGCATGCACGCACGCACGCACGCACGTCATCAGGAAACTGCAGGACCCTCTCTCTCTCTAAACCCCTTTATACTCATGTAATGGACAATGGTTGGGGTACTACTTTTCCCAACCACCCCCCCTCAACCAACAACACACACACACACACACACACACACACACACACACACACACACACACACACACACACACACACACACACACACACACACACACACACACACACACACACACACACACACACACACACACACACACACACACACACACACACACACACACACACCATTCATCTGCTTAATATCGCTCATCTGGGCCCAGAAGAATAGCAGAAAGGAGTTTCATCCCCACCGATTGTCTCGCGCAAGGCCAGCGAGAGAATGCCACGTTGAAAAGCAGACGCAGAACAATTCAATAAGCAAAAGTGACTTGAATGCGCCTTTCATCGAGCCAACAATGGCGGGCCCCACAATAAGCCTCAGGTTCTCCCCACCAAGACGGGCGCTTTCTCATGCTACAAAGACAGACGAGGGGGGGGGGGGGGGGAATCTAATAAGATCGAATCGACATGAATTGCAAAGCCAAATCCATCTACGCTCGCGCTATTTGGTAAAAGTGAACAAATACATCTAGCCCGCCCCAACTTCCTTCCAGCACAACAACCACTGAGAGGTTATTGACAACAATGAAGTGCAGATAATACGGGCAGATAAGAAAATAAAGGTTCTCCGACAATGACACGTTGAGTTTTCTGTGAGACAGTACAGTGTTTTCAAAATCCCAACGGTGTGCAGTCTCCTTCAAGTATAGTATTGTAGTAGTATCAGGGTCGCTGCTTGCCTTGACTTGAAGAAATCAATTGCGACTGAGAAATAGCAGATCTACTGTACAAGCTCACAACACATTTCAATGTGACGCGTTGTAAGCTTATATAAGAGGGCTTAACAATGTCATCTTGTCATAATATATATTCTATATATGTTTTATCGATTCCTCACTTCACATCCGTCCTGGTGTAAATAGCATTAACACCATTATCACTATGAAAAGGATAGATGTTGTACGATAACAAAATCAAATACAATACACAACAAACAAACTGTGTGGGAGTTGCATTAAAAGTGCATCAGTCCAGGTGAGTATAATGTCATGATAAGAGTATCTCTTTAACGAGCTCTGGCCGTCTGTTTACAACCATTTGACTTGTTCTCTCTTTCCTATCTGGCCGGCCCCTTTAATTGGCAAACAGGAGGACAAATGTCTCTCTCCCTTACTCTCTTCTTTCCCCCCTCTCTCTCTCTCTCTCTCGCTCTCTCTCCTCCAAGTCTTTCTCTGTCTTTCGCACGGAACAAAAATGTTCGCTTTTTCAGCGCGAGAAGAATGATCAGTACAAACAATGGCTGTGAAAGTCCTGCCGCACTCAGTGTTAATTTATACAAGTAACTAATTACCGGCAAATGGTGGAAATCACATAAAGACATTCAGTCGCTCCCACGCTAGGGCTGTGAACCTGCTGCTGCTGCAGCTGTGCGTGTGTTCCTGTGTGTGTGTGTATTTCCACAGCTCTCTGTGCTTACATATCACAGGTGCGCATGATAATGTAATGTGAGCATTGCGTGTGATAATGCCGCTGTCAAGTGTGCAAGCATGTGCGTTATGCGCTCACTGCTGTATGTGTTTGAATAAGCACATTTGTGAGTGCGCATCCAAGTTCATGCGTGCGTGCGTGTGTGTGTGTGTGTGTTTGTATCAGTGCGTGCATGTGTGTCAGTATCTGTGCGTGTTTGACACAACCCCCCAGATAGCGGAGCGGTGAAGGGATTAGGCTAACCGGGGGGGGGGGGGATTGACGGACGGATGAACGAGAGACTCCATCGCTCCCTCCACTTCTCCAGGCTCCCTTTTTTACCTCCTTTCTTCTCCCTTCTTTTCTCCCTCTCCTTCTTCTTGCCAGAACGTATCCGCCCTTCCCATTGTCACCCATTGGAGTGTACGGAGGCGTGAGAGAGCGCTCCGGCCACTGTGTGCTTGTGTGGCACAATGGCCCTGCCTAAGTGCTGTCCTATAAAATGCCTCAGTGCTTTCCAAAAGCAAGCCCTGTTTTCTCTCTCTCTCTCTCTCTCACCATGAAAATAGATGGAGATGTGTGTGTGTGTGTGTGTGTGTGTGTGTGTGTGTGTGTGTGTGTGTGTGTGTGTGTGTGTGTGTGTGTGTGTATGTGTGTGCGTGTGCGTGTGCGTGTGCACGTGTGTGTGTGCGTGCGCGTGCGTGCATGTTCGCTGCAGTGACATCCGTTAGCGAGTTGACATTTTCAATATGGAGAACCATGTTGTGGACAGCCTTGTAGCACAGCCATAAAAACATCATTCGGTTTGACCCCAAGGTCACTGGTATGGCTATAAACCTGCATCCCCCATGTATGTGTGCATGTGCGCGTGCACTGCGTGTGTGTGTGTGTGTGTGTGTGTGTGTGTGTGTGAGCAGAAGAGCTCGTGTTTGTACCATAAAACCAAGAGGCCAGGGTTTGACCGGAGAGCTGGCCCTAGATCTGTAAAACAACAGGCACATCCGCCATACACTGACCTCAGTGCAGCGAGCACATACAGAGGCCATGCACTGACCTACTAGTCACATAACCCTAAATAACGTCAATGAAGACGGGATCATTATTTCTGAAATGTCATTATCTTCCAAGAAATAAAGATATAAAGATGACGGACAATCACTCCGTCATATTTTGTCATTTTTGTTTCTGGCGGTAATGAGAAAGTAAGAGTTGGCTGTTGAATGTCGGACATGCCTTTTGCAAAAAAAAACAAAAAAACAAACCAAAAACAAATCTTCGGTTCAAGGCAATTAGCAATTTCTACTTCTTTTTTTCTTC
>NC_137884.1:9493489-9508489 GCF_963924005.1 Protomyctophum bolini | reverse complement strand
GGAGGGTCCCACCCCGTTGTCCCGGTCCCCCGATGGAGACCACACGTTGGCAATTCATTCCAAAGCTTCGCCTCCATCACAAAAGAAAACGCAGAAAAGAGAGCTGAAAGAGCGGCGATGTGTCGTCTTTTTAAGAGAAACAAAAAAATGACGACAATGAATAAAACCAGCAGTGTTGACAGTTTACAGGCCCTTAGACTAGACTAGAGAACTAGACGACCACACATTGCTTACCATTCACCAATAGATGACATTCTGCCACCATGCTATTGCTACTATACAGTACATTTTGGTTGATTTTTTTTTTCCAACTTTAAACACGTACATCTGCATTTAAATTTGCACTTTCAATTACGTAAAAGCTTGACAACGTAATAAGCACATCAATGCCGAGAAGCATAACAAGCAGAAGCATAACAAGAGGATGAAACAGTAAATACACTGAGGGCGATGTGAACCTATGACCTGTATTTGGCCAGACAATCTATAAGCTCAGTCCAATTAACAGAGACAATACACACGGGCGTACGCATGCACAGTCGCGCACGCAAGCGTGCACGCACACACACGGGCTCCCGTGTGCATTGTCCTTAAACATTGTACTGTTTAATTAGACATGATACTGCGGGCCAGTCAAGTCAGGCAGGTCAATGGTCCACAGTGTGGAGTGAGGTTAATCTTTGGCTAATCTCACTACAGTATGTGACACCACCTGGAATGACACTGCACTGCCACACGCACGCTCGCATCCACACACACACACACACACACACACACACACACACACACACACACACACACACACGCACGTGACAGGTCCAACCCCAGTGAGAGTGTGAGAGAGAGAGAGTCAGTCTCTTATAGAGTCTATTGGGTAGAGGGCTGTCACAACATTGATTGACCCTGAAAGACACTCTCTTCGCACTTTCCTTCTTACACGCACGCACGCACGCACGAACAAACGCACAAACACACACATACTGTACACACACCCCCTTCGTTGTGTGTTTTGCATCCAGTGCAGCAGCAGTGATGACAGTGGAGGACATTGTTATGGTGACGTGTACTAATCATTAACTAACAGGCAAACTCCTGGACACTAAGACCACAGTTCACTATGAAGTCATCTGGACTAGACCTGCATGAACCACAAACCTCACTGACACGTCACACACTTGACACACTTCTCATTTGATTAAAGCAGTGGTTCCCAAAGTGGGGAAACATTGTTTGGCTCGGGTCACACCTGTAAAATAGCACCTTTTGTCATAAATGTATGTAAATATGTAAATCTTTCCCCCAAATATACAGTATGTCATGGCGAAAACTGGAGAGAGGATTTGTTTCCATTAGAAGTAACTTAACTTTTTTATACTTGGTGTTTAACCGCTTAAACCCCAGCCACCCTATCCTGGGGGGGAACGTTTTGACGCGTTGTGAGCTTGTAGATCGAATATATCTTTGGTGAAGACTTGGTGTGCTGCAGGCTGAGGTGACATATAATAATCCAAATATTATCAAAGTATTCTGAGGCACACCGGAACTTGCCTCAAGGCACCAACTTTGAGAAACCCTGTCTTACGCACACAGGGGTGGGTCTATTTGCCCCCCAAAATATATATTTTTATACTGTAACTGTTGCTTGTGTCACGAGTAGCTACATCCACACAGAACGGCAATAATATGCAGCGATGAAGTGACCACATTTTTATTCCAAGACAAATGCGAATAAAGGCATAAACCTGTATGAATGAGCTTTATGCAAAATACTCATTGTTCATGGTTATTATTAATCACTCAACCATTATTTTAACCAAACCGTCGTATACCCAGCAGATCATAGGGCTGTACATGAAGTCACGTCACTGACACAATACATCAACAGTGACAATGCTGTCACTGTCGGTGGCCAAGTACATTGTAAAGTATTTCATAAACCAACAGTACACCATTCCTGACTGACATTCTTTATTCCCTTCCCCTGATTTTCTGATTGTGTCTCTCTCAGTACTTTGTTTACCTACACAGTTATAACTGTCTCTCCCCCGCCCCCCTCTCTCTCTCTCTCTCTCTCTGTCTCTGTCTGTATCTCCACCCAGTCTGAATAAGTCAATGCACCATTGCCGCTATAGTTTCTCTTGACCATGGTTCCGTGTGTGCAGTGCAGTGTGCGACAGTGAGGATATTGTCATGGCCATTACAGCAGTTATCCCTATCAGATGGGTTTTCATCATTTAAACAGTGGCTGAAGGCTACTGTACAGTGTGTGCTGTGCCGGGGTCCTGTCTGTGGCCCTCGTGATCTCAGTCCTGAAAGCACACTCTCTTCTCCGCTCACCGCCTGACCGGCCGACGGCCACAGGCGCTGCATTTCTTACATCGTTACGCTTTTTTCCGCTTCGTGTGTTGGATTTTCCTCTCTCTCTCTTTCTTTCTTTCTTTCCTTCTTTCCCTCTGCCTGTCTCCCTCTCTCCTGTGATGCACAAGGTCGAATTTGGAGCCTTTATTGTTGCCAGATGAACCGGTATTGCAATGTGCGACTGTCACACGTGTGTGTGTGTGCGTGTGAGAGAGAGAGAGAGAGAGAGAGAGAGAGAAAGAGAGCGCGTGCACGGGTAAGAAAGTGAAAGAGTGCAAAGCTAGAAAGACAACACTGTCAGAGGAAACAAGAGAGACCGTGTTGAAAGAGACATACAAGGGGATGCAGAGTGGGAAAGAGAGTGGGAAAGTGAGGGAGATAGAGAGGGAGAGATAATCACAGAGAGTGAGAGAGAGAGAGAGAGAGAGAGAGAGAGAGAGAGAGAGAGGGAGGAAGACAGGCAGGCATCTTGAAGGCTGCGGTCACACCTGTCACATCCCATTTATCTAATCCAGCGCCTACTTCAAACAGCCGCGCTTGTTCCTTTTTTTTCCAAGCAAAAGCCGTGCGTGCAAACAAAACAAACAGAACGAGAAATCGTCTGACGGAGGGAGGGACGGAGGAACAGATCCGAAGGGTTGGGGGGTAAAGGGGGGGGGGTTCACATCGCTTTGCTCTGTCAAAATCTGCCACCGAGATGTCATCTGGCAGCGTCCAACAATGAAGGTCATTTTCCAATCAAAGGGAATTAGCGGGGTGCAATGCTGCTTTAAGGACCTCGTACATGAGGCCCCGTGACATTATTTTTTTTAAGTCAAGTCAGACAGACAGAGCCTTATCCCCGAGCAACTTAAATGGCTTATTTTATTCTGTGTTTTATATAATCCGTGTGCCTCGTGTGTGACACATGCACGCTGGCAGCTAATGCATCCGGCAACAAAGCATGGTCCAAAATGGACAGCTCCAAAAAAGAGAAATAGACGAGATAGGCGCGAGACAAATTCCCCAGCATGTACGAGTGAGTTGTCAGTCAAGCGGTGTGTCTGCTCATGCCAATGTGTCTCTGCGTTCTCTCACCAATGTGTCTCTGCGTTCTCTCACCAAAATGGGCTAAGATGGGAACAGATCAATAAGCATTTATTTATACTAATTTATTATTTATGGTATCAGTTAATATTACCATATAGCTTTTTCAGTTTACATGCATTTTGTATTTGTTCTATTTGCGTGCCGAATTAGCCCGTAGGGATGTGTGTGCATTTGCACACGCTCTCATGCTTGTGCGCGTGTCTTTGTTAATGCGCGCATGTGTGTGTGTGTGTGTGTGTGTGTGTGTGTGTGTGTGTGTGTGTGTGTGTGTTGTATATATGTATTTATATATATAGTATATGCATTGGATGTGGCAGGCTGATAGTGTGGGCGGTTCAGCCTTTAGTTTGCAGATGTCAATTCTCTTCCAAATGACTGTAACAAAGTGAAATCTCTCTCTCTCTCTCTCTCTCTCTCTCTCTCCCCCCTTTATCCTTTTACTGCCTCTGCAATGGAACCGAATTAAACAACTGTTGTCTTCTTAAGCTCATCTGTGAGGGGAGGTTGGTTTAAACACACTTAGCTCTTGCCAAAAAAAGAGAGAAAAAAATTAAAAAGAAAAATGCTATATTTTCCCGCCAGCACAGATGCCGACATTCATTTTATGCCTTTCTTTCCTTTTCTTGTTCTCCCTCTATACCTCTGTCTTCTCTCCTCCTTCGCTCTTTCTCGGGTCTCTCTCGGCACTCTGAGAGTGTACAGATGGAACCAAATGGACCCTTCACGGGTCCATTTGGTTCCAAATGTACACTCTCAGAGTTAAGATGCGTGTCCCCATGCCACAGCCTGACATGTGTGGGGCTTTGGAAGATGTACATAGGTGTAACAATACTTCATGCTCGAAGCGTCATCCTGGATGAAGGCATGGACAATGTGGCAGTGGGAAGCACACACACACACACACACACACACACACACACACACACACACACACACACACACACACACACACACACACACACACACACACACACACACACACACACACACACACACACACACACACACACACACACACACACACACACACACACACACACACACACACACACACACACACACACACACAGGAATGTCACTGATCACTCCTGCAGGGGGGCAAGACTTAACTGCACGCCAGCGCTGCCAATCTCTGGGACATACACTTAACACACCTATGACACCGTGCCAAACATACACGCACGCACGCACACACACACACAACACACCAAATCCCTTTACAGCTCCGTGGCTAAACGCAGAAACTGTCAGTTTTCACTTGGAGGTCCCTCAGGCTGGGACAAGCACACACACACACACACACACACACACACACACACACACACACACACCTTCCGTTCTCCTATAGCTTATAGTATAAAATATATACTGCATATGAAAATCAGAACCAACACTCACACTAATGAACATTCAGAAATAAAGCTTTAGAACAGAATTACAGTATGGTTGGTCACCATAAATATTCAAATGTTAGCCCGATCCTCATTCACAAACATACAGTATGTTCTTTAAATAGTGGTTTGACTGCATGGGGGGGGGGGGGGGGGGGGAGGAAAGAAAAAAAAAGACACAATGATGCGTGCCAGTATTATTTCACCACAATCGCTGGTTGTTGACAGGCGTGCGTGTGTTGATTCATTAGTGTGAGCACTGTGTCTGAGGGGCTGTGTTTAAATCTGTCACATTCACACAAGCATGGGCGTGCACACAATACAAAGGAAGAAAGAAAGAAAGAAAGAAAGAAAAAAGGAAAGAAAGAAAGATGAGAAAAACAGAGGTAAAACTCTAATTCATCCATTTGTAACTCTGGGTTAAAAGCACACATTGTTCTGCGTGTGGTTTGCAGTAATCAGTGCTGGTCCATTACCACCTCTGTGAGATAAGACGCACTTCAAAACACTTTTTCTTTTCCTTTATTGTTTGTTTTCCAGATGAAACTGAAAGAGTGCTGTGTGTGGATAGAGCCTTCAAATCACCACTTTGCACAGAAAAAGTACAGACGCAAAGAACGACGGAAAATAATTGCACGATAAACAATTAAAATGTGATTATTTCTCTGGGGGAGGGGCGCCGGTGGATGAGTGGTTAGTGCGCGTATAGGCTCTGAGGCAGCCTGACAGCGAGTCCCGGGTTCGATTCCCAAACTCGGTAGATCTTTCCTGCGTGTCACTTCCGGACTCTCTCCCCGTTTCCCGTCAATGTCCACAGTCCACTGTACTATCAGTGCGACTTGTATGATGAAGTAGGGCATTCATTTATGGAAATATAGTAAAGAAAAGTAATTACGGTATTTCTTAGAATTGTAAATGCGTCTCTTGTCGGTACTCGTGCGTGTGTAATGACGTCTGAGTCCTCACCCTATAGCTTATCAAAATGTGTGTTCATTTATTTAACTCCAAATGGACCCAAATGGAACCCTTATATGGCCTCATGAGGGGTCAATCTGGAACATTCTTGGGAGTTAAAAGTCAAAGAGGGGCGCGCAGACAGGCGAGGTCGGGGCCCGAGCTGGATGAAGAGGTCAAGGTGCACGGCAGCTACTTCCACTGCCGCGCCGTGTTCATTCACCACCGCGACAAGATAGAGCTGTAATCTGCTGGCCGCGCTCTGTTCCCTCCGTCTCCCTCTTCACCCTCACACTCCCTCGCTGGCGGAGAGAGAGAGGACCAGCCATGCTCTGCGGAGCTACGCGGGTCCGCTTCGCTGCGATATGCTGTGACGAGAGACCCCCACCCCCACCACCCACCCCCCTCGGAGACATACCACCCCTCCCCTCCTATACTCTAGCCCATTTTGACCTGGGAACGATTCTATAAATGTCTTCTAAATCCTGACAGTTTTCTGAAAAAGCCATGTTTCTATGTCAGTCGTTTTCTTCGATTTTTCTAAAATAGCACCTATACAAGCTTGTAGATCTGCTGTTTTTCAATAGCTAAAGCATAACATAATGCTGACACCAAAAAGGGGTTCCCGCCCAGAATGGGCTAGACTCCCCGGTGTTGTAAATATCTCTCTCTGCTCTTCTCTGCCAGTCAGCGACGAGGGGATTGGCGCTGAAGAAAATAATACTTAACACATGTCTTACAACATGCCAAGCAAGCGGATAAATAAATCCCCCTCTGGCCGTCCCCGAGATGACGGCTTGCCACTTAATAATCCCACCTCAAATATTATGCTGTGTACGAGAACCCCCTCCTCCCCCCCCCCCCCACACACACACAAACACGCGCGCGCACGCGCACGCGTGCACATGCACACACGCAATGCACATTCTCTCTTGAAAATGTTCTTGCTTTCCCGCATCGGCTATGAGGCATTTCTCAGAGGATGCTTGAGGATTCCTACAATAACTTATCCTCAGTGTTAATTATAATCTCTGAGTTTAATTAACGCTATGAGGACTTGTCCCCTATATACCTATTGCTGCTGGATAAACATCCAAACCCCCTTTTCGGAGACAGCGGGATCAAATAAATAACGGCGTCCATATTAGAGTAATCTATCACATTATTATTGTTAATATCTTTAAAAAAAAATGCCGTGGCTGTTTTTCAGCTCCCTCTTCAGCGGGGGGGTAAAATGCATCGTGAGCTGTTATTCTTCCATCGGGTAAATATTAATACATAATATCTCTCTATCTCAATATAACTACGGTAATCCACTCACCACAGTACAATATGAGATAACACACCTCTACTGTTCGTGCCACTGATAACCCTGTGTGTGTACGCGACGCGTGTGTGTGTGTGTGTGTTTGTACATGCATGTAGGCGTGAATGTTTCTATGTTCATGTGTTTGTATGTACAGTACGTGCGCGTAGGTGTGTGTTGGTACGTGTGCATTACATGCATACTTTTTGGAATGGGTTATGCTCCTGTGTATGTGTGTGTGTGTGTGTGTGTGTGTGTGTGTGTGTGTGTGTATGTGTGTGTGTGTGTGTGTGTGTGGGGGGGGGGGGGGGGGTGCATGCATGCGTATTGGTGGCGCCTGCTTGCTCCCAGGACTTTGGTTTATAGTGCGTGACTGTTGTCACACATGCAGAGTCCACGGAGGGGGAGGGGCATGAGAGGCTAATCAGTGGCTTAATTACAGAATTAGCTCACTATTACAGCCCCTAAGCGCCGTTTCATTGTTTTACAGCCCACATCCATTTCCAACGCGTTGGCTTATCGCCGGTGAGGGGGGAAAGGTCGCCGCCCGCTATCAGCAGGCTGCTCCCCCCTTTTCTTTCCTTTATTTTGTTTTGTTTTGCTGTGAGAGGAACCCAGGAGGGTCATGGAGTGTAATGCTTAATGGCTTGTGTTCCGTCATGAGACGTCGTCCCGTGACCAGAGTTGCAGCTCGTGAGCTTGTACAGTACATGGATGACATCTTCTGCACCTACGACGGCTACGCTTGACTTACTGTAATTGGCTGCGGCATAAAAATGATGTCATACAGAATCAACACGTCAACCCTTGGGTTTTATGATCTGTTGTTATCGCATTTTAATCGTGCCGTAACTAATTCCATAGCGCAATCGAGAATTGTGTAATAATGTTTCTTGTTTCTTTGTTGAAGGAAAGGTCTTGGGGTAGAAAATGGTTTCATTAATATGCATTTCTCTCAGTAATGCCAGCAGTAATTTTGTGAGAGCAAAATACCGATGGTATTAAAACTAACCGAGGACAGAGAAAGTCTTCATGCTAAATGTGATGTATTTTGTTATGCAAACATAAAATAACCTCAGAGTACATATGGCACACTGATAACACTTAGTATACATACTAATCATGCTCATATACTTTGTGCGCACATGCCCACACACAGATGCTAAAGTTTATATGTTTATATTTAAGTCCAGAACGCACGCGCACACACACACACACACACACACACACACACACACACACACACACACACACACACACACACACACACACACACACACACACACACACACACACACACACACACACACACACACACACACACACACACACCTGAAGTAAGTTCACAATC
The DNA here is from genome assembly GCF_963924005.1 of Protomyctophum bolini. NCBI lineage: Eukaryota > Metazoa > Chordata > Actinopteri > Myctophiformes > Myctophidae > Protomyctophum > Protomyctophum bolini. The sequence continues at coordinate 9,500,040 of NC_137884.1, read as the reverse complement.
AGCCCATACGCAGCTATGAATTCACATCCACCATCCTGCAGTGTGCACATCCAATATTTTATAGCCGAGTAGATAGCAACACACACACACACACACACACACACGCACACGCTCTTGCACGTACAGCGCCATACACCGGGCGCCACCACACAATGTGTCACAATTCATTCGGAGGAAAATGACTCACTTCTATGGCTCATATTTTACAGTCACGCAACACAATTGGGTGCATCTCTGTCTCTTAGCCATTATTGCATCCATTACTTTTATGATTAATCAAATAATGGAAGATTCTTTTATGGTCAACTATAAATCGAATAGTCTAATTAACCATTATTTAACATTTAATATTAAATTAGACAATCTAAAAGCTCACAACGCATCTGAGCTTGAGCTTGTACATATTTTTTCAAATCAATTATTTGATCAAAATCGATATTTCTTTATTATCAATTAACCCATTTTGTTATACTTTGTACATGCTTAGAATTACAAATGGATTAATGAACACTACTATTACTACTACGGTATTACTACTACCACTACTAGAGTTTACTAATGAAAACAACTGCTCCTTCCACAGTTCCACCCAACAATCCCTACACCTGCTTTTGGCTCTTTCTTTAAATTGATTGATTGACTGTTACTCTCCTAGGGCTCTATTTTGCGTCGGAGTCCCTAAACCCTTAATTTGGAGATTTAGCATTGCGTAAGAGGCGTTCCCCCGGAAGAAATGCTATCTTGGACACCAACCTTTATCCCTAAAAAAACACCTCCGCTATCCGTTACATTATGCATAGGTGCGGTTTGGGCGTTACAATTATGAAAACAATCACTGTACATGCCATTGCCTTTAAGAGAAGACTGCGCAACCCAATATCCATAAAGCAATTTCTACACAACTTTCAAAAACTTCCAGATCTGCCAATATTCACCTTTTCAAAAAAATCATATACTCATAATCTCCTTAACTGGAATCACGATTGAATCTGCTTAAACACATAGTATACATTACTGTAGATGCAGTTTAGTACTAACTGTTATTCTCACCGTTGTTGGACTTTGGGCCCAAATGCTGACTCGCTTTCAAAGCAAAATATCTGGATGCAAAGTAACTACCGGTAGTTAGTAGCCAGCATGTCCCTCTGGGGTAACTTCTGCTCAAATACCTGCCCAACAAATGCCAATAAATCTAAAGCAGAAAGGAGTAAAACGCTATAAATCCACTATTTGATGGGAAACACAGTATGTCCATTGTGATGGAATTTATTCCTTTTTCAATCTATCCTAAAAAAAAAAGGGGGAGGGATGCTTTTTCTTGTTTTGAAAATGTTGAATACTTGATGTTGTCATCAAAAATTGTTTAGATTAACTTTTTCTGCCTTTGTCACAAGGCGAGCTACTCATTTTGGAATGCTTCAAAAAAGACACATGGAGGCCTTACAACATCAAACCAGTTGCGAGTATCCCCCTTTCGAATGGCTTGGAGGTCAGGATTACACACAAGATAATCTGATTTGGGTTCCGTGTGCCCTGGGGGGGAGGGGGGGGACTCAGTCAAACGTAGACAGACAGCCTCATCAGCGGGGCTGCCAGGGGGCAGACAGCCAACGGAGGAAGAGAGATGAGAGCCAAGCAGCCAATGAGAAGTGACGGGGAGTCTATGGATCCAAGGAGGCGGAGAGCTAACCTCGCGGAGGGGACTGACACGGGCAGACGGCCAAGAAGAGGTCCTCCTCGCCGCCCGCCGGGCCAATGAGGCGGGCCAATATGGCGGCGGGACCGTTAACCAAATCTTACAGAGAAATTGGAGAGAGTTAATCCAAAGCTGTTGGCCGCGCACGGACGGACGGAGGAGGAAGACGCGGTGCTTTGGCTTTGAAACATAAAGTTTATTACGGGCAGCTATACGTGACACGTCGCCACCGCCACCGGTGGGACGTCAGCTAGCCCACGACGGGCAGCGCCGCCGTGGGCTACGAGGAGCGAAAAGCTCCCGACCGCCGTCGCCCCGGTCCCCCTACTTTAACCCTTTCACACCACAAAACGCACGCCACGCAGACCCTTACCGTGCTCAGGGGGCTGTCCATGGGGCGCACGGGGGGCGAGCGGGGGGACACCTTGCCGCAGTAGGACACCAGGGGGAGGTGGATGACACCGCCCAGTCCCTCGCTCTCCTCGTCCTCCACTCGCTGTCTGCTGGTTGCCATGGTTACCTCTCCATCTGTCCCCCCATATGGAGAGGCTGGTCGCTTGGAAGACATCCTGGAATCGAGGGAAAAAACAAAAAAAGGGAAGAGAAATGGGGAAGGAGGAGAGAGTGAGAGAGATGGAAGAGTGAGTAATATTCAAAGGATGATATAACGCTTGGGAGGACGGTGCGGTGATGACAGTACCTGTATCTACGGTATCAATAAATGGCTTTCTCCTGTACTGTCGGACCCCCCTACACGCCCACCGTCTCGCCTGCCCTCTGCTGTGTCTTCAGTGGTGAGGAACAAAGCATTCTTAAAAGCTGACTTGTACCTTGGCGTAGACCGGTGTCCCCGGGCCGAAAATAGCCCGTCCACGAGCTACTTTTAGGCGCGGGACACCGCCGTGCGGTGGAGTGTAAATGTGGCAAAGAGTCTCCCCGAGTCTCACACCCCGGAGCAAACCACTTTATCTACACTACTCTGTTCCGCTTTTCCCGCCCGTCAACCTGCACTGTGTTTCTCTCCCTCTCTGCGTCTTTCTCACTCTGCGTCTCCCCGCGAGCTGTCACATGTACAGTATGCACACAATATGAATGCATGCACATGACAGAGCTCTGTATAACACAATAACCCCCCCCCCGCACCCCCTGCCTGCTTCTTGGCAGACCTTCAAGCACAATCAGGTGCCATGTTTACCGCGGGGGCCATTCGACGTTCGCATTTCCAAAAGACAGCCCATTACGGCAAATGGAGTCCGCTTAGATTGGCATTGTGCAGGAAATGACCACGGCTTCAACAACAGGCTTTCAGAGAGAGGCGAGAGAGAGAGAGAGAGAGAGAGAGAGAGAGAGAAAGAGAGAGAGAGAGAGAGAGAGAGAGAGAGAGAGAGAGAGCAGTGAATACGGTAACAATAATGTGTTTATGAACAGCTCTGACAATGGGTGAACAGAGGGAAAACAGCTATCAACCGGAGGGCCCCGGTCGTTGGCATTCATTACTTTTGGCTTTGTTGCTGCCGTGAAAGAAAAGAGATGAGGTGAGAGAAAAGAAGCCACATCTATTAGGTGAACTCTGTCTCTGGCGAGGTACATTCATCCTCCGACACCCACCCACACGCTGAATGGGGGATGTGGTGAATATGAGTAAATAATAGAATTTTATGTGGTTGTCTGCGTTCCCTGAGTGCTTTCAGAACAAGCCCTTGTTGGGCTCGAAGCCACTGCGACTATGACCCTGGGTTATAGGCTGCATGGCAGACAATCACTGAAGTATGGAGGGGTGACAGGACAGCATGCTGTAGGAAGGGTACAGGCCTGGACACAGCTCACAGGGGTGGCTCAAAAGGACCCTCGCGGGTCCATTTGGCTGAGAGAGTTCCAAATGGATAGATTTAGGATGTCACTGTGTACTTGACTCTCTCTCTCTCCCGTCCTCTCATCAGAACAGTTCTGTTGTGCTCGAGAAGTGATCGCATTCCACACTTCCAGCCCTCCACCTGCTTTTGTCTCTTGCTCTTTCACCCCCCCCCCTCTCTCTCTCCCTCTCTCTCTCTCTCGTCTCCAGTAAACTGATTACACTCTTGACTCTATTGCATTTCCTCTGGACTGTACATCTGGCATTGTTCCTGGGAGCTGCTCCATCGCTAATTCATTGCTTATTTGCCTTATGACAGCGGGAAGGAAAACAGTGTCTAGCAGAACAACCCCCCCACCCACCCCCCAACACACACACACACACACACACACACACACACACACACACACACACACACACACACACACACTTCCACATTACATGGTGCAACACGTGGTCTGGTCACATGAAGGATGAAGTTATTTTCAATCTGTTACAGATGTACTGATCACTTGATTCAATTGTAATCAGCCATGCATTCCCCATGGAATATCACACTGAAAGTAACTTTATACACAACTACATTCACTGCTGCCACTGTAATGATGCCACTGGAAAAATTCTGGAAAAGAATAGTGATTCACAAAATGATATTTTTTAAAGTTTTGATATTAAACCTGGCTATTCCAGTGACGTAATATGATGTACTTAATGGAAAAGATTGAAGTTATATATAGGCTACTGTATATATATATAGCCTATACGTAGATTACACAAACTTTGGTTTGGTTCAGTTTGCGTTAAATTAACCCTGAGGATTTTAAAGTGCAGATCTAAAACTGGATTCAGTACAAACACACACACACACACACACACACACGCACGTACACACACACACACGCGCGCACACGGCAGGCACGGTCCTCGACGCAATGGACGACAACAAGATGGAATGTGTATCTGCCTCGGATTGCTTTATCTGTTTCCTCCTGACCTCTCTATCTGCTTGGCCTTAGTCAGCACAACCCCAGGCCATAAATGACGGGACGGGACGAGATGTGTTCGCTCGGTGACAAACGGCGGTGACGTGGTACATCGGGGCGGTTGCTGCTATACCAACCAAGCACTACAGATTGATATTAAAAACACTACATGGTTGGCTGATAAGATTCATGATATGAATGTCATTTTGTAAATAGAGCCCTCTCTCTCTCTGTGTGTGTGTGTGTGTGTGTGTGTGTGTGTGTGTGTGTGTGTGTGTGTGTGTGTGTGTGTGAGTGAGTGAGAGAGAGAGAGAGAGAGAGAGAGAGAGTGTGTGAGTGTTTTACAGTTGCCAGCAAGAGCGGCAGCCCCAGCTGTATAAACTACAGGGCTTTGAGACACAGCACGCACGCACACACACATGCACGCATGCGCACGCACACACACAAACAGAACAGGGGCCTAACACTGTAGGTCTGTCTTCATCACTGCCTGTTTACTTTACCTCCTTTCACTCTCTCACACTGGGGCCTTTTGTTTCTGACTGACACACACACACACACACACACACACACACACACACACACACACACACACACCCTTCCCCCGTCTCCTGTCCACACCTCTGCCCGACTCCGACACTAGCCCCGCCCCTCCCCTCCCCACCACCACCTCCACCTCCCCACCCAGACTACACACACACACACACACACACACACACACACACTGACCTGAAGTCAGTTTACAATTCCCCGCTTTCATCACATCTGAGCACGGCTCGGTTTACAAAAACCTGCTCCGTAATCCGATTTATGACGGAGAGAGAGATTTATTTATTAGATTTGATTTAATGTCTGCGTGTAATTTAACCGCAGCGACATGAAGCAACGTCTGAGACACGTGCGACTGATCAGCACAGCAGGTCACACATTAACACCCCCAAAAAAAGAAGGGGTGGGGGGGTAAAGGAAGCCCCTGTGTTTCCCCAAATTGCGCCTTTGTCATGTTCTCTGCAGGCTAATAACGTCTTTTTAAGTCCGAGAGTGTCCGGTCCACTTTGGTTTCACCAGTACACTCTCTGAGTTACAAATGGATGAGGATTCTTTTTTTTTTTTTTTACGTGTACCCATCCACCCTCCTCCTCCTCCTCCCCCCCCCCTGGGTTCACTTCCTCTACGGCGGCTGTGTGGTTGAAAGAGTCCGCTTGGCGGCTCCTCTCAGGCTGTAAACCCCCCCCCCCCCCCCTCTCCCCAACGCGCTCGGCTTTGATGTAGAATTACAACACAATTGGGCACTGCGGGGTGTGCAGGTTACGCCGGCTACTACATTTGGAAGTTTGGCAGAGCTGTCACAGAAACCCGCCGGAATATGCCCGCGAGAGAGAGAGAGAGAGAGAGAGAGAGAGAGAGAGAGAGAGAGAGAGAGAGCAGAGCGATGTGGGGATTAAAACGAGACGAGGTTGTGTGTGTTAAGTAGATAAATTGGCAGCATGGCCCAGGTCATAATTAGAGGGACATTAGCATAATGTCTTGTGCCACTCTTCAGTGGCATTTGACTGACTGACTGCCTGCCTGACATCATAGGATGGAACTGGGGACAAATACACACTGTAGGTCAACTGGTTCACAAACACTGGGTCGGGACACATTTCTATGGGTCCCTCAATTTTTTATATATATATATATTTTTTTACTACATTTAGTTTTTAATTTTAATTAAACACCAATATTAAAAATATACCCTGAAAAGCTAAAAAAAACAAACAAACAAACAAACTGCCTATATTCATAATAAATTAAAAACGAATTAAATTTTTATTTTCATAGTAATTTCATGAATAAAATAAATAAAAATAAATAAATTAGAAAACAAATGTTTAAGTAGGCCTAGTGAAAATAGCCAGTCTGCCATGAATAGATCTGCTATTTTCACTAGTTTGACAACATCAGCTGATATGACTAACTAACTTAATTGGTGTTTATCTCTTGGTCAGATTTTCTTTTTTTAATTATTATTAAATGT
>NC_137884.1:9480989-9488489 GCF_963924005.1 Protomyctophum bolini | reverse complement strand
CACACACACACACACACACACACAATCATCATCATCAACATCAACAACATCTCATGCAACATAACAGCCTACTATTGGCTGCTGGTTGAGCCCCAGCTGATCATGCTCTGCTGGGTTGTAAGATGCTAGAAGTGGTGGGTGGGTATGGGGGTGGAGGGGGTCTGTGGGCTGAAAGGGGGACGGAGGCATGGAGGTTAAAAGGGGGGAGTGGGGGGGGGGGCTTTAGCATTCTCCTCTGGTATTTTTCTGTCTGTCTTTCTTTGCTCCCTTTCTTTTCTTTTCACTTTTTTTTCTCCCTTCTCCCTCGGCATGGAGACACGGTTATCAAGGCTCTCTGGGGACGGACAATATGGCCCAGACAATAGCCCCCAGTCTGAGAGAGAGAGAGAAGGAGAGGCCAGGACAGGGCTAAGGGGAAAGAGAGAGGGACAGAATGGTGCATTAGTTTGCAGCGCACGGACACTCTACTCAATTACTCTTCTCTCTCCCTCACTCTGTGTTTTACACACACACACACACACACACACACACACACACACACACGCACGCACGCACACACACACACTCACACGCACGCATGCGCACACACCACTTTAAATCCGCACCGCCACGGCTTAATGAGTACACTTTATACTGGACGCAAAATATTGCTTCTTTCCACTGGAAACTTAGTGCACTTTTTAGTCTCATCCACAACATATTTTCCCTCTTCAGAAACACAAAAAACAAATTGGTCAGGATACAATTTGGACAAAAAAACAACGCTAGGACTGTGTGTGAAAGCACCACAGGCTGCGGAGGGTCCCGCTAGAAGCTACCCTAAAGTCACAACCCGCCTATACGCCATACAGTCAGCCCACTTTAAGTAACCCATATTCTGGGAATACGCATGTTTTTCTTCCTAAATTTGGAGGGGGAAAAAAACAGACATGCAAGCGCACAACATGTTGATCTACAAGCATTGTGAGCTTGTAGATCGGGTATTTTCGCTATTGGTCGTATAAAAAGCATACAGGCTATAGGGTGGTTAAGCCATTCACACAGAGCGTTGACACATCCACTCCCCCGACAGCCCTAACCCCACCCCCCCAACACTAACACACGTGCACGTACACACACACACACACACACACACACACACACACACACACACACACACACACAGAAAAGTAAAACGCACCGCCGACACGACCCCCCACCACCCCCAACAAACTCAGGGAGGAGAAGGGACAAATGGAGGGGTGTGACAATTTGCTGACACCTCGACACGGCGAGACCCCTCTTCCTCTCACCTCCCATTCTCTCTCTCTCTCTCTCTCTCTCTCTCTCTCTCTCTCTACCTCCATGCCGTGCCACCCTCGGCCCCCCACTCTCAGAAATGTTTGTAACCTTTCTTCTAGTCCGTGCTGCGAGGAATGTGTCAGTTTGACCACACAATCTTTTCTCTCATCCATCCATCTCTCTCTCTCTCCCCCATTTTTCCTCCACCTCACACTTTCCTTGCTCCCTGGTTATTTTTTTTTATCTGTGTGGCCACTGGAATTATTGTGAACTACAATCATTTCAATTTTAAAATTTGCAAGTTCACAATGCTTCACAAAATACGTGTTGTGAGCTTGTATATCAAATATTCTTTGCCGAAGTTTTACCTGTTTACTAAGTATAGAGGGTTTAATTGGTGAGAAAATGTGAATTGCGATAGTCGGCCACAAGCTAAAAAAAATATTCTTTTAAATCAACATTATGTTAATTAATAATATAATAATAATAATAGTAATACTACTAATATAATTATTATTACTGACAATATAAACAAAAATATGGCGTAATAACAATATAACGAACTACACAAAACATAACAATCACACCGTTTTCAACGGATGACATGAAGAAATAATGAAAATCACATTTGTAAATAAATACCTCAGCCCCGTGCTGTCAAGGTAAACAAATAAAGCATTGATCATAATTCCCGCGATGCTGCAAACAGCAAAAAAAACCACACAAACAAAACAACAAACAAACAAACAAAACCAAAAAGTCAGAGCGCAGAGTAAGACACTCAAACTTTTCCTATCACGAATCAATCACTGAGTCAATCGCAACTCTATCAGTCCTATAAGAACTGTGACAAGGCTGGGAAAGCCACCGAGGGGGGGAAGACAAGGATGAACACACACAAGAGGAGAGGACAAGTGGATGAAGGAGAACGAGAGAGAGAGAGAGAGAGAGAGAGAGAGGAGAAAGGGATGAGAGGAACAGGAAGAGGAGAGAACACTTACGGAGTCGCAGGAACTGAGAGCATCTCGACCACAGTGTCTGGCGCACGCACACACACTGACGCCTCACACACGCTCATCCACTGCTGAGAGGGACTGAGACGCACACACACAGTCACACACAGTCACACACACACTTACACATACAAAACTGAGTGGAAGCGATTCTCTTTCGATTCTCTCTCTCTCTCACACACACACACACACACACACACACACACACACACACACACACACTGATAGAGTGCATTACTGGAAAGCAGGAGTTTTAACTGCTCTCCTCTTAAGTCATTGTAATCCATGCGTTTATCTCCATGCATTCTGCTTTTCCATGTAATCCTTAATTTTTAATTCCTACTAGCTGTTGTTATCATCTCTCTCTCTCTCTCTCTCTCTCTCTCTCTCTCTCTCTGCTCAACCTCTTTGGTGGATTGAATGGATTTATTAAAAACACATTTTTCGGCACATCTAAATGTGTTCCTAATTCAGGGGAGCCGGCGAATCCCCCCCGACACACACACACACACACACACACACACACACACGCACGCCACGCACGCACACACACACACAAGTTTAACTCAGAACAAAAGATTAGTTTCATCGGGCAAAACAGTGTGCCACTTTAATGCAATAAAAGTCAAACAAGAGAGAGAGAGAGAGGGGGGGGGGGGGTGGATGCTAGTATTAAAATGACGGGTATTATAGCATAATCTCTCTCTCAGCAGCATTACTATATCAAACGACCATTATTGGGTACAGGGCAAAAGGCACGTGTATTTGAGGCTGTCGGTATATGGGGTTAGAGTAAGAGGGTTGGCACCTCCAAATACACACCATAGTGTCAAAGAGGAAAACACTGAGATTAACATAAGGAGAGAGAGAGAGAGAGAGAGAGAGAGAGAGAGAGGAAAAACAAGGGGGAAAAAAGCCCAGTATGCAGATTAACAATGGGATTAGTCGACATTCATGATGTGTTGGGTATTCGGATTAAATGCAAATGAAATGAAATGAGAAAACAGGTTAATTCAATGCTGAGCCTCAAACTCTCACGGTAAACGCTTTGAATAGAAAACAAAATCACTTTAACTCACTGCGCAATTCACTTAACATTTGTAAAGAGTTTCTCATGGTGCTATAAAAGCAAATTTACGTTTGATATTTGGGCCTTGTCTGATAGCATCTCTCTCTCCCTCTGTGTGTGTGTGTGTGTGTGTGTGTGTGTGTGTGTGTGTGTGTGTACACAGGGCCTTCTTGGGAAGACTCGTATAAATAGCAAGTTGGGCAGAGCAGAAGTAAATAAAGTTGTGGTGGGAGCGATCACACTGACACCCCCCCTTCCCCCGCACGCGCGCACACACACACACACACACACACACACACACGCACGCACGTGTAATGCAAAAACCAGTTTCAGTGCGTTAGTTAAGCCGATGAAATGGACATGTTGACAGAGAAGTTTGAGAGAGAGTCAGAGAGAAGAAGCAACATACTTCTAATAGTGTCTCTGTTCCGTACACAGAAAGTTAGTCACACACAGTCAGTAGCACACACGCACTCACAAACAAACACGCACAGATCACGCCGACGCTCACACATACATGTAAAACGCATGTGCACGCGCACGCACACGCACACACGCACAGCCTGCTTTGCTCAATCTTTGCATATGATATCTCTACCAAGAGCTGGGGAGTCAATCATCAACTCTCTTCCTCTACCTTCTGACTGTCGCTCCCTCTCTGACTGAAACACACTTGCGTGTGCGTGCGGCACACGCACACACACGCGCACACACACACACACACACACACACACACACACAAACAGTTATTCCCCAAAGTATTACCCCTATTCCTTCATCTCTACCATCACCGTCTGGTCCTCTGACTTTGGTCTGTCTCTGTCTTTCTCTCTGTGTGTGTGTGTGTGTGTGTGTGTGTGTGTGTGTGTGTGTGTGTGTGAGAGAGCGTCACATACCTGTTACACTCCTGAGGTAGCTCAGGCTCAGTGAGCATGCTGGAGTGCGGCTCCGTCTCTCTTGACAACAACAACATAAAACAGTCCCAACAACAACAGCTCAGAGACACACGGACGCGCTTCAGTACGAACACACACACACACACACACACACTCACACACTGAGTGAACGATCCTTCAACCTCACATACACACTACTGATTCTTCGCTATTCCTCTCTCTCTCTCTCTGTCTCTATCGCTCGCTCACCAGCACACACTCAAACTCACACCCTCTCTCTCTCTCTCTCGCTCTCTCTCTCTCTCTCTCTGTGTGTGTCTGTCCCTCCTCCTCTGCCTCCCTCACCGTAAGCTGTGAGATCTAGGCTCTGCTCTTAAAGGGCCAGCAGCAGACCACTCTCTCTCTCTCTGTGTGTGTGTGTGTGTGTGTGTGTGTGTGTGTGTGTGTATGTGTGTGTGTGTGTGTGTGTGTGTGTGTGTGTGTGTGGGGAGAGGAGGGGCCATTTGGCCACAGGGCTCATCACTCCCCGTCCCTGAGTGCAAATGCACAGCGGTGCTGCCCCCTTCGTAGAGTCCTGCAATCTCTCTCTCTCACACACACACACACACACACACACACACACACACACACACACACACACACACACACACACACTCCATCTACAAGTGACAAGACCACTCACTGTTGAGCCCTTACGCAGTTCCACAAAATGAGGTATAAATGAAACAATGCATAATAAGCTAAACAGCACTATGGGTTTTAGGGAACGCGCTCTCACACCATTACGCCACTCCTTTACGCTCTTATGTCAATTTATTTGTATTGTTTTGTTTTGAGGGGTGATACATCCGTATGTCTCTTCTTGCTAAATGTGTATTCATCAGATGTCTCAAGACAGCTCAACGTGGCATTTCTTCTAAAGCCTAGTGGGAATGTGCATGCACAGTTTCACCACAATCGGACGCTGCGTTGAGTAGTTGTGGCGATTTGAACAAAACGGGTACAAAGTGGGCTTACTCCTGAAAAGTTTAGAAGCCAATCGTAGCCAATGAGGGTGGATGATGAGAAATCAAACAAACCCGTCTTGATCACATGACTATGGAGAGCATGTGTACCGATTTGCGTGAAATTTGGATAAAATCTGAAGGAGTAATATTAGAAAATGTGTTTTACATATGTCGGCCTCCTGGTGGCGCTATAAAGAGCAGATGTGAAAAATTCCAGGCAAAGGTTTTTCCTTGGCCTCTAGGGAGTTGGCATACAACGTTATCCACAGATCCGTGCAGTTAGAGGTAAAAACACTTTTCGGCCAGTTATAGCGCCACCATGAGGCATTTCTTCCTCGGCCTAGTGGGAATGTGCGTGCACAATTTCACGGAAATCACACGATGTGTTCATGATTTGCAGCATTTTGTTTGAAACTGAGCACTCCTGCGAACTTTGGAAGCCAATCTTAGCCAATCAGGATGGAGTCTAAAAATCTGAAAGACCCGTTTTGTTGAATGGCTCTAGAGAGACTGTGTACCAATTTGCGTGATGTTTGGACAAAATCTGTAGGTGTACTGTTCAAAAACTTGTTTTGTGCAAAGCGGCCTCCTGGTGGCGCTATAACAGGCCGTTCTGTAAATTTTGGGGCATCCAGGGGCATCGTTGGCATCCAGGGAGTGTGTGTGCAAAATTTGGGTTAACGGTGCCGGAGATTAGCTGTTCACAGACGGACGGACACACAAGTGCAAAACATACTCTCTCCCCATGCCTTCGGCCTGGTGGAGACAATACATGATACATCCATAATACGCATTACATCACAGCAATCCAATCGCAGTATACTTTAAAATCAAAAGTCCAGCAGTCCTCCCAAACTTATCGGAAGAACAATTTAAGGAGAGTCTAATCTTCTCCAGTTTCACACAGTACGAGGTGCGAGTGTGAGAAGGGGAAGTGGGTGATTTCCAGTTGATCAAGATTACGACATGGATTTCTAAACAAATTTGTTCAACGCAAAATGCTGTGTTCAAGGTCAGGAGACTGAACGCTGCCTTCCGGTATGGCATGGAAAGGAGGAGCATGTGCATTTATTTCACCATAGCAAATGCTGCATTCGTGGGCAGGGGCTGAAGCCCCCTTTGATGTCTATGTGTGCACATCCCTGTCCCCGACCCACTGCTGTACACAGATGTACACAGATTTCACTGCACTGAATCCAGACTAGTCACAAATAAAGTGTTCCTGATTATAACGTACAGTACAATATGGCATCTTTCTTTCCACTTTACGGTTGCAGAACAACTCAGGAAGTCTCGGACAGGCCGAGTCTCTGATAAACAATGTTTGCTTTTTTAAACCACTTCTAAATATAGAATATGTTCTATTCTTGCGACTCATGGATTGACTGGGAGTTTGAGCAACGTGCAGACAATAGCTCCAAATATCACACAATTTCAGGGACTTTTTTTTTTTTCTGTAAATCTTTTAATAATGTTTTGAAACAATAATAATACTTTTGTAGGAAATTTCAACCCATGCAGGGCCAAGACCCAAAATAGTTTATAAATGTTATGTTTGGGAAACATAAAATCCTGATGAGCAATGGTTCCTATATGGCTATTGCAGTATATTGCCATTGCAATCAGAATGTTAATATAATATGTTTGCAGGCCTCGGCTCATGTCTTTGGCATGATAATGTAAACAACTATCGGCATGTCACAATGCGTGTCATTTCCCCAACTAATTAGCATGCAAGGATAGCGCCAATGATACACTTTATATGACACACATATGACCTGCATGTGATGAGCCTTTAATGCCAGACAATGTGTTTAAGTTAAAGTGTGACTAAGATGTACATTTAGTCAACAGGCTAGATTGCCAAGCTATAGTCATGTGAAGAGTTATGCCCGATTGATACATAATCGCGTGCCGATGACTGACATCAATAATAGCATCTAAAGGCTCACAATGCATCGCCGTGGTGCATTGTGATATTGTAAATGTAGATTGTGTTGTGTGCATAATGGTGCATTTATATAGCGTCTTGTCCAAAGCGATAAACAATGTGCATTGCATTCACCCGTTCACACTCACAGTTACACACCGACGGTACTCAAGGACACTTTGACAGTAACACACAGGGGGAGCCAGGGATCGAACCGGCAACCTGATTACTAACTCTACCTCTACCTCTTTAGCCTCTACCGCCACTATGAGAAGAACTACACCAGCCTCATCCAGTGGTAACT
>NC_137884.1:9468489-9475989 GCF_963924005.1 Protomyctophum bolini | reverse complement strand
CAGCCGATGCAAATAAGCCAGGCATTTTCGTGGAAGTGTCTTCAGTGAAGTGTCTTCAGTAATTAGACCTCCAGGTAAGCCATTGTGTGCATTCGGCTGAACCGAGGGAACAAGGCCGCGGCAGCCGCCGCGGGCGCATTGTTTGCGACAAGGAATAATAGGCACGCTGCACAGAAAGGAAAAGGCATGAATGGCATGGAACGGACTGTTCAAATGAAAAACATATGCATGATGCGTGTCCACACAAAAGAAGCCATGCAGAGTGAACCCGGCATGTTTAGCCCGCCGTCGTGTGCATGTGTAAAGTCAGGGGTAACATACTGTATAAGAGTGAAATAATGGGGTGCGATGGAACAGCTTGGACGAGAACAGGCCGCGTGCACGCATGCGCGCACACACACACACACACACACACACACACACACACACAGTCCATTACAATGAAACCGTTGATGTGAAGGCCCTTGTGTCAGGACCCTCACAGCTGTAGTGCATTAAGGGGCCGAACAAGAGCAGGGTCTACAGGAGACAGGCAGTAAACAATCCCCAAGTCCATCACACACACGCGCACACACACACACACACACACACACACACACACACACACACACACACAGACTATAAGAATAGTAAGACGCCCTGAGGGCGAGCGCAGGGTGACAGCAGACGGTTGGGTGAGCGCTGGCGCTTAGGCATGGGGGGTCAGATCATCATATGCATGAAATTAATTCTGTACTGGCCATATATGGAGCGTGTCTTGAGTGTACAGGGTTTGATGAGGGTCAGATCAACATATGGAATGTCAGAACAGGTCAGCTCCATATATGGAGATCTAAGGGTGGCAGCGGGGGCGGTGTCTTGAGTGTACAGGGTTAGTTTGGTGGTGTGACTGACAGAGCGACGGGTTTTGCAGGTTTGCATGTTGTACAGTGGAAGGGTTTTGGTTTGTTTGTCACCTTTAAATGACAGTCTGACTAAACTATGTATAATAGAGGGTATGCACATGCATAAAGCGAGTGGCAAGTCGAGTGGCAAAGTGAGTTTAATGCCGTTTAACGTCGTTTAATGCAATCAAATACAACGTTTCTGTTTGGATGTATTGGCTGTCATGGCCAAAAAGTCGTTTTTTGCCACTCAGTAGGCGTTCCCGCATAACTTCCGGGTCAGATCAACATATGCGTGGAATTATTTCTGTACTGGCCATATATGGAGCGTGTCTTGAGTGTACAGGGTTTGATGAGGTCAGATGTTTGGTTGGATGATAGAAAGTAGTGTCGGAGCGTGTTTGTGTGTGCACGTGTGCACCCCGTGTCAGAGCGTTTAGACTATGGGTTTAGTCCTTTAGACAATGGGATGTTGCCTCTGTGGTTGTTGTTGGCTGCTATATGCTGCCCCATTGGCTTAGAGGTCGCCTATAGAGGATAGCTCTCACGTACACAAAGTGGGAGTCAAAGCACTGAAAATTGACCAGCTGGTAAAAACACCCTGAAAAAGAAGCATGCTCTCAGTTCTCAAGTGAAGCTATTGGAGAGACAGACAGGCTATCGTTAATGATGTGGACGGTCCATTATCCCAGTTAGACCTGGTGAAACGTGCACGACTATATAGAGGTCATGTGTGTGACGTCTTCATCATACCTGGAAGTTATGCAGGAACGCCTACTGAGTGGCAAGAAACGACATACTTTCTGGGCTGGCCTTGACAGCCCAAACATCCAAACAGAAAAGTCCTATCTGATTGCATTAAAGATGGAGTGCCACCATTTTTTTCCACCCTAAAACATGATCATCAGGTATTATTACAATATAAGGGGGAAGAACTTTTTCCAAAACGTGTACAGTATTTGTTAAAATCATGCTTTTATGTGGACACGCCCACCAGTTCATTAAGTATGCCTGGTTTGCCTGGCGGTTGGTGATGGGTGGTGATCCACCTGAACTGAAGCCGCACCCACGGCTGTAGTTGTATGATAAAGGGGGAGGGGTTAGGGGAGGCACTATATTACCGTTTACTTCATTGGCCCGTTTGACTGTCAAGGGTTCAGCCTCCAGGAAGAAACCCTAAATACAAAGTCAATACACAATTGCACATAAAAACAACTCCAGTCTGTCTAATTAAGTACGGTCACCTCATAAGACACATGAAAAACTGGAAAAATACAAACATTGTGGCACTCCATCTTTAAACAACAATAAACTCACTTTGCGTTAAACTCACTTCGCCACTCGATTTGCCACTCGTATGTATGTGCATATACCATATGCATGGTTACAGCAAAAATAAAACAAAAATAGACTCATCTCACTCCGCACACAGAAAAACCATAGGGGTGTAGAAAGAGACACGCTTTATGCATGTTTTGGGCATAGTCCATGATGTGCATTGACTACTGTATGTCTGAATTATGGTAGTATTACACCTTTGGCCTTTGACCATCTGAATATCATAGAGTCATGTCTATTGTTTTGCAATAGACACGTTGTCGGCTTTCCTCAGACAACTACCACCACCCTGCATGTTTAATGCACTTCTCCCATGAGGTCAGGTATTAGGCTGTCCTCAGACAACTACCACCACCCTGCATGTTTAATGCACTTCTACCATGAGGTCAGGTATTAGGACCCTCAGACAACTACCACCACCCTGCATGTTTAATGCACTTCTCCCATGAGGTCAGGTATTAGGACTACCACCACCCTGCATGTTTAATGCACTTCTACCATGAGGTCAGGTATTAGGACTACCACCACCCTGCATGTTTAATGCACTTCTCCCACGAGGTCAGGTATTAGGACTACCACCACCCTGCATGTTTAATGCACTTCTCCCATGAGGTCAGGTATTAGGACTACCACCACCCTGCATGTTTAATGCACTTCTCCCACGAGGTCAGGTATTAGGACCCTCAGACAACTACCACCACCCTGCATGTTTAATGCACTTCTCCCATGAGGTCAGGTATTAGGACCCTCAGACAACTACCACCACCCTGCATGTTTAATGCACTTCTCCCATGAGGTCAGGTATTAGGACTACCACCACCCTGCATGTTTAATGCACTTCTCCCACGAGGTCAGGTATTAGGACCCTCAGACAACTACCACCACCCTGCATGTTTAATGCACTTCTCCCATGAGGTCAGGTATTAGGACTACCACCACCCTGCATGTTTAATGCACTTCTACCATGAGGTCAGGTATTAGGACCCTCAGACAACTACCACCACCCTGCATGTTTAATGCACTTCTCCCATGAGGTCAGGTATTAGGACTACCACCACCCTGCATGTTTAATGCACTTCTACCATGAGGTCAGGTATTAGGACCCTCAGACAACTACCACCACCCTGCATGTTTAATGCACTTCTCCCATGAGGTCAGGTATTAGGACTACCACCACCCTGCATGTTTAATGCACTTCTACCATGAGGTCAGGTATTAGGACCCTCAGACAACTACCACCACCCTGCATGTTTAATGCACTTCTCCCATGAGGTCAGGTATTAGGACTACCACCACCCTGCATGTTTAATGCACTTCTACCATGAGGTCAGGTATTAGGACCCTCAGACAACTACCACCACCCTGCATGTTTAATGCACTTCTCCCATGAGGTCAGGTATTAGGACTACCACCACCCTGCATGTTTAATGCACTTCTACCATGAGGTCAGGTATTAGGACTACCACCACCCTGCATGTTTAATGCACTTCTACCATGAGGTCAGGTATTAGGACTACCACCACCCTGCATGTTTAATGCACTTCTCCCATGAGGTCAGGTATTAGGACTACCACCACCCTGCATGTTTAATGCACTTCTCCCATGAGGTCAGGTATTAGGACTACCACCACCCTGCATGTTTAATGCACTTCTCCCATGAGGTCAGGTATTAGGACTACCACCACCCTGCATGTTTAATGCACTTCTACCATGAGGTCAGGTATTAGGACTACCACCACCCTGCATGTTTAATGCACTTCTCCCATGAGGTCAGGTATTAGGACCCTCAGACAACTACCACCACCCTGCATGTTTAATGCACTTCTCCCACGAGGTCAGGTATTAGGACCCTCAGACAACTACCACCACCCTGCATGTTTAATGCACTTCTCCCATGAGGTCAGGTATTAGGACCCTCAGACAACTACCACCACCCTGCATGTTTAATGCACTTCTACCATGAGGTCAGGTATTAGGACTACCACCACCCTGCATGTTTAATGCACTTCTACCATGAGGTCAGGTATTAGGACCCTCAGACAACTACCACCACCCTGCATGTTTAATGCACTTCTCCCATGAGGTCAGGTATTAGGACGGGAACCCCTTTTTGGGTTTTTTTACCCTTCAAGAAGGGAACCCCTTTTTGGGGTTTTTTACCCTTCAAGAATGGAACCCCTTTTTAGGTTTTTTTTTTCCACCCTTCAAGACGGGAACCCTTTTTGGGGTTCTTGTTGCTATGTACAGTATAATACCAACATAACGTGTGTAATTTTGGAATAAATATTTAAGTTTTTCGCCTCAGTCCTAAATGGGTTAAACTTTCTATCGAAGTGTCCCCGACTCCATTTGACCTCACTTACCTTTCATTCAAAAATAATAATGTGACCACGCTTTGTTTTAGTTGATGCTCATCCCCTGTCTCTCACCTTCCAAACATCTTTCTTTCCTTCTCTCCCACCAGACCTTTCTCCCATGGCACTTCCTTCACTCTCATTCTCTCTCCACCCCCCCCCCCTCTCTCAGAGAGAGCTCAGGTATCAATACCTCTGGCATCCTTCCCCTCACATCTCCTCCCCCTCCTCCCCACCTTCTCTCCAGAGCACCAGGGAAGAGGGCAACGAGGAGAGGCTCACTAGCCCCTGTGAAGTGGCTTTATCGTGGGGAGACACGCGGAGGCGGCAGGCCCCCGTCTGAAGCCTGAGTGGCAGGCGGCAGAAGCCATTAAGATAGAGTCGCTATCTCTAGCAACCAGGGCCTCTTAATACAGGCAGGGGCTCGGGACACTCCTGCACGCACGCACTCACGCACGCACGCACGCACGCACGCACGCACGCACACACACACATTCGCACGCTCGTTGACAGGCGTACTTCTCTTGAACAGAGACAACAGTACTTGAACTGCCATGTGGTGATACGGATAGACGGCGGCGTGTGGCGCACAGTGCACTTCCAGTCCAAATACTCTCTGTGTGGAGAGTCCACTGCACCACATTTCTCTTCAGTAGCACCTCATCCGCGCAGACAGTTTGACGGACTGACAAGACACTGAGCACTGAATCAATGATATGGTCATGTATATACTGTCAATATTATGTCATATTCACATACCTATCACATGCACGCACGCACACACACACACACACACACACACACACACACACACACACACAATTGCATAATAGAAGTAGGAACTATGCACACAGTCTAAAGCGACTGAACACTGCTACCAGCAACCCAACAGCAATATCAACTACAAAGATGCATTTCTGAAAAAAGTGCAAAGTGCGGTTGCCTCAATCGCTAATATAGGTCCCTCCCACACATGTCGTCACCCCTGTGATCGTGTGTAAGTAATTCGGAGGGGATTTATCCCCCACAAAATAATTTTCCTGCAACAAACGGTTACATTATTTGCATTTTTGGCACCCCCTATGGATGAAAGTGGACTTGCTTTTGGCTCTGCTTTTGAGAGAGAGAGAGAGAGAGAGAGAGAGAGAGAGAGAGAGAGAGAGAGAGAGAGAATGGATGGAGTGCATATAAGGAGTTGATGTCATCTCAGGGTTAATGAAACACTAGCTTGGGAAGATAAATATCGAGTGAATGATTGACAAAAAACACAACAAAAAAAGATAAATGACACACACACACACACACACACACAAAGATAGACAGACGCAAACAGACACGGGCCAGTAGACACCTATTGTACATGTGTGTAAAAACAAATACATGTGCGTATTCACATGCACGTACCCCCCCCCCCCCCCCCCCAAGAAAATTCTTAGCAAATAAAAATTACCCTTTCCTCCATGGGGAGCTAATGTCCCCAAAAACACACAGACACAAAGGTAAACAGCTTGACATAACTACAACAATACAGCATTTTTCAAGTTAAGTGCAAGGCAAGGCAGGAAAAGATTGTCTGTCCTGTCTAATCGACCGAAACTTTGACAAATAAAGAACCACATTTGTGGCAAGTTTCTGACAGTGTGCGGGACCCTTCTTTGTTTTTCAAAGATAACCTTTTTAGGAAAAGACTAGGAGACATGACTCACAATATACATCAGATATATGACATTATTTGTCACAGGCCCGGCCTGCATCCAGCCCTCGCTCGCACCCCGTGGAGACGGAAGCCCTGGAGACCCCTCAGCCCTCCACCATGACTGGCCAGAGGTCACCGGACCCATCGCCCTGTTTACTGTTATAATTTTCTTAGCAATCAGTAAAAGTATCCTTAATATGTAACTCTAATCACACACCTCCTCTGGTATAATTCAGGGTTAGGAACAGACAGACATAACTCAGGACCAAAAGGAATATTCAACCCTAAACATTTTTCAATTTCCTTATTAACCCATTTAGGCCTCCAAAACCTTGACATTATTGGGCAGTCCCAAAAAATGTGGTCTCCAATTTCCCCTTCTCCAACATAGTTCTATGGATGGTGTTTTCACATACAGTATGAGGAAATGTACAGTATTCTATTCTACTATTCTATTCTTTTTTGCCCCCACATGGACAAGTGTACAAGTATGCACGCACCCTGTGATTGCATATCTTTCCAACAGTGCAGAAATGGAGACCTACTCTACCCTTGAACCCTCTTCAATTAACGGCAAACTACGGAATTTTAGCAATTTAAACTGAATAAGCAAAAGGAGAGGAGGAGAGGAGAGGCCATGGTTGTGGAATGTGACAATACAGTATATCAAGCAATGACAATCTAAACATCAATACAGTATGTGGGCTGGGGAAGTGGGTTTAGCCTTGAATGTTTCCACCTATTCATATACAAAATGTACCGTGTGTGTGTGTGTGTGTGTGTGTGTGTGTGTGTGTGTGTGTGTGTGTGTGTGTGTGTGTGTGTGTGTGTGTCTGTGTGTGTGTGTGTGTGTGTGCGTGTGTGCGTGCATGCCTGTGTGTGATGGGTATAGTGAAGGGCAGGCAGGTGTGAAACAGTGAAGGATTCAAAAGGCAGGTATATAGGTGGACGAGTGCCAGATCTCCCCGCGCCGTTAGAGCGGCGATTGAGCTCAGCTGGGTGGGTACAGAGTAATGACCCCCCGCTATCACCGTGCACCAGCTCTGTACCACGGCCGAAAGAGCCAATCTACAGGCTCCCAACGTGTCACGCCGGGCGACACCGCTGTACAACAAAGCATACAGCGTTATTCATTGGCCTCCATACAATCACATTTTCTTCTGCCCAACTCTGACCCTCCATCATTCACCAAGGGAGTGTTCTTGTTGTTCTCTCCTTCTCTCACTCT
>NC_137884.1:9420989-9465989 GCF_963924005.1 Protomyctophum bolini | reverse complement strand
ATTCCCCCTGTGTTCCACTCTCTGCAGACAGCGAACAATCATTAGGACACGCCGGGCACACACACACACACACACACACACACACACACACACAACACACACGCGCGTCTACGCAGGAACCCCATCATTTAACCCGTCCATAGGTTCTGATTCTTCCTCTCTCTTCACCTTGCGTTATGAATTGCCGACGGGGGGACCAGCCCCCCCCCCCCCCCCCCCCCCCCCCCCTCACTTGGAATGTAAATAGAACGATATTTACATAAAAACATTTGAATTTATCATTAAAAATCCGTCTTCTTGATGTGGAATGCATCCTTCTCTTCTTTTAAAGCAATAAGGTGAAGCCTAATTTGCCCGTGGCGCAGTTTGTATCGTATGCATAAGTTATTCTGACATCAATCTTATGCCGTAATGAGGTACAGGGAATAAAAATCACAATATTCAAATGGTCCCTATACTTTTAAGTAAAGCGCAGCGGCCGATCTCCGTCTCATTGACGGCATCCCGTACAAATGGACCGCGATGGGGTTCAGTCGCCACATGCACATGAAACATATCAAATGCTCGGGCCTGCGCCTCGTCAAATGCTAATTCAAAAGGACCAAAACATGCGTCACTGTGCCCGCAAACAAAACAAACCGATGAAGTTGGCGTTTCTGTAAAGAAACTATCACTCATCACGGGGCGATTTAATAGCCCAGATCGATACGGTCGCAAGTTACCACAGTGGGGGCAGCCATGTTTGTAGTTGGACATGATCGAGTTGAAACGCCGTAGCCGCAGTATCAGATTTTCAACCGAGGCTGCCATAGATGCACAAGCAAAAGCACGCACAGTATGGGGTTTAACAGAGAGCGCGTTCATGGTGTTCCGCACTCCCGCATTTTGTTTCTCTCACTCTACCTTTCCCCTTTCAGCAACTTTCTCCAGTAGTTCCCAGCTCTACCTGGAATGCTGTCTCACTCTCACACCTCCCCCCACCCCATGTCTTGTTTGGGCAATTATTTTTTTCCCATTTCTCTCAATGTAGTCATTTTACGCCATGACCCGATTTCATTGTGTTCTAGCGACTATACTAACTTCTACGGTTGGTCCTATAGGGACTGGGAGAGCACAGGCAAGTCTCCTCTGATACTCAAGAGAGTTTCACCAGGAGGACATAATGCATGCGGAACACGCTATCCCTAGTTCGACACCCCACTGAAAACAGGCGCCCTGGCCAACCTGCTACTGCAGCGACACAGAGACCTCCCTGTCCAGCTTCCCTCCCGCAAACACGGCTATTTGTGTTCGTATATGGACACCAGGTGCACTGCAGTGCACACACAGTCTCCATGATGGTGGGCAGGAACTTTACACCTGCAAAACAAAAGCCCCTGCCACCACTACCCCCCCCCCCCCCCCCCCCCCCTCCACGCACGCACGCACGCACACACACACACACACACACACGCGCGCGCACACCGCTCTGTGTATCTTTGTGCATCCTCGGTCACCTCTGTTTATGAACCTGGTAAACAGCCGCACTCTCTTTTTCCCCGGCCAAATGTTTTAACACAACACAACTCAGCTGTCTCTCCTGGCAGGCATGAGGCCACCCATCTATTCTACAGCCTCTGGCTCTCCGTTCCCGACCATGCGAGGATAACAACATGCAATGTGTTTGCAGAGCCCATCTGAATCATATATGTTTAAATATAGCCTCAAAAGTGAGCAATTAAGGGGTTCAAGCCAACACAGGCTGTTCTAGTCTAGACTGGTCTAGACCAGTGGTTCCCAAACTATTTCATGTCAAGGACCAGCAGAATTATACTTATTAGCCATGCGGACCCCCATTTGTACATGCCAAGGACTCCCATAAGAACTTTATTAAAAAATGTAAATGTAAAATGAAACTTAATTTAACTCTGAGAGTGTACAAATGTACCATTTTGATCCATTTGTACAAAATTAAACAAATTAAACTTCATTGCTCTATTCAAAATGTTTCAATAATTGCCAAGCTACTCGTAGAGAGGCTGGGGAATTGGGAATTGGCTTCACTAAATTGGGACTTGAAGGGAGGAAATGTTTTTTCTTTTGTCTTGAAGGGGCATGATTTGCGCAATAATACTCTTTTCATTAAGTCTGCCCTACTGTATATGATCCCTGGTATTTATATTATTGAAATTACAATAAAAAGACTTTGGAAAAAAAAAAAAATTACCAAGCTCAAATCGATCATTGTGAGCTTGTTGATCATCTATTTTAGAAAATATTTAGCCTAAAATGAATGACACGTGGTTAAAAAAATTCAGGACATAATCGGCTGCAAAATTGCCGCTATCGATTCGAAAAACGCGGTTGTAATACACACAAACACATCAAGGAGCACACTACACACATACTGAACGCCCCCGTTTGGATGATGAGGTCATCTGGTCAACTCCCAATGATTTTGTGGCAAATGTTTCCTTTCCATGAGTCGTTATAGGATTACACTTCGGTGGAAGTAGATAGAAATGGAGAGGAACACAGAGAATGAGAATGAGAGGGAGGAACAGAGAATGAGAGCACAAGTGAGAGAAAGAGAATAGAGTTGGACGGATGTTTTGTCTTCTTCTCAATGCGGCCTTCAGAGCAAACCGCATTTGCTCTGAAGGCTAATGTCGAGATCTTGAGTGTTGTTCTCTTCAATAAAATGCAATGGAATGTGACGGAAACATCTTGTGCTTTTAGCGTTGAAAGAGAACGTCAGAGTACAGATACTGGAGAGATGCTCAGAGAGAAAGAGGTTCCAATGCCAGCATACAGAGCGGACAGCAGAAAGCCATTGCACACGCACATCACAGACAGTCCATCTGTCAATACAATGTCAATGGCCAGGTATAAAAGAAATGTTGTCGTGCATGTTACAGTGGCTCATAGATTCCTGCCTAATGGCTTGAAGTAGATGGTATTGGGGGGGGAGGGGGGGGGGGGGGGGTACAACAACCAGTAAGACACCTTGAGGGCGAGAAGCGACCTCGCCCTTAAACAAAAAACATTCGCTCTGAAAGAATATATATTCAAAGATTTGTGCTGCATTTTTACGATTTTTCAAAAATAGCAGAACTACAAGCTTGTAGCGCGCCACTCGGTGGCGCGCTATGAGCTTGTAGATCTGCTATTTTTCAATAGCTAAAGTGTAACATAATGCTTAGTGCTATATATGGAGATCTCCATACGGGTATATTGATATCTAAGGGTTTGATGAGGTCAGATCAACATATGGCTCTGACATATACGGAGATCTAAGGGTTTGATGGCATATGGAATGAATACTGGCCATATATGGAGCGTGTCTTGAGTGTACAGGGTTTGATGAGGTCAGATCAACATTGAATTCTGTATTGGCCATATATGGAGCATGTCACGAGGCGTGATGGACGCCTCATGCAGATTTTCACAGTAAAATGCGACCTAAGGTCGCAACAAATTAATAAAGATTGCCTATTTCTGGCTCTGACTCTGATGAAGAGTCGAAACGTTAGTCTTGTCTTGTACTAGCGCCTAATAAAAAGGCTCGAAATGTCCGTGCTGCTCCAGTGTCCTCCTCCTTCTGGCCAAAAAAATAAAATCAATTACAACTTTTTGCATTGATTCATCGATAAAGTATTATTCCACTTTCAACATAAAGACGTTAGATCTATAAGGTCACACCGGGCCATATCGTGACACGTCAGAGGCTTGTATATCTGCTATTTTACAATGAAGTAGGGCATCATTTGTTTTAAATAAATATACTTACAAATATAAACGTGAAATATGGAGATACAAGGTTTCTGTCCGGCAGTATACGATATACACAGTACGTAAACTGTACATATACACAATAAACAGGTATACACACCCGCGCTGTTGTGTGTGTGTGTGTGTGTGTGTGTGTGTGTGTCTCCACTGCACTGGGCTCAGCTCTATACGGTTAAGTGAGTGAGTGAATGCATTAACGGGGGGTTTTTGGGAGCCCAGCCTGCTCACTGCCTGCGATAATGAGGATGTTTTCTGTCTTCAGTTCAATCAGCAAGGCCGTCTCTCTGAGAGGAGAGAATGTGTGTGTGTGTGTGTGTGTGTGTGTGTGTGTGTGTGTAGGGGAGAGGGGGGCTAGCAGATGCACGGCACGTAGCAGATGTGTGCTATTGGAGTGACATCTGAAAGTAAAACTCTAGAGCCTTTTCTTTTTGTACGACATTGTGCGCCGTTGTTTAGATGCCTGCGATTTCCTGGCGCCGAGCGGCAAACGACGGCGACAACAACTCGGGCGGAAAGAGAAAAGCCAGTGAAAGACAGAAAGAAGAAGAAGAGGGAAGGGAGGAGGAAGTCTTTGGCACGGGCCTCGTCTTTGAAGCGATTTGGAGAGAGATGACATGCAAAATTAGAGAGTAGCGCTTTCGCCCTCTCCACTTTGACTACACATTAAACGCAACAGGGAGAAATACCCCCCCCCCCCACAAAGATAAACGAGGCGGTGGATCGGGGAGGGGGGTGGGGGGCACTGGCTGAACGCTCCCCAAACAACACAGATTACCTTGTCTATGTGTCTCTTTCAGAATCTGTTTTCTGAGGCGTCTGATTAAAGTTTTTTGTTTTCGTCGTCGTAGTCACTTTTCTTTCTATTTCTCACAGACGCAGGTACGTACAACTTCTCAAAACCATGGACAACTTTTTCAAAGGCGTGGTTGGGGTAGAAAAAAAGGAAAAGAGAAAAGAAAAGAAATGCTTTCCTCTTCAAATCGTCTCTTCAATCACCTCTTCGCTAGCGGGGGAAAAAAGGAAATATGTATATATAAATGCCAACATTAGGTTCTTTGCCAACAAAACACTTCAACCGAAAATAAATAAAGCATTTGTTGAGTACAAAAGACAAGACATCCAAAAGAAAAGATGGCTCTGGGGCATTTCTTTTTCATTGTATGTACTTTCTAAGAAGATGCGAAGTTGCCTGACGGTAAAAAAAAATGTTTTATTGGCTCAAAATCACACAAGGGCTGTGCGTATTGCCACCCAATCCCTTAAATATGCTCTTATAGAAGACGTAGCTTCACATCATACAAATATTTTCTTCAGCAATTTTTTTATAGCCTATATAACTTTTTGATAATTGAATAATAGTTTTAATTACATTTAAAATTGTAATATATATATATATATATATATATATATTTGTTTTTCAAATCAACTAAATACATTTGTCTGAATAACTCAGTACCGCCAACGTTAGTCTTAGTTTGAAAGAGTGTCAGGAAACAAATGCCGCTACGTAACATCTCCCGCGAATGTTATTTAATTCAACCCAAATCAAACATTTTGTAAGCGAAAAAAAGGCGTGAAAAGGCGATCTCGGCGGTAAATGAGTTACTTAAAATGGCATTGCACAAAAAAATCTGTAAATCATTCAAATTTCATTGCCCCCAATAGCACCATGGAACCTCACTGTGTGTTCATGTATTGACTATTCCAAATCTCTGTAACTACGAGATTAAACTATTAAATGTGATTGTGGGGATTCTGGAACAGTATATATTTTCTATACTTTAGCATACTGGGATTCCTCATGTCCACATCTATTTCCAGAATTTCCAACATAATCAAGAGCCAATCGGGGACTGCGTTCTAACTGCTGGTTTGGCTGGACATTTTGGAAAAGTAATACCTTTAGTCTAACTCTAAAGGCTAAACACTGTACCCTGTGCAGCTGTGCACGATCATGGCCTCAAGTACAAGTCCGTCTTAAACTAGAAAGATGCATTCTCTGGTCTCGTGAACTTCATAAAACGTTCTCCCCACGGCGCCTTGAAGAGAACATTATTCCCAGTCTTGGTAGTGGTATACTGAGAAACGGCCAGTGTTTATGTCGCGTATAGTCACAGCACACCGTGATGACATCACGTTTAGTAACGCTGATTGGCTGAAGGAGTTTGTCTGTCAATGACTAGAAGTCCAGGCTCGGTTGGTGGGAGCAAATGAACGTGGGGGAGACCAGGTTAGTGGACTCATGGCACTGAGGTGGCACACATTGCTCTCGTGGATATGACGTATGGTGAAGTAAGTGTCCTTGCATTGTTCAGTCACATTAACGATTTAACGCGCATGCGCACGCACACACACCTTTTTCCTTTTGAGGCCAGTGTATTGTTAGCTGGCACTTGAGCATGTACAGAGTGAGTCTGATCTACACAGACTTTTATTGTTGTGCCCACGGGAGCAGATGTCACTGGCACTTACTCAATACTTTCTCTCATTCTCTCTATCTCTGTTGTCCTCCCTTCCTGTGTACCTCCCTCTCTCTGTTCCACTATCTGTTTGGGTCCGTGTGTGTGTGTGTGTGTGTGTGTGTGTGTGTGTGTGTGTGTGTGTGTGTGTGTGTGTGTGTGTGTGTGTGTGTGCATGTGTGCGTGTGTGCGTGTGTGCGTGTGTGTGTGGGCTCCCTCGGGAATTCCCGTCAGAAAAAAAAGAAAAGAAAATAAATTAAGTGCCCACCAAAATGCATTTATATGTATATATACTTCATATGTTCAATAGAATAGTGATACTTTTGGGTTTATTTGAACAAAATATGAATATCTAGACTACAATTCCATTATTAAATTAAAATATTAATAATGTTATAGGCCTACTACGCTATTCAGAAAAAGTGACACTTAAGGAGGCACTAATGCGACTGTCGAAGCACGTTAAAAAAAATAAACGACCTCACGTCTCCCCTTCTCCGCTGCAGAGAATGTTGAGAATGTGATCATCTCACTTTGTAGGCTACTTTATGAAAAGTCAGATTGGGTGTTAAAATAGCCAGCACGGCCAGTGCACAGAACACTGATTATTATATTGGGGGAGAGATAGAGAGAGAGAGAGAGAGAGAGAGAGAGAGACACTGGTGGTTATTATATAACAAATTGTAGCCTACTCATCTTTGTTTGTGTTCCGTATCACGTTATTGCTGAGTGACGCACACATGCAGCCATAAGCAAAAAGGGGTGACAATGTGTGATCCATAATTCCTGCATATAAATATCATCAAACATGTTTGAAAATGATGGGAGGGTTCAGATTGGACATTTGACCACTCATAGATCAGGGGAAAGAATGATGGGAGGGTTCAGATTGGACATTTGACCACTCATAGATCAGGGGAAAGAACGATGGGAGGGTTCAGATTGGACATTTGACCACTCATAGATCAGATGGGAGGGTTCAGATTGGACATTTGACCACTCACAGATCAGATGGGAGGGTTCAGATTGGACATTTGACCACTCATAGATCAGATGGGAGGGTTCAGATTGGACATTTGACCACTCATAGATCAGATGGGAGGGTTCAGATTGGACATTTGACCACTCATAGATCAGGGGAAAGAATGATGGGAGGGTTCAGATTGGACATGTGACCACTCATAGATCAGGGGAAAGAATGATGGGAGGGTTCAGATTGGACATTCGACCACTCATAGATCAGGGGAAAGAACGCACACTGTGTGAAAACTCCTATAGTGTCATTTCTAACGAGAAAGAACAACAACCTCCGGGACGACGGGTCCCGAAGCCATTTCCCGGGCGGGAAATTGCGTGCCCTGTGTACCCGGGAGGCCCGGAATCGCGGGATTAAACCCTATAGTGCGCGCGCGCATGTGTGTGTGTGTGTGTCATGTTCACTACGGTTTCACTTAACCACATCAACACGATTGTCCCTATTCTGGGCATGTCATAATAGCCGAACATTCGGCAAAGATTTTGTGTTTGTGGAAATAGGTGCACGTTCGACAAAAATTCTATGAACGTTCTGCAACTATATTCAAAGATCCTGGAAGAATAGGCGAACATTGAGCAAAAGTACATTATTAAGTGAACATTCTGTACGGTTAGCTCAACCGTCTGGGCACCTATAGGCTGCTGAGCCAGCCTGAAGGCGTGCCGAGAGTTCGACTCCCGATCCCGGTGGCCTTTGCCGTGTGTCTTCCCATATATAAAGGCTAGATGGCTCAAGGCGGAGTCTCTGACGTAGTTCACCCGGCGGCCATCTTGCTGAGGTCCTACAGTAGGCTACAGTATGTTCTATGGCGGCTCAAACTAAAACACTCATACATCGCTCAAATCTTGACAGATTAAAAAAACGGGTTGGTTTATTACAACGTCTCTGACGTTCATAACAAACCACACCGTTTGAAAATCGTTTGAAACTTGAATATGGTTATTTAAAAAGTACATTCCTTATAGACACAATGTTATGCTGCACCCCAGAAAGATGGCCGCCACGGAGCGACCTCGCTCTCCATTGGCCAGCAGCGCGGGTGAGCCATCTAGCCTTTCTCGTATATATCTACCGGTATGTGTTACTTACTTACTTTCAAATCAAACTATCAATAAAAATATCTTTAAAAAAAAGAGATCTCGCAACCCTAACTATTATTGCCATTTGACAATATAACAAAGTATAATATAGGGTTTAAGTGGTTAATGTTTCTGTAATGTTTCCTGACTGAACCAGCTGAGTTCTTGTGTCCCACTAAACAACCCACAATGCTGTGCTGCATATGATCTGCAGTCTTGCTTACCTTCCTCTTTCTCTCCCCCTTATCTCCTCTCTTACCACCTCTGTCACCACGTTCCCTTTGTCTCCTCCGTTTTGCTCTCTCTCTCTCTCTCTCTCTCTCTCTCCCCCTCTCTCTCTCTATGTCTTTTTTCCTCACTGACAAAGGCAGACAAAGCCCTTTCATTTCCCCTTGCCTGGCCTGGCCTGATCTGTGTGTACATGTGTGTGTGTGTGTGTGTGTGTGTGTATACTGTACTAAACTAGGCTCTCCTTCTCCCCTCTTCTCTTTCCAATGGAGGTGTCTCTGGGCCCAGGGGCCCCTGTTCTGAGACAAGGGGCCTGCCCCGAGGAGGAGAAGGAGGAGGGGGTGGGGGGGGGGGGGGGGCTGGTAGGGAGCGAGGGGAAACAGAGGCAGAGTGTATTATTTCATTAAGTGCTCGGCAGCTCAGCGGGGATTGAGGAGTAAAACCTCGCGGCTCTGTGTGTGTCAAGAGCACGACCTCCCGCGACCTGGGATCACTAGCACGCACGTGTACACGCACACACACACACACACACACGTGCACGCACGCACGCACACGTGCACGCACACACACACACGCCGACAAAAGACCAAAAATATACTCTCTCTCTCTTTCACTTTGCTTTTTAGCGAGAGCCCGAATGAACGGAGGGCGAGAATGACGGAAGGGAGAGAGAGAGCAGAGAGAGAGGCTCTGAGGCAGAGTGACGGGAGAGAGAGAGAGAGAGAGAGAGAGAGAGAGAGAGAGAGAGAGAGAGAGAGAGAGAAAGGAGGTGAGGGGTAGGTGAGGAAGGGAGGTCGCTGCCAGGCCCCCGGTACAACACAGAATTGGGCATTGTCGCGGAGCTCGGCCCATTCTGTGGATCTGAGCGGGGATCCCGGGTCGAAAACAAAAACGCATTGTTCCCCGCAGATGGAAGCCAGTGTCTCCCGGGTAACAGCATTAATCTCCCCTTTTCTCTCGCTTCCTCTCTTGTCGGGGCCCATAATCGGTGGGCTCCTTTCAGCGGTCGAGGCAGCCTCAAAGCCCGGGCTCCTAACTAGCCTCCTAATTAGCTGCAATTACAATGAAGACAACATGATGAGATAATAGAAATTTGCAAAATAATGACATACCACGGGAAAATATTCCTCCTCTCTAAGCACTGTTTCCCCCCCCCCCCCATTCTCTCTCTCTCGCTCCTCCGGGAGAGGCACAATGGAGAGACGGGGCCCGTTTCTGAAAAGCGGGGAGCTCAGGAAAAAAAATGGTGGCGCATTATGTGGCACAGAACCCTATTGTCTGCCTTCTGGTAGCTTCAATCAACAGGCCATTGTCTGGCTGCTTAAATCAAAATGACTCAAATACAGCCCTGGTAATGATGCCCTCTCAGCTCTGCATACTGAACAGACAGACAGAGGAGAGGAAGAGAGGACATGAGAAGTAGAGGAGGAGAGGGGCTGAGAGGAGAGGAGAGGAGAGGAGAGGAGAGGAGAGGAGAGGAGAGGAGAGGAGAGGAGAGGAGAGGAGAGGAGAGGAGAGGAGAGGGGCTGAGAGGAGAGGAGAGGAAAGGTAATTCAACAACATAGTTAAGAGGGAAAGGAGCCCTATGGTCCTGTGGACAGCCTGATACAGGCCAGGCAAATCACTAGAGAGAGAGAGAGAGAGAAAGAGTGTGTGTGTGTGTGTGTGTGTGTGTGTGTGTGTGAGTGCGTGAGAGCGTGAGAGCGTGCACGTGCACGAGGGACGCAGCATCACAGACATGTGTGCTGATGAATAATGGCAGCGCTACACGTTTGTTTTCATCAAGTCCGGTTAGATGGAATTAAGGAGCCGACACAGTGTTAGACGACATGGCTCTATTACATCACATGTTGAACGGGAGTCATTATACGGAGACAACGAACCGCTCAGAGAGCAGAGATGTAGGAGCTCAGATCCTGAGCTTTCATTTGTGCAGGTGCAATCCGTAACTTTTATGACCCTATCTGGACCAGATCTCTGCAGCCGGAGAGACCAGACGTATAATGCTCAGCGAGACAGACTGGTGTGCTTCAGGCATGACAACCAGTATAGGCTCCTGGAATAAAGCAAAACTAAATCTCTCAAGACTGAAAATGTAATGATGATGTTTTCAGGACCGAACCAGCTGAAGAAATCAAAGATTCCAGCTCGCTTTTATGAAATTCCCCGAGACCATTCATGTTTCTTGGAAGATGCTTCTAAACTCGTATTATATTCATCACTTCAGATACGCTTTCATCTTAAAATAACTATAATGACCGAAAATACAGCAGATCTACAAGCTTGTATGTTATCGGTGCGCAGCATGCGTTCACAAAAGGACATGCTGGCTTCTATGGGATCCGAATGACCGAGGTCAGTCGTGGCGACTGAGAGCTGTAATCCAAGAGTCTCCAACGACCTCCGTGACGACCGGGGTCTACGTCGCTCAATGGAACAGTAGGGAGGCCACGGCCAAGTGCAGCAGATCCCCTGTCCCTCTCTTATTCTTTCCCTTTCATGGAAAAAGCTCAAACAAATTAGCTTTACCCATTGTTTTACACCTGTAAACCTGCGATTATGTGACAATAAAATGTATTCCGATACTCTACCATACAGATTGGTTAAGATGTAATTATATTCATTAAATCGGCTTTAAATTATTACTCAATTCTCATTCTTGCTGGCTGATGTTGCCATGTGTGATATGCCGGACGGATCATTGCCACACAAGCTCTGGTAGTCAATGCACTGAGTCTATGGATGGACAAAGACACAGATTGACCATTCAGCAACACAATGGTGACCTGGGATACAAAGGCTTTCATTCTGCCTGACTGTCCGTCTGTCTGTCTATCTGTGGAATCCACAGCATCCTTTTGAAGTGTCCTCATCATTAATAAACAGCTCTCACTACAAGAAATATGTGCCAAATGCATGCGCACAGACAAGTGTGCACGCACTGTCGCACGCACGCGCACATGCACAGACGCACGCACTCACTCTTCTTGATTTTCACTTTAAATCATCTTGAGTGCTGCTTTTTACATCATCGTCAAATGACTATTAATGCTAATTGTGTACTGATGCCCAGGTGTGCTAAGACAATGTACAAGATAACAAAACGCCATCAATTATCTTCAAGGTGTTATTTCTCTGAAAGGAGCGAGAGAGAGAGAGAGAGAGAGAGAGAGAGAAAAATTTAGGACAGAGAGTCTGTAATTGTGACCGTGAATAATGTTTTGGAAAAGAACATGAAAGTTTGAAGATGAAATAGTGTCAGTACATATCCCCTGAGAATCACCACCTAACCGAGATTTGTCTTCTCAGACGCAGTAGCGATGCAAATAAAATGCTGTTACAGTGTTGGGGGCCTAGTAGTATACACACACCCAACATATTCCGGATTAGAAAAGAACTTGGACAAAATGGCATATGACGGCTGTAGCATTTAATGCTAAAGGGTCAACCCCTGGCTGACATTAACATCAAAGGTGCCCTTGAGGGGGATGGGGGGGGGGGGGGGGGACCTCATTCCAAACAGCTGCCCACCCCAGTGAGCCTGCAGCGGTGACACTGGTTGCATGGACAGACAGGCGCCTGCTGTGCGATTAGGAGTGTCCACTGCATGTACACTCAATGCAGCGCTCCAACTCTGTGTCCACGCTTTACATAATCCTTTAGTAGAGCACAAATAAAAAAACAGAGGGATCGAGTAAAGCATGAAAAGAGAGATAAAAAGATATTTAACTTGAGCTACTGTATGAATAATGTACTGTATAGTCGAATCAGACTCAAGACAGCGGGGGGGGGGGGGCGTATATAATGAATTCAAGTACAGAAGATGATGATGTCTTTGGCAGTGAACTGTGAACAACGCGTCCGCACCACGTCGTGACCTTACAGTACTAAGTACAAAGTCAGGCTTTAGAACTTGACAGTTTCAGTCCTTCCAACTCTTTCCTTCTGTTCATCGTCCACTCGATCCCTCTCCTAGCTTCCTTCCCCCCCCCCCTCACCTGTGTTCAGACTCGGTCTTCATGCTGTTGTTCTCCAGGTCGCTTCGCGCCGTGGCCCTGACCTGTCTGGAGACACACGCAGAGAGACGTTAACACAACAAGACACTAAATACTGTAGGGTTGGTGATGGCTGACTTACACAGTTAATGGCCTTAGTTAGAGTGTGATGTTGTGTATCGAGTTGACCCATTTTGACCTGAGATTTTATTTATTTTTTCAAAAAAAAAGATAACCTTTTTTTTTTAGATTTTTCAAAAATACCAGACCTACAAGCTCGTAGCGCGCACTACGAGCTTATAGATCTGCTATTTTTCAATAGCTAAA
Source organism: Protomyctophum bolini (assembly GCF_963924005.1). Classification (NCBI taxonomy): domain Eukaryota; kingdom Metazoa; phylum Chordata; class Actinopteri; order Myctophiformes; family Myctophidae; genus Protomyctophum; species Protomyctophum bolini. Next base: position 9,453,094 of record NC_137884.1, on the reverse strand, counting down.
GCATAGCATAATGCTAACACCAAAAGGGGATCCCGCCCCAAAATGAGTTAATAAATCAGCACCCCCACACAAACATCGCGTGGGATCTTCTGTCATCACAAGAACTTTATCTTCTTATTTCCATGTAGATAAACTATGTGCAGTTACAACTACGGCACGGCAAGCAGTGTGCCGTTACTTGGAAATGAAGCACTTTGATCTAAGAATCCTGCTGTTGCCTGTCCACCACCATTACGTCTGGTCTGGCACAGATACATATCTAAATACAGGCCAGGGTTATGATTCAAAATATTGAAGCATGACGATGTATATTGTTATGAATCACATTTGAGGAAAACTGTTAAAAGTTAGCTTTTGTCAGAATAGTGCATTTCTTCTTTACATTTAACATTCAACAACATACTGTAGCACTACTGTTTGTGAAATCTGAGCAAAGCTCAGACAAGCTTGTGTTTGAGCACAAAAATTATAATCGTAATCGAGAATAATAGTTACAGTATGACTAAACATATTGTGATGTGTGATACTCCAGTGTATCGACATGCAAGTGAATGTGTGTACAGCTGCTCAAATGTGTGTGCGTGCGTGCACACTGCGTGTGCGTGTGTGTGTGTGTGTGTGTGTTTGGTTTTGCCTGCATAGCACCATGTGAAGTCATTAAAGCTGTTCAGTGGCAAAATTAATCACCATACAGTCTTATTCTAATTGGAGCTAACTGCTTCTGTCATCAGTGCTGCCCACTCACAATGGCATGGTCAGGGTCAATGCTTTTCCAAATGAATACATTCAAACTATAGCTTCTTAATTATTTCTTTGCAGACCGCGTGAAATAACCTTTTTCTAACAGCAAAAGAGAGAAGTGATCCACTCAAATTAAATTATGAAAATTAACTTGGAGACAAGCTGAATGTGTTTTTCACACGTTCAGAGTAGCTGTGGAAAATAACATTTGTTTATTGTTGTGTCAGAAGTCCTTAAAAGTCAATATCACTGCTATATATACCAAAAGAAACAACAACATATATATGGTGAATAAAACTTTGGTCCAGTCTGAATGGTAGATTATGTTAAAACAATATAGCAATTGTGGGTGGTTGTCTTCGGTCTCCCTGGTCATCTACTGAGACATTTAGATTGACCTTTGACACAATCCTGTTTCTGTTTGAACCTGAAGGTAAAAACCAGAGTAATCTAGTAAGAGAGTGGCGACACTAGCGTTGACTCCCACTGTGACAATGGAAATGCGGAAGTGTTCATTCCATCTCAATGGGATAGTTCCAATGTTTGGAACTACAGCCCATAGGCACCCGCTTTGCGGCGAGATCAAAGCGTGTCGCCACTCTGTTACTATTCCACTCGGCGTCAAACATGTTTTTCTCCACACAGAGCCGGCAGGCTCTATTAGCTCAGTGGCAACAAATGGTGAAAGTGGTCAAATGAAAATGAACACTCGGATCATTAACTTTATTTACCTGGCAATACAGGAGCAGCATCTGTTTATTTCAACAGCATAACCACTCCTCGTCACACGTTTTGATAAGTATAAATACTGCAAAATATAAATACTCTATTACAATTCCTCCTCCTCCATGACAACATGTAAACCGCGATTTTTGGATTAATATAAATAGTTTGATTTATTAGATGTTGAACAGTGAAGAGTTGAGTATGAGTAAATAACTCGATCCTGCCCATGGACCATCGCAAATTAGGCTACCAATAATCGCCTCCCGCTGGCGCGGATTGTTTGATTGAATAGCAGTTTGCAACTTTGCATGAACAAGCTGTGTGGATTAAATATTGCCAATGCAGAGTTGCCGAGTGTGTGTGTGTGTGTGTGTGTGTGTGTGTGTGTGTGTGTGTGTGTGTGTGTGTGTGTGTAATAATGACTGTGTGTATGCATCAGACTGCGCACAGTGCTGTGCAGTGTGCTTTGTAGTGTGCACGGCGTGTCAGTTATTTATACTATAGCTATTTATTAATCAACGTAGTAGGCTATGATATAAAACGGACCCCTTTCATGGTAATTTACAAGACATATAGTGTGGCATAATATGTCTAAAGGTAACAGCCAGGCAAGCTGTATGCTGTCAGTGTATATTAAAGTGCCTTCCTCAAAGAAAAATGAAGGGGGGGAAAAGTGTCGGGTATCGGGCACGGGCCAGGCGCATATATTAATAATTAAGGTCGGGCTCGTTTGGGTTTGGACACAAAGCTGTCGGTGACGGGTTCGGTTCGGGTAGTATAAAGTCGGCCCGATCCCACCTCTAACACACACAGTGAAGCTAATTGAGGATAATCTAGTAGAATTATTTTGGCTGAATTACTGAGACCAAGATACTAGCACGAGCAGGCTGGCTGTGTGTGATTTTGTGTGCGACCGTGTGTTTGTCTGAGAAAGAGTGTAAGATCGAATCTGTGCAACAACTTGGCCTTAATTACAGCAGACATACACAGTAGGACGGTGAATTAGTACAGTTACACTCCACACCCTGGGTCAGACAAAGAATTAACATTCTCTCTCTCACACTCACACACACACACACACACACACACACACACACACACACGATGCTGTCTAGAAAGGTTAGCCACCTCCTGGGTGAAATCAGGGCCAAAGTTCATGTCCATGCCAGAGCACAGCTTGTAGAACAGCCCTGTAATTTTAGAATCGTCCAGCGACCGCCACTGTAACTTAAATATTAGAATCATCAAATGTTCAAAAGGTAAAACACTTTCCCTGCCAGGATTAATTATTAGCCTCGTATACACGGACACGAAAACGCGTCATCAGAGCGGAGGGAGGGGCGTCAGCTGCGACTCCGCCCACCCCCCAGGGTAAGTTGTGATTTGCTCTCGTTCACTGCAATGCAATTTGCGGCATTTCCAAAACAATATTGCGCAGAGCAGCGATTATCAAACGTATTTGCAATGCCATACGTTGAAAGATCTGTTGCCCGTGGACAAGGCACGTTACCTCCGCAAGTTAGATATTATCGGCATAGATGTTTGTCCGTATGTGATTAAGGATTGGAAAAAGTTGCATTGGCAGCCATAGAAAATTCTGCCCAGGGTAAAAAAACGGATGTGACGTTTTTGGGCGTTCCTGTCTTGTTTCGTGTCAGTGTATTGCCAGGAATTTCCACCGCGTGAATGTACGCTAACGGTGGCCCAGACACACACAAATAACGCAAATGCACGCTAATGGCGTGCGTAGAGTCACATGAAACCACCGCTGTAATGTAGTTAATAGAATCATATGAGATCAACACTATAATTGAATTAATAGAAAGATATGAGAACACCACTGATTTAGTTAATAGAATCCCATGAAACCACCGCCAACGTGATGAATACGTTATATTATGATTCATCATTACTGCAAGTGAATTTTATATACAGTACCTGCTGCTTTTTAATCTGATGGATATATTTTCCACCTGCACAAGAAGCATGAGTCTGTATGTTGTAGTGTCACCTATCCAGTGCTAATATTGAATCATGCACTTTATGCATACTGAACTTTGCCCATTTGATTTGACTGTGCCTTGCTATTGTTTTTGGTCCATTTTCATTACTAGCCTGATTAATACTTAAGTTCAGGCGTTGCGAATACAGCGATTTGTTGTGTGAATCTCCGGCAAACCACACCGGGGACAGAGTGGCAAACCACACCGGGGACACGTGTGTGTGTGTGTGTGTGTGTGTGTGTGTGTGTGTGTGCGTGCGTGCGTGCGTGCGTGCATGCGTGCGTGCAAGCCCTGGATTGACTACTATTAATTAGTGCGCTGTAGATGAGCCCCCTTGGAGCTGTCTAATTAGACATTAGCATGGATATGTAATTACCTGAGAGGGCTCGACATGTTTCTGTTAACTACTCTCCCTCCTGCTTAACACACCTAGAGCAGGTACGTAGGAGACACACACACACACACACAAACACACACACACCTGCATGCAGATCAGAAGTTCGATCTGCTCCTAAACAACACATTTCCCCTGCAGATAGGCGCTGAGGTATTCCTTCCCTACCTCTGTCTCCCTTCTTTCCTCCTGCACGATGCAGTATATAGTGGGTCAATTCTCTTCTAGTGTGGGTCGAAAGTGCATTAGGCCTCCGTGAGAGCCATGCAAGTTGGATGCCTGATCAATATGCGCCACTCTAGCGACCGCAACGAACGTGCACCAAACAAAAAGAATGAAGAAAAAATGTAAAAAAAAGAAGGATGAAGAGAAACGCTCTGAGTCACAAGAAATGACTTGTTTTCTTTCATCTGCGGGTGAGAATAACATGGCGAGCTGTGTTGTCACGAGAACCTGCTGTGGCCTGAGTTGGGACACTGATATTGGAGAAGTTTGGGTACCAAAAGATGAGGTTAATTTAATGGCAAGCCTAAATGAATATTATATGGACACTAAATTGACAGACTTGCTCACACACACACACACACACACACACACACACACACACACACACACACACACACACACACACACACACACACACACACACACACACACACACACACACACACACACACACACACACACACACACACACACACACACACACACACACACACACACACACACACACACACACACAGGTGCATGCATGTCAGTTAAACGAAGCCCAGGGGGACAATCGATAAAATCTGTAGCGCAGCAGATTGTGAGAATCCTGTGACGTCCAATAGTCTCTCTACAGTAGCTAGGGGAGCACTATGTGTTCATCTATGGCTACCTGGTGTGCAGAGACTTTCTCAAAAAATAGCCACTCTAATAGCTCACAAGGCATATTGCCTATAAGTGATTTGCATGATGTATACAATCTGTAGGAGTAATATATATATTTTTTTTTTCTTCAAAATTTGGCCTCCTGGTGGCGCTATAACAGGCCGATCTGGAAAATGTGAGGCAGAGGTTGTGCTCTGGACTGGCCCCCAGGGAGTGTGCTTGCACCGTTTCACTGCACTCGGGCCAACGGTGCCGCAGATTAGCTGCTCACAGACAGACAGAAAGACGGACGGACGGACGGACAGGTGCAAAACATAGTGTCCTCCATGCCGTCGACCTGGCGGAGACAAACATTTGGCAATAGGCAGAGAGCACTATATGGAAGGCAGACATCCTTCTTGTGCAGGTGTAAAACACACAGCGGTGAAGTGATCAGTATCTGCTGGAAGAGAGGGCTAATGACACACAGTCAGCTTATCTCATGTATGAGAACAACAATGAGCAGACAATGCTGCCACAAATCCATTGTAAAAGCTGGAATTATGTCGGCTCAGAGGATTACAAAGGGCTTGGATCCGCAGTGGGAGTGGGAAAACATGTTGACGTGCACATACGCACAGACACGCAGACGCAGACGCACACACACACACACACACACACACACACACACACACACAACCGTAAATCAACACACACATGCAGAAATAAGCTCAAGTGCCACAAACTCACTGTGCATATAATACACAGACTCACACACATTAAAAAACTAAATGACACACTCATTCACTCAACAGTTGCACACATGCATACGAGTCAAGCACATGGACACACATTGACAGCCACAGACGCGGACATTTAATAATACGCATACAAAGACAGACGCACGCTCATTAAGCACACACGTGTACAAACACACAAATGCCAGACGTTGATATCTACCCACACTGCCCGATAATTGAATTAATTTAGCCGAGGAGCAACTTCACAGATTAGCGACTTAACTTTTCAATAATAAGAAAAAACTCGGCCAAGCGTGGTAATTACATTTGTTTCAAATGAGGGCAGCCGTCAAAATGGATCGTGTTCTGGCACGCACTCCCCGTTTAACCCACATAGGCCTACTGTATAGGCAAGACGCGCGTGCACGCACGCATGCACACAGACACGCACACACACCTCCCTGTTTCAGTACAGTAAAGGCTGTCGACGTTACTAAAGTTGGCAGAACAGTGCTGAAAACAACAGTGAACAAATACAGTGCAGATACTTGGCGCACTCATCAAGGCATGGGTACACATTTACACACGTGCACCCCAAGCCTATACAGTTCAGTGGCAGACCACACACACGGACACATACACGCCGCATACATCAGCACAAACACGCTCTTACACAACCTCTCAGTGGTCGGGTGTCGGGCCACGTACATCCTGCAGTCAGCAGACAGACAGACAGACAGAAGGACAGAGAGAGGGAGGGAGGGAGAAAGGTGCTATGTATATTGCATGGCCCCACGACACTGAATTCTGAAACTGCGAAAAACAAGCCATAAAAATTCCAGAGGGTGGATTGAAATCCTCACTAGCCACCCTGCCTCTCCCTATACCCTCTCTCCCTCCCTCTCCCCGGTCCCTCTATCTTTGTTACAAAGCATCCCATTCAAACCCCAGTGACTTCTCTTATGGTAGGCAGGGCTGGCTTAACGGACAATAGCCGCACAGAAACAAAAGACAGATTATTAGGCGAGCGAGAGACAGAAAGAGTAGAGAGAGCAAGCGTGAGAGAGGTAGACACACAAAGAGAGAGAGAGAGAGAGAGAGAGGGTGGGGGAGGAAGGGAGTATGACACTCTGCAGTCCATTGTGGCTGGACTCACATCTGGTGGCCATGTGTGACCAGAGCGGTGGGGCTAATGACGGCCTTCCTGAGACCAGCTCAATTAGGCTAGGCCTCACCGGACGCCCAGAGAGAGAGACACACAAACACACAGAGAGAGAGAGAGAGAGAGAGAGAGAGAGAGAGAGAGAGAGAGAGAGAGAGAGAGAGAGCAGTTATTGAAGAGAGAGAGAGAGAGGCAGAAAGAGAGATTACTGTGGACGTCTGCGTCCACTGTTTGCATGTGTTTGTGTATGTGAGTCAATCACTTCTCTACACAATCCACCCTGCTGTCTGTATTTGACTGTTGACTGTGTTTGGCATGCTGTATATACATACACTATTATGTGTGACACTAAATCCTCAGTGTTAATTTAACTCTGAAAAAGTTCACAAATAGGAGAGGCCGCCTGGTTCCATGTGTAGATTCTTTGAAGTAAAATTTAACTAAGGATTTAACTGTGTGCGTGTGCGTGTGTGTGTGTGTGTGTGTGTGTGCGTGTGTGTGCGTGTGTGTGCGTTCCGTACGTGTGTCTGCATGCACAGCAGTTGTTTATCCCAAGCAACGCACACTCCTCCTCCTCTGAGCTAAAACTAACTAACAATCCATAAAGTCCATTAAGGGTAGCCTGGAAGCTTTGATGGACCAACATAAACCGCACTTAAAACGACACGACACAGGAGGATGGGGGGGGGGGGGGAGACTCCACGCGCTCACGCGTCTGAGTGTCTACAAGTGGAGTGTGTGATGTAGGTGTGAAGTTACATTTTGGTACGAGTTGCTGCTCTGACGCAGGTGACATTACAGCTCTCATCATTGTCACGTTATTGCTCACCCTGGATATAGCACTCCACAGATTCAATAAGAGACAACCACCCTCACAGAATTGGAAAAGGAAACCCCGGTATATCTGCATCTGAATGGAAGCACTTCATGCTGAGCGGGCTCGGTGCCAAATCCCATAATCAAGTCTGCTTTTTTCTGCCGTTGTTTTGTTGGGACAGATGTGTATAGCTGGTATTGCACAAGCAACTGGACAAACAAGAACAGAGGGCATGTGAGGTTCTTTAACATAATAACAGGTCAGAGACCAGCTGAGGTTTCGGCGGTATTTTGCATTCATTTCAGGACTATTAATAGCTCTCCTATATCGCCAACAAGTGGTGTTACCTGGTAGTGTTTTATACATGTATATGTGTTCAGTCAGGTACACATACCGTGGTTTTAAATTGTCCCTAAAGGACATCTGCATCAGTGTTGATTTTGACAGCAAATTCTGATTCAGTTTAGTCATAGTCATAGCTTAGTCAGTCTTTTGAATAAAATGTCTGTTTTTGTCATAATATAGCCATCTGAAGATTTGATTTCGTCGACAAAAATAATTTGGGTGGACTTTATGCAACTGGATGAAACGACGATTTTACGCTGTAGCGATTTTACACTTGGTTGCATGCTGACAATAGCCGATCTACAAATTCACAACGCGTCGCAGCTTGTAAATCTGTTATTTTCAGAGCACTACATCCGAGCACAACCAAACATAAAATGACATGACTTTTAGTTCTCATGGATCTCTTCTCCACTAAGTCCCTCCCTAACATTTCAGTTTAGTTTTTGTCGACGAAACTGTCAATATATATAGTCTTAGTCATCACAGCTTAGTTTTTATTTAGTTGTCATCATGCAGTGAAAAAAGGTAGTTGGTGAACATTTTTCGTCAAAGTTTTAGCCGACAAAATGAACACTGATCTGAATCCTTGATAAAAAAGGAAAAATTATTTTATTTGGAGCAAGCTAAATTGACAAACACAAACATAAAACCAAAGATTCTGCAATGTATTGACAGACAAGAAACGATCATCCACAAGCCACAATGAGCTTGTAGATTGGTTCTTGTCGGCACCATCGTATGACGGAGGTTAAATTTGGTTTAGGTCAGACAAGGAGGATCCTAAAACCTTGGTTGAGACAGAGTGTGGTTGAACCATGCCTCTCCCTGCATGGGCGCTGTAGTCTGTCATGGTTGCCCCAATAACTTTGTCCTATACATTCGATTTCATCGAATTTACAGATGTAATAGAATCTATTACATCTGTAAGTTATCTGTGGACATGGATTCCATTAGCCGTGTTAACATCGCACCCCGCTCACCTCCTAGAGACTAGGAGGGACTGAGAGGAGAGATTTAATGTGTTCTGGGCAGATAAACTAACTCCCAAAACCCTCAATCTAGAATATCCCTCTCTCTCTCTCTCTCTCTCTCTCTCTCTCTCTCTCTCTCTCTCGCTCTCTCGTGCGGAGGGGAGATCGATAATAGTCAACCAGAGAGTTCGATCCCTCTCGGTCTGCCTTGCTCCTGGTTGGGGTGGTGGTGGTTTCCGTGGTTACCAGAGCACCCCACATGGAGGAAGTACTACGCTTGTTGCTCGATCAAAGGGTCATGCATGGCCGTCAATCAAGTAGCCACCATTACAGTTGATTTCCATGTGTGTGTGTGTGTGTGTGTGTGTGTGTGTGTGTGTGTGTGTGTGTGTGTGTGTGTGTGTGTGTGTGTGTGTGTGTGTGTGTGTGTGTGTGTGTGTGTGTGCGTGCGTGCGTGCACTGTGCAGTGTGTCTACTCCCAGCACCACAGCACTATTTTGGCCGGAGGAACTGCAGGGAGGAAGTTAGTCACCTTGGTTGTTTGTGCCGATGAGTCAAACCCTGTCCTCAGGGAGAGGTGACGTCATCGCCACTGCTGTGATTGTAGTTCATTGACACAGACTCTGACATACTGCCCCGTCAGGTCAATGATTAATAAATTAATCCCCCCGCGGCGCTTCACTGCATGGGCCTATAAACATGTTACGTAATAACAAAGAAAATGCAGGGAGTAGAATTATTAGCATTTTTGCTAATAGATTAAACTGACCTGCTAAAATCACTTTCTCACTCTCACTCTCTCCCCCTCTCACTTCTCTCACTCTCACTCTCTCCCCCTCTCACTGTGTGTGTGCGTGCGTGCGTGCATGCATGCATGCGTGCGTGTGTTTTTTCTTTCTTTCTCACGCGCATATACACACACATTTTCATTTTTAGGCATCACATTTAGTTGCCAGAGCAAATGTTAAGATCATCAAGTGGTACATCAAATCAAAATCAAATGTGAGTCGTTAGCATAATTTGGCTAGCTCGTTAAACCCAGATCAAAGCAAGGTAGTGTCTTTGACTGCCAATAAGGCTAGAGTTGTGTGTGTGACTAACTCCATTAGCCTGTCGAGGTCTTATCTACAGTAATGAATGCCCCTGAACATTCATGTTGATGTACCATTACTTTAGTTGCCATTTCAGCAATTTCACTCTCATTACAGATGCCAAAAAACTGAACTAATCTCATTGCTGTACAATGTACACTTGCAGTTTTACAATTATTTTAATATGGCCCTGCTGAGCTGTTTAGACTAATTCCAGTCAGGATAGAAGCCAGTAGAACGTAAGGGGGAGAGACCTTTGTTAATCCCACGGGTGGAATTCAGTTTCACCAAGCTGATGGCTGCCCAGATGTTCATGAGAGCGGGCCGTGGTTGTGGTTATATAACAATAATACAATATGCCCCCTATGTGGTAATGGGGGACCGACCGACCGACCCCCCCCCCCCCACACACACACACACACACACACACACACACAGACACAGACACACACACCTTTTCCTGGTCACTAAGTATATGCCACCTGCCAATGCTACAGCACAATTCTTATCTCACTGCCTGTTCTCTCTCTCTCTGACTAGACAGTTTTTTGTTCTTATGCTTACAATAGGCATGTCTGTTCATGTTTATGTATGTTTACTGTGTTTTTTGCGAACGCAGTGAGCACTTACTATGAGACCTAGCAGATCATGTCTGTGTGTCTGTCTGTCTGTCTGTCTGTCTGTCTGTCTGTCTGTCTGTCTGTCTGTCTGTCCCGCTATCCAAATATGGAGTGTGTTGCATCAGCAATCACTCAGCTCCATATATGGGCACAAAAGGGGCCAGGTCCACTCAGCTCCATATATGGGCACAAAAGGGGCACCATATAAGGAGTCCCCAAAGCAGCTATACGTCCAAAACCCAAATATGTACGAGCTGCGTTCGCTTCCCGCGTTTGCGCGTCTTACTCGTAGAGTTACTATTGTCATGCTGTAACATGAATTGCCCAGTTTGACTTTGACCTTAATAAAACAGATATTAGTCCTATAGCCAGTATCCTCCTCAATCACCCCTTTGTTCTCTCTCTCTCTCTCTCTCTCCCTCTCTCCCTCTCTCTCTCCACCTCTCTCTCTCCCTCCCTCTCTCTCTCTCTCCTCCTGTGTTTCCTCCCAACAAAGCGTGTTAACCTTGAGGAACAGAACAGTTTTCAGTCTGGCGTCTAAGGAGATATTAGGGGGGTGATTAAGTGAGATTGATGGTGCTTTAATTCCCCGACAAAAATAATGGCTCCATCCTGTTGTTTAATCTTCAATCTTCATTACATGGGAGAGGCTCAGGAGAGAGAGAGAGAGAGAGAGAGAGAGAGAGAGAGAGAGACACTGTGTGTGCTTTTGAGTTAGAATAACGCCGTGGAAAGGACACCATCAAGGGTGGTGGTGTGTTTTGCATACTCTAATCAAAGTGAATTCTAAGCCAAGAAAGACTTGGGATTAATAGTGTGGCACGATGTAGTGTTATGCATGTATGCATTTAGTATGTACAGTATGTGTACAGTATGGATGGATGGTATGTCCTGTATTAATTTACTCTACTGTATGTCACTCTGCCTGTACATTTATACAGCAGAGGGTGCTGAAAAAAGCCAAAACGAAACACTACAAGGCCTCCCCACTGTCCCCAGATGAAAGCCAATGAACCAAGTAGCTCAACTATGCACACCTCTATGTCACATAACAAATAGTTATTGCTCAGCACACACGCAGTGTGAGTGTCATATCATTTGCAACTTCACACTTTTACCCTTGGGGCCATCAGGTAGGTCTCTTATCAACTTGTCACCAGGTTAAATCAAAGCACCCTCCTGACGTCGGTGATCTCCGCGTGATGCTTATATTGATGGTTTATGCACCTTGCCTTAATGGGCCCACAGGAGCCATCCAAGTCCCAGATGGCACATTGTGATGGTCACGGTATAATGTCCCGTGCCTGAAGTCAATTCGGGTTGCATTTATGACCCAAAGAGGCACCTGGGAATTAATGCCATCCTTTGAAAAAAAACAGAGCAAATTTATTCATCAAAGAAAAGTTTGAATTAAACGTTGAAGGATACGCAGTATGTCGACAAGGACAGGGCCGAATAAGCTGAGCGGAGGGATGATGTACATGAGAATAATCCTCCATTGTCAGTGACATTGAACTCCAGAGCAGGGTTATTCAGAGGGACGGGAACTGTGCGAGGTCTTTCTCTTACAGCGAGGTAAACGTTAACTCACGCTGGAGTCACAACAATGGGGTGCACATCTTTGTATTCAGTTTTGATACGGTCTACCGTCTTTGTCAGCAAACAAGCAAAGCTACCACTGTATGATAGCACAAGAGGTCATTAAAATCCTGATAGAAATGTGGAACGGTGCGATCGCAAACCAACAAAATGACTATAGAATACACATTTGAAAACATTTCTTCCACTACGGAATAAACAGATCATGAATAAATAAATAAATAAGTGACATCCAGCTGCTGTGCCCCTGTGTACAGTATGCTTGTTTGAGGTAAATAAGCGAGTCACATGCTATATCTGCTCGTCTTTTGATATTCAGGCGCTTTTCTATGGCAGTCTAATGAGCGACGGTGAACGGACCGATCCGTCAACGTGGCAAACGACACACACAGATAAAAAAGGTCCCTGCTGTGTCACACCGACACATGTGCATGACTGTATCTGTGCGTGTGTGTGCATGAGTTATGGATGCAACATTTAACTAATCAATGTAATCAAATAAAGAAAGATGCTGCATGATGAACTAAACTCCATGTTTCCTAGTCTTCTATGTGTACAATAGGGGCTACTACATATAGGCGTCTTGTAGCAGTGGACACAAGACGTTTAATCTGACACATTTAGTGCAGCATCTCGGTCTGATGTCCAACCACACAAAGAAAAAAAGGTCAGTGACGGCTCCGCTCGGGTGGGAGGAACAAACGAACGAACAGCGTTCTGGGATTCACTCTCTCCTCTCCGTCGTCGTCTCTTTCACTGTGTGACTTTCCACACAATGAGGCGAGTGCTTCAAGGCCTGGACCCACAGTTAGTTGCAGTTAGTTTTGTGTGCCATCAAAGTAGACTCAAAAGTTCTCTAATGGAGTTGTGTGTGTGTGTATAGACTCTCTCTATCACACTTTGTGTGTCTGTGTTGTGTGGGTGGGTTGAGACTGAGTGCGTGTGTCTCCCATGTTCCATTGCAGTTTGATAACTACTGACAGTAGTTTCTTTCTCTCGCTCTGAGATTGTCACGCACGCGTCCGTGCGTGTTATTAGAAAATAATATATCAAATAAAATATACTGATAATAATAGAGACAAGAAGAAGAGTAGAGCACGAGGAGGGAAAGAGAGAAGCCACGCAGAATGGAGGACGAGAGGAGGAAGAGGAGGAGGAGGAGTGGGGGTCAACGGAGGTAGAGAAGAGAAGGGATGAATGCAGCCTCTCTCTCTTTCTTTCTTATTTATATACACTCTTCCTCTCCTTCCTTCGCGTCCATCTCTCTCACCCTCCCTCCCCTGTTCCTCCTAAAATACACTGCATTCCTTCTCTGTGGACAAATATCAACTCAATTACACGCACGCACGCATGCACGCACACACAGAAACTCAACATGCACGCACACACAGAAACTCCACACGCACGCACGCATGCACGCACACAAGCATCACCTCATCTGAGGTGAAACTGAGTTAAAACAAGGAGGGGTCAAATATCAACAAGGCATTCAACAACAAAAAAGTGAGGGGCTAAAAAAAAAGTGAACTAGGCTTACTTGAAAATACAATAAAGGTGTATTGTTTTTTAACTCACTCCCTCCGTGAGTCTTGTGCCTGCCACTTTGCGCTTGCATTGGGTTGCAATACTTAGTTGGCAATCTGCACACGCAGTTCCCCTCCATGGGCCCTAATCCCCCTATTTCTTTAAGAGAGAGAGAGAGAGAGAGAGAGAGAGAGAGGGAGAGGGAGGGAGAGAGGGAGAGGGAGGGAGAGAGAGAGAGAGAGAGAGAGAGAGAGAGAGAGAGAGAGAGAGAGAGAGAGAGAGAGAGAGAGAGAGAGAGAGAGAGCAGAGTGCAGGAGAAAGGAGCCATTGTGGTCCGAGACAGTGCAGTAGAAAGAAGAGCGTACTGTACCAAATTGAGGTCGCTGCAAGACAATGGCTGCCCTTCACTCGCTCATTCACACACGGTCTCCCCACAGCTCTATCAAACGCCTCTTTCTTTTCTTCTTCCCCTCCTCCGTTTTGTTCTGTCCTCTCTCTCTCTCTCTCTCTCTCTCTCTCTCTCTCTCTCTCCCCTTTGCCTTTCTTCTCCCCATCACAGAGGGTGGGGTAGTGTTGGAGAGGTGGGAGGCTACGGGGACGACAATGAAACTCCATCTCACCCAGGCTGTCCAGGGGCCCATTGCGGAGGAGAAACTCTCCCTCTCTGTCTCAATTACAGTGCTCTGTTTTAAGAGGGATATATACGTACACACACTTCGGGATGTTCATCTCAGAAAAAACAAACAAACAAGGTGTCACCTCTCGTCACTTCTTGTTGCAGCAGGGCCTACAAACTGCGCTCACAACTTCCACAACGCCGGCCATCTAAAAGTCATCAAATGATGATGGCCTCGTTGTTTGGCCAACCAAACATCTAGTGTTCACACTGTGGTTGAGTCTGTTCACTGACCAGGCAAGTTCGCTCCCTCATGGGAGCAATGGCCTGGATGTGGGGGAATGATTCCAGCAACCAATAAAATAGTTTGCATACTTAGGGTTAAGTGGAATAATTAAACCATTGTCTCTTTTTTTTTTCTCCCTCAAGAAAAATTATATCACAAAAAAAAAAGACACCAATCAAGGCTTATTTTCTCTTTCTCAGAACTGGGCGTGCAGATCTAGGAGCCGCAGCAGCTGTATGTAGGACTGCGTCCACAGATGCAAAATGTGGCTAATTCAGACCGCGGCAAATGGGGGCGAACGGGGACGATGTTTGTTCCCTCTGAACAACGTGGGCCTGCAGCGAGGGTTTCAAGCAGCGAGGCGCCCGTCGCCTGCGGTGCAGAGTGCGTGCCCATGTTAGGTGACCGGTGCATTACTTCCCCTCCGAAAACAGATTGCTTTGGTGGGGTTTGTTTCCTGATGGTCAAGTGCTCTTCACTGGAAAGCAATTCTGTTTAATCATATATACGCATAATGACATCCGCAGTCAAACACAAGCACGTTAATGTGTAGACAGACTAGACACCTGTAGGCACACAGTCAGACCTGCTCCATAACCACGCACACACGCACGCACACACACACACATACTTTGCACTGGGCTGCGGCTTTAAAACATAAGCTCTGCAGCAAACATGGTGTGATATTCACATGCACATTTTATTCTACAAGATCTCCATGAATCGACTTTTCTATGCAATTGAAGGAAGGGTATAGGTGATTTTATTTTGTTAAAATAAGTGTTAAATATATTCTCTATATTCTGGTGCAGAATGATTGTTCAGTAACAGGAGTGTCCATGTCTCCAGCTCTCTATTAAAAACAAGTGCAATAATGGATTTTTAATTAATGGTACACAGGTTATGTCACACATTATCTTCTGTATCGCTTGTACAGCAACAATATCGAATGTCTGGGAGCCTTGAAATGAAAAAGGTTCACTTTTCATTTACCACGTTTCGAATATTTGAACCAGCACCTGTCGAGTTAGCAGGCATTTTTTGCCACATTTTATCCACACTGTTAAAGGAGAATTCCATGCATTCTTACCTTTAATTGTAGTTGTTACGTCCCCAACAAAGAGGTCCAGGTGTTATTTTGTGCAAAAGTGTATTATTGGCTATTTCCCCTAATATAAGCCTTCAATGAGGGTTGGGTTTTTGTGCAAATTCGCTTATTTCCATCGAAATAAGTAGTAAAGTGTGCCGCTCGGGATACTATTTACATTATGAAGAGCGATGGAAATAAGCGAATTAACACCACATAGACCCATTCAATTCAATGCAATTCAATGCAATTCATTGAGGACTAGGTAGGGAAATAGCCAATAATGCGCTTTTGCCCAAAATAACACTTGGACCTCTTTGGTGGGGACGTAACAATTACAAATAAAGGTAAGAAAGCCTTCTAGCATGGAATTCTCCTTTAACAAATCAACTCTAGTCCAGTTAAGGGAAACTATCTATCTATCTATCTATCTATCTATCTATCTAGAAGACACAGCAGAATCCTTGATGAGTCTACAGCAAGCTTCTAATTGGCTGCCGCCTGTCGCTTTGTCCCACCGCAAACCTCAGCTAAAAAACGTTCCTAAACTTTTTGGCATTGTGTTAATTTTCGCTGGCTCCGTCTCCTGTTGCAACAAATGGCTCCTCACCATAGAACTATGGAACCAGAACCACACCACTTTCTCAGAATGCGGAAGCGGAATTCCGGCCATGGTGTGAATTTGGAGTCATGGAGTTCATTAAGCGTCAGGGTTTTGCAGTGCAGGCCAGTGTTTAATTAGTTTTAGTCAATGTATTTTGGATAAAATCCCACTTAATTGTAGTCGTATTTTAGTCATCTGAATGTCTAGTTTTAGTTGACTAAATATCATAAGATTTTAGTTAAATCTACAGTTGATGTAGTCAACCAAAATGTTATTTTGGCAGGCTTCGATGGCGTCGTAACGCCTGATTTATCTACAAGCTCGCAACACGTGTACGAGGCGTTGTGAGCTTGTTGACCGGCTGTTTTCACGCACGCACGGCCAAGCATGAGATGACATGTCTTAGTTCTGCTGGATCTCTTGTCCATCTGACAAAAGTGTCAGTATATTTAGCCACCGTTTTAGTCATCAAATTTTGATTTAGTTTCCGTCAGTGAAAACGGCTGCATGCAGCGCTAATGGAGCAGATAGTGGTTGTAGACAGAGAGGTGGTGCTCTGTGGACTCAGAGCCACAGAGAGAGGACACCAGCGATGACCCTCCAGTCCCTGCAGCTCTCACGATGTAATTACCTGTCACACACACTGTGTGCGTGTGCGTGCGTGCGTGTGTGCGTGCGTGTGTGCGTGCGTGTGTGTGTGTTAAGAGGGGGGGACATTGCAGATGCCACTTGCACTTGATCCGGCAAGAAACGTTAACCTACACTAGTGTTACATGAGTGTCACACAAATGCACACACAAAATGGGCAGACACCGTCTTTATCTGTCCCTCTTCCTTGTCTATCACGCACGCACGAACGCACGCACGCACATGCGTGTATGTTCAACACCTGAGGCCCTGACTCCCCTAACCCTCTCCCTTTTCTCGCTCCCGGTAATTACCTATGGGTCCTCTGGAGGGGTGGGAACCATTGTGCTCTGTTCTACGTAGCACTCAGGGAGACATGGGATTGATGCGCGCCGGGCGACCTCTCTGATTGGGGTTAACAGCAGCCTCATTTGCATGAGGGTAGGCGGCTTCATTAGCCAGGAAGACCTCAGGTGCGGCACACACACACACACACACACACACACACACACACACACATGCACACAGACGAGGGGACTTATTTCCTCCCACTCAGAAAGCAAACTATTGTTTCGTGGAACTATTTTCCGATTGGGAAGCACCACCCTACCTGAACCCCTGTAAGTGAAAGCTTCATCCAGAGGTTACGTTTGTTTATACAGGATGAGGTTGCTGGCCCCACGCGCCCCTTTCTGCAGCTTCTACTTGATCTAACATTTGTCAAAGCTGCCATGAGGACAAGAAAACTAGCCAGCCTGGTCAGCATGCACTGCGTGACCTCATAAACGCTTGCACAAGACGGATACTTGTGTGGTTTCTGGGTTGTAAGTCCGAGAGACCCTTCTCCTGTACTAACAACATGCAAGATGGTGGTATAGTATATATGCGTATAGAATGGTCGGTGTGACATACAACAAAGTGTTCCTTCAAACGTGCCGTGCAAAACAGGAAACCACCATTCTGTCTATAGTAAATTACACTTCTCAAAACATTGGAGCCTATACACTATTTGTCTGCCCCGCGACGGAAATGCACCGTAAATGTAACAAATGTTAACAAATACTGTTTCTGGCAACTTCCCAACGTTCCAATTTCCATTTCCATTTCACTTCTTACTTTTGGGTGAATGATAAACAAGGCTACTCTAAATATGTGCTCAGTTACCCATAAACCGATGAGCCGATAAACATGTACCGATAATGTACATGTATACTAAATAGTATTATACTGTATAATAGACAAGGATATATTTGCTGTGGAGGTAATAAAATGCAGGTGACCAGACCACCCTGGACAATACGGTTGAAGTGGTTAAAGGGTCATTCTAGAAATAACACTGTGATGCAGTATAACACGCACGCACACACACACACACACACACACACACACACACACGCACACGCACGCACACACACACACACACACACACACACACACACACACACACAAGAGAGCCTACAGACAATACACGCTGAGGGTAATCGCCTCTTATCGCTCATTGCACATCCGGAGTGGAGTCACGCAATAGAGTGGACACTTTGCTTAGTGACACCTACGCATACACACACACACACACACACACACACACACTCTCTCTCTCTCTCTCTGTCCTGTACTGTCATGTATAATTCAGCATGTGGCCAGGCGGGCAGATGCCGTGTCCCCGGGGGGTCCCATCAGGCCCGTGCTAGGATGAAACATTTAACAGCACAGGACAAAATGGAACAGGCTCAACAAATAAACTGGATGGGCTTCTGGAAGAATACACATGCATGCAGGCACGCACACACACACACACACACACACACACAGACACACACACACGCACACACACACGCACACACACACACACACGCACGCGCACGCACGTCATGGAAATGGATGCACTTATTCACAAAAACACATCCTAATACAAATTCCCCAGCATGTACTGCAGATACAGTAATCATGTAGTGTAGGCACATTCACGCACCTGTGCACATTTTTCTCTGCTGAGTTCAGATATCACAGGTTTTAGTCTTCAAGGTATAATAAACCCAAAGTTTGAGCCTCTCTGAAAACCTCAAAGTCTTAGCATTTGCTATATGGAGAGTGGCCAGTGGCAATGGCATTGTATACTGCGGTGTACATCCGAGGACAACTGTTGTCACAAACACAGAGTCAGAAGAGAGAGAGAGAGAGAGTGTTTTTGTTGTTGTTTTAGGTGGATGACGACACTCTCTGGATTACTCTGGAAACACATAGGTTTATAGGTTCTGTATTTGTAGTGCAGTTATTACACGGTCCTGGGTTGCAGTCCAGAGAAAGAGAAAAAAAAAGAACATATAAGGACAAGACGAAGAAGACTAGTATGACAAGAACTCAGTAATCACACTTATTTGTCAGTCACAACAGGACGCACGCACACACACACACACACACACACACACACACACACACACACACGCACGCACACACACAACCCTTAAAACAACAAGTGAACCTATGAACCTCTACAGTGGAAAAATGCACGTCACTCTGACTCAGACATAACCATAAACAAACCCAATAACGCCCAGAATGATATATAGGAATATGTCCATAAACAAACTCTATTGTCCATATAATGGTCATATATATACAGGACCAACTGAATTCAAACTCACATCGGCGAGGACCTGAACCTCTAGTGTTTCTAAAGGTCCCTAAGGGGTGGGAGCAGCTTTCATCCTCAAAGGGAGCTTGCTCCACAACTTCGGCGCCAACACAGCAGAGGCACGGCCGCCCGTGCCTTTGACTGCGGAGTCTTCATGTACGACTGACTGTCAGATCTGAGTGACCTGGAGCTGGGAGACTGGTCTAAACGTTCCACAAAACAGGGAGGTGCAAGACCGTTACGGGCTTTGAGCACAAACAAAATAATCTTAAATGTCACTCTATGCTCCACTGGGAGCCAGTGGAGAGAGACAAGGACCGGTGAGATGTGCCCTCTTAGCTTGGTGCCTGTCACAAGCCGCACGCACGAACGCACGAACGCACGTACGCACGTACGCACGCACGAACGAACGCACGCAGAAGTGGTATCGTAGCTAAATGAGTCACCCAACAGCGCTGAGAGTGCTTTTACTGGAGCCTAAGTGAATAACTATGAAGCTACATCAGTATGGCAGCATATCACACTCCTTATCAGTGCATGACCTGCCAAAGAGTGACACGCGCGTGTGTGTGCGTGTGTGTGTGTGTGTGTGTGTGTGTGTGTGTGTGTGTGTGTGTGTGTGTGTGTGTGTGTGCGCGTGTGCGTGTGTGTGCGTGCGTGTGCGTGCATGCGTGCGTGCAAATGCTCGCTGTGTGCATACATATGCATACTACCTCATGACATTATGTTGTTGTACATAATGCATAATAGCTTGCGTTCGTGCGTGCGTGCGTGGATGCATGTGTGACTGCGAGACGGCGAGAGAGAATGTGGGTGTGCGTGTGCCTGTGAGACGCCAGGATTGAGGATGTGGTGCGTGGAGCTGTTGCCTCTGAATGTGTGCAATGCATGCGTGCGTGTGCATACATGCCGTCTGTGCACAGTGCACACATGCTTGCGAGTGCACGCGTGCGTGCGTGCGTGCGTGCGTGCGTGCGTGCGTGCGTGCGGTCCAAATGAAAGCATGAGGCAGGTGCTGGCTGTAGATGGTGAATGTTAATAAGTAACAACCTTGACAGGAGACCAGAGAGACGGTTGGTGGAGATGAGCTCCAGTCTGATGGCAGGAGACAAGGACACACAGGCCTCTGGTCTGCACTCTGCTTCCCTCTCCTATACACCCTTAGGTTGGACAGGTATTACCTGTGCAGTGTGTTACAGTTAAAAAGGAGACAGTCATATCTTTTTTTTTACAGTCATATTTTTTTAATCAACGCGAGAAAATTTGAATATCGATTAGTCTGATTTAGCCCTATTTAAGCCCCACAAATCTACAAGCTCACAACTCCGGCGATCTTCTAGATCTACTACTTTACCTATTACGTAAAATAGAGTTGATTATCGATTATTTTTGTTATTTTACAAGCGATTAAAACGATTAGTTCGATGAACTGTTGCACCACTAATTCCCTTTCATTTGTCTGCAATTCATCTGGGCTTCATCTCTCTCTCTCTCTCTCTCTCTCTCTCTCTCTCTCTCTCGGTCCGTCCATCCGTCCCTCTCCCTGTCTCTCAGCTCACTGCCAGACTGCTGTGGCCCAAACTGTTCAGCTGCAACTGTTCCAAGCCCAATAATTACAGCTTGTCACAAAGAATTAATTTTCTCATTTCTCATAAAGACGTGTAAGAAAATTACCATGTTATTATAACGCCGTCCGCTCTCCGCTCTCTGGAGGCAGCGTTGAAAAAAAAAACACAAATTTAATTTTCGGAAATTCCTTCCACCGCACATTAAATTAAACACATAAATAAGAGTTTAGGTGGAGAGGGGGGGGGGGGGGGGGGGGGGGATTCGGTTGGGAGGGAGCATATGTTCGTTAGGCCGGCCTGCGCTTTTGGGTAATGGCCGGCGTAATGTTTTGATGGGCCCGAGTACTGGGAAGCACCAATGCATTTGCATGATCACCGACGTGGCAGGCAAGCATGCTGCCAATTAGCGCGTATGGGGCTGGACAGTGCCGCGAGAGACGGGGAGAGAGAGAGAGAGAGAGAGAGAGAGAGAGAGAGAGAGAGAGGCGAGAGAGAGAGAGAGAGAGAGAGAGAGAGAGAGAGAGAGAGAGAGAGAGAGAGAGAGAGGACAGTGGAGAGATCTCTGGCATAAGCAGCAGAGTTAGATATGGGACACAGCTAATTAACAGGCATGTATGGAGAATAGCATATTTACTGAAGGGAGACAGGGGATATCGCATTCGCTAGAGGATATCTGTTTATTAGAAACAAATACAAAACTGTATGTGTGTATGGATAGAGAAGAATAAAGGACAGATTGCTTCTGCTTCTAGTACGGCTTCATTTCATCATTGATCAAAGCTAACAAAATAGAAGTGATCATTTTTTTCATGACCAAATAATATTAGCACAATATCATATATTTATCGAGTGTGCGTATAGGGAATGTTGCATATCTATGTTACATACTACTACTACTAGCTCCATTATTCCATTGTCATATTTCTTGTGCATTTTCTTTTAAATATTTTTCAAATCGGTCAGAAAGACAATCACAGAGCAATCATCTCACAAGTCTAAGGACTGGAACTAGACCAACCCATCCAGCTTATGGGATCTATACTACTAACTAGGGACGTCCCGATGTTTTCGCTCCCGATCCGATCCCGAACCACAATTTCTGTGTTAGCCGATACCGAATACCGATACCAGAGAATAACATTTATAATAATAAAAAAATAAAAATATCACATTTTCGTGTTGTGTTTATAGCAGACTCCTCACTCAAATGTGCAGTTGCAGTTTGGGCAACTCGAAAGCAAACTCCACATGCCCCAACATTGTATTTACCTGCCATACTATGAACCCCCCTTATCCCCATGTGTTGGATCGGTGGTTAGACTGGCATATTCGCCGAAACCGATATGACCAAAAAGGGCCGATACCGATACAGTATCGGGACATCCCTAGATTCCCTACTACTAACTAATAGTTACTCCAGCTACATGGGATGAACCAGAAGTAACCAATCACAAGCAGACGTTGTTTTTCTCAACTTCTTAAAGTTCTCTCAGAATCACCTGAGAAATGAAATCGAATCCTTTCTGTCCATCTCCAACTTGATGCAATGTAATGCTTTTATTTCATCACACCTTGACTACTGCAATTCCCATGCTGTCTTTCCAAAAAGTCTATTCGCCATCTATTGCAAATGATCTGATGGTCTTACATACAGGCTATAGTGAATGACACTCAAAGTGGGGTCTGGGGACCCTCGGGTGTCCCTGAAGGGCTTCTAGGGGGTGGGAGCCCTTCAGGAGTCCATGACCTAAATTTACATAATTATCAAACGGGGGTTTCTTGAAATGTCAAAAAAAGTTTGAGAACCACTGGGCTATACTGTCCAAATTGAGAATCTACCCCCACCTGAAGAATGTATATTTATCCATGTTCATACCGTTTCTCTTCCATATCCAAGAAGAGACCTTGAACTCTTATTCTATGAAAGGGTTTGTTTATCTCCGTTGGAAAGGGAGTCTGTCTGTCTCCAGGTGTTCTTTTTGAACTTTTGTATGAACTAATATCCTATCCCTATTCGTACAACAATGCATTCTCTATGGCAATAGCACAAACTTCTGCATGCCACATGCAAGGATGATTACGCCACACATGTCTTTCTGCACCTGTAACATTTGATTACACAATCAGTTATCAGTAAGCCATTGCGAAGGTCACAGTTAACTATGAAATCGCACATTTCCCGTCAGTGTGTCACGCCTCCATACACTGCGCAAAAAGCATGCCGTACACTTTCATGGCTCTGGGTAGAAATTTCACTGCATACATCGCTATTCACATCTTTCTTTTTGTATGATGTGCCATTCCACTGTATCGTATTACTCTGTTGTAGCATCCTATGTTGTTTCTCCCTACTGACCGAGGCTTATTGAAAATCACATGATAAACATTATGTGGTTTCTGTCGCACACATTATCCCTGAAATTTGTTGTATGAGTCATCATGACAACGCTTCCAGAAACAGAACATGTTGCCGTTACAAACGCCAGTTGCCTATTTTGTCCCTTTTCTGTGATCAGGAGTTACAGATCCAAAACATTCCTCTCCCTCACACAGTGAATACAGGGACTTTCCCTGCATGCCTGCAGCAAACTGTATGATGACACACATAGCAGAAGGGCCACGCAAAGGTGACCCCCCCCTGACACACACTGTGGGATAGACACATGGTCAACCTGACCCAACTGAGAAACGCACGCACGCACCCACGCACGCACGCACAGGCCACGGCCAGTATGACCAGTGCCAGATACATGACTGGGCCACAGACTGTGATGATGACACCGACATGACATGCACTGTCTAAACAGATTCATTGCTCACGCAGGGGCGGAACTGCAGGGGGTGTCAGGGGCGTGTGGCTTCACCCAGGCCTGTGACTCCATGGTCACCATCACACAGCGTTACAGAGTCATGGCAGAGACCTTTACTCGGTCGCACTTTGCAAGCCGGGCAGCGAGCCCATTCAAAGCATTATCCAGGGTGCTATATACGAATGTCTATCTATACATCCTGTAAGTTAACCTAGTGAACGTTTTTCACACTTTTAGACCATATCCGTGGTCATCATATGGGCATACTGTACTGTACAATACAATACAATGGATGCCATCCATGCATGCATCCATTTACACAAATCAAAAGTCCATAAAAATCTAAGTTACTGGAAAAAGGTAATAATATTACTTTAAGTAATAAGTTATTGTAGTTTCCAACACTGGTAGAGATACAGGTTATCCTCATCCTTACCTGTTGGCTCAAGGGAACGACGTGAAGACGGTGGAGAGGCGATCACTCCTCTTTCGGCTGAGCCTGTCACTCCTGCACAAAAAATACAGAAAATGTATTGTTAATTTTTCCCCTTTTCAAAGATATTTGCATTATAATGTTAGTAATGATAATCATTTCTTTTTATATAGCATCTTTCAAAACAATGTACAGTAGTAGTGTTATGCAGTTGTGTGTCTGCGTCAGGATAGCTAAAAACAAGAAGTCTACAAAGAAAGACAAAGATAACCAGGTGTATATGTATACAGATGTCAACTTGATAGCCAACATTTTGGTTCATAGTGGGTGGGAATACCATCGAGATGAATGTGTTCATCATATTTACATTTTTCTTTGACAATGTTGGTATTTAGCTGACATATCCAGGGAGACTAATGAGAGGTAGGCCTATTCATACCCCAGTTTTAGGCGATAAGGTGACCACGGACAAAACTACAACATGACGCGGTGATAAGCAACTCACCGCTCACCCCAACACATCCCTCTGTTTTTACTAGAACCATCGTTTCGGTGGTCACTTTATCACCTAAAACTGGAGTATGGGCGGAGGAACGTCGGCCGAAAAGATACAAATAATTCATCTTTTAGGCGATAGCCAATGAAATTCAAGCGACGCTCGCTGTTGGTCTCTAAGGTCTCCCGCTGTTAAAACGTACAGTTAGGAACCAAATGGACTGAGGAAGAGTACACAAATGGAACCAAATGCACCCTTATGGGTCCACTTGGTTCCATTTGTACACTTCCAGTGTTAAATTAACAGGGATGATTTTATAGTGTAGATTTGGGATCCCAGAAGAAAATACAGGGTCTGTGGTCTAATGCATATCAAAACTGGCATATCAGAAAGTTTGAGAATCACTGCTGTAGTGTACAGCAAGAAGTGTGCGTGCACACGCGTCCGTGCGTGTGTGTGTGTGTGCGAAAAAAGGGAGGCAAGGCCAAGCGAGAGAATTACTGTAAGTGACCAAAAAGTGAGCAAACAAGAGGGAGAACGTTTGCAATCAGATGGGAGTGACTCACGGCAGCGTACAGGTGTTTGGTTCGACCTCACACTCCCCTAATGCCTCCCCATTTCACCTCTCCTTGCCTCCTTCACTCCCCTAATGCCTCCCCATTTCACCTCTCCTTGCCTCCTTCACTCCCCTAATGCCTCCCCATTTCACCTCTCCTTGCCTCCTTCACTCCCCTAATGCCTCCCCATTTCACCTCTCCTTGCCTCCTTCACTCCCCTAATGCCTCCCCATTTCACCTCTCCTTGCCTCCATCACGGCATTCCTCCTCTATACTTCCCTCCTCCCCATTCATGTCAGAAACCTTCCATCTATAAATATCAACAACAGAGACTATAGAGCTCCAAAGTCACACACGCACACACGCACACACACACACACGTTGCTGTAGTCTAAACCAATGAGCACAGTGGTGTATTGTGCCGGCAGAGCCAATGCACTCTTCCACGGCCATTACTCCCCATGGAAACAAGGGGAGCATGTTTTGCACACACACACACACGCAAGCGCGCGCACACACACACACACACACACACACACACACACACACACACACACACACACACACACACACACACACACACACACACACACACACACGCGCACACGCACACACGCACACGTGATGTTGATGTTGATGTTGTAGCTGCACAGAGACTACATTAGACAATAAGCTATTTCAGGGGCAAATCACTGACAAAAATCCATTTTTCCACCCTGCTTAAAAAAACAGGAATGAAAGAGACGGAAGGAGAGAGAGAGAGAAAGAGAGGAAAGCGCAAATCAAATAGACAGTCATACATCTCTCTTAAGCTGGATTTGTCATAATTCTAATTTATCCCCCCTTCGGAAAAAAAATACAAAAATAAAAAATCATTCTTACAATTACAGTGTTTTCTGAAACCGTTGTCGGCCTGGCTTGGGTGTTGTTCTCGGGCGAGATTGCACGCAATTTATACAAATGAATGAGCGGGGGCCTCACGCAGAAAAAAAGACTACCTTTTCCAAGATTATCCTTTCGATCTTCTATTCATTTTCCTTCCTTTTCCAATTTTGTAAAGGAAGACATGTAGGACATCCCTTGAAAAACACACACACGCGTGCGTGTGCGCGCACGCATGCACGCACAGACACACACACACACGCGCACGCACAGACACACACACACACACACACACACACACACACACACACACACAGAGGAGTGGGCTTATCATCTATATAGTTAGTGATTACAACTCTTGGCAAGCACTCCCTTGCTGTGTTTGCCTGCCTATTGCCTCACAAATGGATTAGGGGGACTGTTCATTTGTGTGAGTAGCTTCTCTAAGATTTGGACTTCCTTACAAAACGGCACCAATCAGATTTGGGAGCATCCACTTGCTGTATCGTCTTTAAGAACGTTGCGATAGGATTCCAGGACAGTTCAAGGAGTTCAGAACATTTGTGATTGTCTGTACAATTGTGCGCGTGTGTATATGTGTGTGTGTGTGTGTGTGTGTGTGTGCATATAATTATATCAATTTGTCCTACATTCAGAACATTGGGATTGCATGTCGTGGATTGAGCACATGGACTATACTATGTGTGTGTTCTGTCGATTAGGATGTGCCATTACAAAAGGAAGTGTGAGTGCAAATGGCTTATCTGTGAGCAGGGCTCGACAGTGCGACTAGGTACTCGCATTTGCTACTAAAAATTGCACCGAGCAAGTTGTAAAATGTAATTTGTACTACAGAATTTGACCATTCAATCGTGATAAAGACAACTTGACAAGGCTCTCATACAGCAAGTGCACGTTCTATACCAAAATGTATATTCTGTAGTACGGCGGTGTCGTTTGCCAAAAAGAGCAGATCTTCAAGCTAACAACATGTCGAGGCTCAATGCGACGTTCATTTGAAGATCTGTCCCCATTGCTCCCACCGCCCCGCCCCTCCCTGTGTTGCTGCTCAGTTCTCTTCCCTGTCAGCAGCGGAGCGAAGGCAGCAGGATAGCATCATGATAGCACAGAAGGAGTTGCTTGAACCCCGACATGTTGAATATCACTTTAATAAAGAAAAATGACACCTGTGTGAAGTGAGGAGCACTCTTATCACACTTATCATCATACATCATCATGAATCATCTCATACTGGCCAATCAGAATGCCTGTTGCCTGTGATTGGTTAGCTGATTTGCTCGTTTACTAGTCATATATACAAATTTACGTCATATTTAATCACAATTTTGACCTAATGTCTTCGTTAATTGTCAATGGCAAATATTGAGACATGTGGGCCGGGGACTAGGAGGGGCTATAGCGCCCCTCAAAAACACATTATTTGATAACTTTTCATCGTGCCCCTAAAATAGTTTGTGTGCTACTAGATTTTTCAACTTAGTAGCACAGATTCTACTTGGAAAAATGCTAAGCGTCGAGCCCTGTCTGTGAGAGATGTTAGATTGTTTGTACAACACGGTTCGCACGTGCACACACGCACGCACGCGCAAACACACGCACGCATGAAAAGGGGGATAAACGTGGATCTATATGGGCAATGCATTTGCAATCAACATACCGTACATGTACAGTCAACATACTGTAGGATTTGCAGTGTGATAGTCTCAGGAACAAAGGGACGGTACACAGGTGACTTATCATTTACATGTTCAATCTGCACACCTCTACCTGAAGGTGCACGCCATTCACCCCATTATTTAGATTAAAGAGATACATTATGAGAGCATTGTGCTCGCTTAATAGAACGGCACTTCTGTCATTTTCTTTAATGAGATTCGGGTCGTTTCGTAAAATAATGCTGTGCTCAAGACAACCCGTGCAGTGGCCGTTGAGCACCTGACAATGTTCTGGTTCAACACTCACATTTGTAGCTGAAAGAGTGCGACTGTGTGTATGTGTGCGTGTGTGTGTGTGTGTGTGTGTGTGTGTGTGTGTGTGTGTGTGTGTGTGTGTGTGTGTGTGTGTGTGCGCGCGCGCGCGTGAGTCTGTTTGTGTTTATAGTCTTGTGTGAAAAGCTCTCTGAGCTGAGCTTCCATTAAGGCCCTCTCAACACAATGCTATTCTCACTCACCCAACTGTCTGATCGAAATCTTTTGTTGCTACAGCTAAATGTCCTTCTATTGCCTGATGGAGGAAGGGAGAAAGAGAGAGAGAATGCTTCTGGCTTGTGTTCAGACAGTGCATGTAGAGCACGCACGCACACACTTCGACAATTAAATCAATGTTGTGTGTTTGCTGCACCTTGTGGCACAGTTCAATGCTGCAAACACCACCGACGGTGTGTTTGCAGCATTGAACTGTGCCACAAGGTTCATCTTGCACACCAAAATGCCTGATATTGTCACCGACGCAGCACGCCCGGTCGACAGCCTCGTGTATGTAATTTACACCGCATTCTGTCACAACAGTCAGTAGTGATTCGCACATTCATTCCGTTTCATTTTTTTTTTAATCTTGTTTGTTTTTTTAATTACACATTTAATAGTCCCCCCCCCACCTCCCCACAGCAGCATTGTGTGTTCCACGCCATAATGTCCCCAAATGGTGAGATTTACCTGATCTATATATGATAACACTTGATGTTAGTTTGACAAACATAATCTCTTACAGGTCGCCAGTAACCTGCTTAAAACCGGCACATAGACACACTGATGACAATAAACCATAATGGATTACACAGGACAGTTTTTGTAATTGGATGACCATGTCCCCGAAACCCGACACCTACAGTTGTGTCACACACTCATGTGCATATTTTCACGGTAAAGGTAAAGTGCACAACTATACTGTATTATGCCATACTGTTGCACTCTCCACCACCAGGAAGAAATCTTCGGAATAAAAAAATGCATTTATTTTCGTGTCTTCCAGCCATCGGGGGCATCGATTCGGGGCATTGTCTGGCAAGCTAGTCATTTGATAGACACGAGTTCCCATGTAACAATGTGCCCATTCAGTGCGTCTTTATATCACTTAAGAAAGAATAGACCGCCGTGGCTGCGGCAGCACTAATGCAAGGAACGATGCATGATGGAGGCCCTGACTGACAATGGCCGTCATTGTGGGGCGGCTTTTGATCCGGCCCCCGATCGCCGCTTCGCCGCGCAACAGCAATCCCGACAGATCTGAGACGGGCGCTCTTGTGAGGACACATGTGAGGATATTGCTTTCTTGGATTAGGGTAAAGCTGAAACCTCATCGCTATACTGCGCTCATTCACTTTATGCTTCTGGGCCATCGCTCACAGGAAAACTCTAAAGTGTCAATTTAACTCTGAGAGTGTATGTGTAGCAGAGTGGCTGATGGCCTGCCTGGTGATGGCCTCAAATGTCTAATATCTCCCCAAGTCCATATAGGGATATCCCTTTGGTCTAGTGGTTTTAAGATGTTGGACTTTCACGCGGGAGGCCTGAGTTTGAATCCCGGGCATTACATATGGAACCACAAGGGTCCATGCATTTGGTTCCGTTTGTACACACTCAAATGGATAAAGCAACACGTACATTTTACTGTGCCTTCCCTTCATACTACAGACCTGACAAATCAATTATGAGCAGATTAACAGTTAACAGTTAATAATAATGTTACTGCTAAGTACGAACATATTCATACCCCCCCTCCTTCGACTTCGAGCAATTGTCCATTTATAGCACGCATATGAGAGAGAGGAGGGGAGTGGACAAGACATGTGTAAGGTACAGAGTGGTTTGGACTGGGTTCCCTCTCTCTCTCTCTGTCTCTCTCTCTCTCTCCCTATGGGTTACCATAGAACCTGCAGGGTGTCCACAAATAAAGCCTGATTGTTGGGAAGATAAAGACTGCTCAGAGAATGGATGGTGAGGGGAGGGATCACAGGACGGGCCCACCACAGGCAGCCACACATGCACGCATGCATGCGCAAACGTGCACGCACGCACACGCGCACACACACACACACACACACACACACACACACACACACACAAGATAGACAAGGAGAAAGTAAGAAAGAAAGAAAGGGGGAACATACATACAGGGAGAGAGAGATGGAAAGAAAAAGTGTAAAGTGAAATATAGGCAAGGACGGTGGAAGACATTTAACTGATACAGGAACATGATGACACTTTCAAAATCAAAAATCACTTTCTAATCCGTCAAATATTTACAGATTACCTCCTTGAGAACCACAGTGAAAAGAATAATTCACCAGAATATATGTACATGAATTGTGTCTATGCAGAGAAACTAAAGGGGAAGGTTCCGTGTGACATTTTAACGTAATGTTACCCATTCATCAATTGTTATGGGGGGGAGGGGGGGGTCATACAATAAAAATAACAATTGTTAGGAGGCAAGCTGAAGATGAAGTTCCGTGTGCCTTTACAATGAGATGTTGTAGTGGCACAGTGGAGCATTGTACCATATGGGGAGGCAAATCAAAAACATTGCACTCCCAGCACGAGCATTATCTTGCCCAGGGAAGCGCTCCCATGGGAAGCATGCAGAAGGTCCCGACAACACCGCCAACTTCCTCCTACACGTGACCTTGAAGGCTCGCGGTGGCTCTATTGTTCAGACCTGTTTGGACCAGACCTGTTTACAGCAGCTTTAACGTGAAACCCAGACTATACCCGTCAACACCGTCTGATATGACCACAGCTGGCACATCATTCCATGAGCTCACTTCACTGACCCCGCCTCAACTATACATTCTGACCCAATGCAATGTCTCTCTCTCTCTCTCTCTCTCTCTCTCTCATCCAACCCCGGCCTAATAAACGATGGCAATGCGTGGAAGACCAGTGAACATTCTGAAGATTTTTGGAGGAGAGAAAAAAAGACTGGGTGAAATGTAAATGTATTTCACACTTTTAGAGTATACTTGTGGGAAACTTTGACAGAAAAAGACTCGCTCACCGTATATAAAATAGAAGTAAAACTCCTTAGACATTTTATCATGCTCATCCAATCCAATCCAATCTTTAAAAAGCCAACGTTTCGGTCCTATAAGACCTTCGTCAGTGCTATCATCATAGCACTGCAGTCATCCCAGCACATTGGTAAGGTCATGTATTGTAGAGGGGAAATAGTGACGCATATCTTAGTTGTTGAGTATTTCAACAACTAACCACAACTGACCCATCACCCTTATATTCTTTAAGACCACATGATTTAATGTGATAAATGTTGTTATTTTGGTTAAAAGAATTGTACATTTGAAGCAGGATTTCTTTCTACATGGCCTGGACGGCTACGTAGCGGTCCAGGCACCTAGCCTGACAGCATGTCGCGGGTTTGACTCCCGATCCCGAACGACCTTTGCTGAGTGTCACTCCCCATCTCACTCTCTCCCATTTCCTGTCAGTCTACTGTCATCCATCAATAAACGACTTTTTAACGACTTCTTTATACATTACGTCTATGAAAGTACAGCTAAAGCATTTATTTCATATAATCATTTGTGATAAATAACTGTGATCTCATTATTGAGCAACAATTATCATTATTACCATTTCAGTACCGAGGTACTGAATCAATGGAGCATGTACCCAAAACACCTTTCATTCTATTGTTGTAGTTTAAAGGTTGGCACATCCAGGGTCTCGTTGCATTTATCTGAGAGCATTTGTACGAGTGGCGAGGGAAAGTTAAGTGCATCAGTTCCATTCATAATGTAGGCTAATTCCAAACATCTGCAAACAATCTGCAGACATACAGTACACTGTCACACACAACTAATAATAAAAAATCATCTGGCCAGGTCAGGGGACAGGAAGCATACACACACACACAAATACATCAAATGCACTGTGGATA
>NC_137884.1:9408489-9418489 GCF_963924005.1 Protomyctophum bolini | reverse complement strand
TGAAATGCATTTTGGATCTCCAAGCAGGAATGACACGGCCGCATAAAAAACTGAATAACAATGTAACCGCATTGAGTCCCAAAACTCATTGTTCTGAAGCGTTCATTGCGTGAGAATAATTTAGCAGGAGAAAATGATGCATCTGCAACATTGCAATATTTATTAAAATGGCGTGGGCAGGGGGGACAAGGACGTGTCTGAATAGCCTGCCTGCGGTCTCGCTCTTGGAGAGAGATGGCCACTGCTATTCAGACCCGGGGTGCTTTTGAATTATGCCATCTCTACTTTGCTTAGCCATGGTCCGTGTCAACATGAAATAATGGGAATTACACAAATGAAGGGCAGAATGGGGGCCTTTTGAGTGTTATTGTATGTG
The DNA here is from genome assembly GCF_963924005.1 of Protomyctophum bolini. Classification (NCBI taxonomy): domain Eukaryota; kingdom Metazoa; phylum Chordata; class Actinopteri; order Myctophiformes; family Myctophidae; genus Protomyctophum; species Protomyctophum bolini. The sequence goes on along the minus strand of NC_137884.1, from coordinate 9,418,113 downwards.
CAAATCGCTGCTGTTCATCACCTAAATGGATTAATGTGATTGTGAGACATGCTGATACTCACTCATATATGCTGCTGTATGAATGGCTTGCTGGGCTGGGGGGGGCTGACAGTATGTCTCCTCCTCTATCAATCACACTGTAAAATCATGTATGTTCAATTTAAAACTCAGATTGAACAAATGTAACCAACCGCGCCCAATGAGCCCAAGTTTGTGCTTTAAACTAAACTTAACTGTATAAGACTGAAACAGGTGTGAGAGGACAGCATGAAAGTCCATAAAGAAAACATAGTGACTCGCACACTGAAGGATGAAAACTGAGGCTCTTTGGATACAAAAAAAGAAGAAGAAGAAGAAGATTCTGCTGTTCTCCCACACATCACTTTCCGTCATAATATGACTGAAGGCAAATGTTTTATTTAATGTATTATTTATTAAGTAGATGATGAGAGTTACTGTATGACATGAGCTATGATTTGCTTAGAGAGAAAGCAAAGATTTACTTCAAAATGATATCAAGATCTGCATGCAGAGATGAGAAGGAGCCTTGTGCTCCATCTCTTTCATAGACAGTCCCAGTGCTGTTAGCGATACCTCCACAATTAGTCTCTTCCTACTGACTACTGTCTCTCTCTCCCTCTCTTGAACACATGCGCACACACACGCACACGTGTGTGCACACACAAACACACACACACACACACACACACCCCAGGGCCTTGCACAACCCAAACAGCATAATTAGCCATGCCCTAAACAAAGCACAGACTCTGTAATTACTCTGTAATGTTACATAGCACAGGGGACTCAACAAAAGCCATTTCTCCTGGATCAACCAGTGGCAGGCAGGCAGGCACGCATGCAAGTATGCATGCACGCAGGCACACACACACACACACACGCACACACACACAAGCTATGCTCATGTCTGTGACTGTGTACATTTCTATTGATTTCAAAAGACCGACCCCCTACTGGATGTTGTCTGGTGTGCGCGTGTGTGTGTGTGTGTGTGTGTGTGTGTGTGTGTGTGTGTGTGTGTGTGCGCCTGCCACTGGTTGATCTGTGTGTATACACGTATACATGTTGTCTGCCTTCTGTGATGCCACTGTGTCTCTGGACATACTGTACTGTAGCAGGACATGAAAAGACACAATTCAATGGGACACACAATTCTGGACACCCCACACACACACACACACACACACACTCACTCGATGGTAAACATTCTATCACAACCAAAAATCATGGCTCCGCCTAAATTCAAATTTGATTCATTAACATCATCAATTTAAACTGTAAAAAAAAAAAATCTATATTTTTGTGGTCCACAATGGAAACCTTTTTTGCATCATTCTTTGGACATGTTTCTAACAATCCAGTTAATCAAAGCCTCAGTTGCTCAGCTCAAGCATCTGACACCAGGACACTAACACTCAGCATCGTTGGTAACAGTAGCCGTGGAGACAGCCAGTAGACTACAGTACAGTATTAGCCTCCAGAGCACGGTGCACTGTTAAGGTTAACAGAGTTAGGTGTTGCAGAGCATTTTGCACCACGTGCGTGGTGTGTGTGGTCCTTTTGAGCTCCACGGCAATGTGTACACCGAGGAACTCGAAGCCACTGACCCTTTCCACTGTGATGCTGTCTACAGTATATATGTATGTAGGTGGGGTGCGCTCTCTCCTTGGCCTCCTGCACTCCACGACCAGCTCCTTGGTCTTGTTGATGTTGAGAGCGAGTTTGTTCGCCTGACATTATTGTGTAAGTGACCTGACCTCATCCCTGTAGGGCCTACATAATGTCTCTCAAAACACACCGTTATTTTTCTCTCTCTCTCCTACAATGAAGGCTGACTCTTCGTCACGCCCACCACAGTCACTGTATTATTTGATAATGACGTTGGAGCTGTGCGTGGCCACACAGTGGTCTATATAACTATTTATATGGTGTAGACTAATGGGGGTCCTTAATAAACAAATAAATAAATAGTTGTGTTTGTGTGACTATGCGTGTGCGTGTGCGTGTGTGTGTGTGTGTGTGTGTGTGTGTGTGTGTGTGTGTCTGTCTGTGTGCAGGGAGTAGAGGAGACGACTCGGAGCCCCACGGTTAGAGGGTCTGATGTAATGTTGCCCATATTCATCACCTGGTGACAGCCCGACAGGAAGCCAGCTGCACATGGTCAGGTCTCTGATGAGCTCTGTGTTGAGCTTGGCAGGGACTGTTCAAATGCGTTGAGTTGTAGTTCACCAACAGCATTTGCACACAGCTGTTCCTCATCTCTAGGTGAGAGAGGCCTGTGTGAAGAGCCATGGCAATTGGCGTCGTCGATATGCAAATTGCCATGGCAGCATGGAACAAACGTTCACCAAACTCTCAAAGCATTTGCTGACAATTTAGGTAAGCGCTACATGGTCTCCAGTATTTCAGAAATGCTACCCTGGAATGCTTGGGGACCAGTGCAAATGGCCGAAATCTTCAAGCCTGTGGGGACAGCCTGGGAGAGGGAGATGATGAACATATCCATAAACATTCCCGCTGGTTGGTCTGCACATGATTTGAGGACACGGTCTGGGGCGAGCAGCCTTACGCCTTACATCGCATGGGCCCACACAGACATGGAAATCCAGTTTTTTATATGTGCTGTATAAATTACGTTTATTATAATATTAAACCATACTGTCAAACGCACACATGCACAACCCCACCGTTCTCTCTGTCTCTCTCTCTCCCTCTCTTTCTCTCTCTTCTGGAAGAGGACACAACTAATTCCTTTGGACAGAGCGACAGCATAAACACAGAACACACACATGTGGTGATACAATTCCTGACAGGAAGCCCCCTCAGCTACCCCCTGCCCAACCACAACATCCCCATCTCCTCTTCCCCCTTCCCTGGATCTGTGCCCCCTAGTCAGTGCAGATATCAGTGGCTGTAAATTAAATCTCTGTGCCAACTCAAGTAGTGTGAAATCACATTAGATCTCAATCGGAGGCTATTGTGTTTGCCTTGTTGCGTTTTGTACGTGCATTAAATCTTTTGTTGCGTACAGTTTTAGGTCACGGGTTTACAGTGATGAGCGAACATGGAGGATTTGAATGGAGAGGCATGTGACCTCATGGCAGTGAAATGTAGATTGCACAGCAACAATGCCTCTATTTGACATGGACTGTCTACTGCCGGATGGTAACCGCAAGGTTGCTAGTTCGAACCCGGGCTCTCTTGAGAAAGACCCTGAACCCCTAATTGCTCCTGATGTGCTGGTTGGTGCCTTGCATGGTTTCAGCTGCCATCGGTGTATGAATGGGTGAATGTAATGCACAATCTATGTACTGTAACGCGCCTTCGATAAAGGTGCTATATAAATGCACCATTTACCATTCATAACATTAGCCCTGTTGTCATCTCAGTCAAATATCGAAGATCCTCTCAAGTTCTTGGATTCTATCCTGTGACTAAATAAATTAATGTGCAATCTTTTCTCCAAACTGTTTTTTTGGCTGCGATCTTTCTTTCAAGTCAACGTGTGCTTTAATTAATTGATTAATATGCACTGGTAACGTAAATGTAACAATGACGGACAGAAAGATAATGCAATGATAGCACAATGACAAAGTGTTGGATTACTCTTACTCTGCAATTAGATGTAACAATTCTGAAATAAAATGAATACAATGGCTTCCTCCAAAATCAAACAAACCACGGGATGCTTTGGAAAAGATCAGCAGTCAAGTATAGAGTGAGTCATAGTCAATCAGCTAAACATGCCAGACCACCATGGTCCTTTCAGTACCACTACAGTAGTCACAATCCCACTTTAATGTTTACGCTTTTGTGTGTTACTTAGGTTTTTAATGTGCTTGATTCATTATGTGGATATTTGATATTAATTATATCATATCTTCTTCTACGAGGAAACTCCCTTCCTATATAAACCCATTGTCAACTTCAAACTCCATTTTAACCATGTTTGATTCAATTGTCTCGACTCTCATGACTATGCCGGCGTGTGGCTATGCGTGACGGCCCCGCCACGTGTGCCGAATGTATGCACCACATGAGCGGTCCTAGCCAATCAACACGATGATGTCACACTGTACAACGGCCGGAAACACCGGACAAATTACCCCATTTGGGGACGTGGAATGATATGTATATAGAATAGATGCTTGCTGAAGAAAAATGGATCACAAGACGACCATGAAGCAACATGCATTGTGCAGTCGGAAAGGACTGACTGAGCGATGCTGGCCATATACTCAACATTTAACAAATAAACATTTCAAATACATTCATTTAATATCCTGGGGTGAGATTTAAGCCCAATAAAATTGCTATACAAGATGACTTCTTTGTGTAAAAGGTCATGCTTTTATACCAATCGGTCACGCTCTCTCAAAACACACCGTTACGTCTCTCTCTCTGTCTCTCTTGCACGCATGCAAGCACACACACACACACACGCATCAGGGCACATGCATGGAACAAGAACACAGACCTTGGCTACACTAGTACTGTTAGAGAGCCCAGCGACAAACACAATTCATGTCTGTGAAATCAATCATGGCTAACAAAAAAAGGGAAAAAAAGGCAGAAGATGATATTAGCGGGCACAGTGGATTATCACAAACAGCCTTGACACATGACCATATGCAGCATGACTAGAGACTAGAGAGGTCACATAAAAGATCAGTGGTAAGTTTCGTAAGAATCTAAAAAGTAACTAGCAGTAGCCTAAACTTTTCAATAATTATAGTGTAGTAGTAGTAGTAGGAGTAAAAACTACAATATCTGCTTGGGAGATGTAGTGGAGTGGAATGGAAATAAGTGCTTAAATACTGTACTTAAGTACAGTACTGTACCACCACTGCAAAAATGTACAAAAACGGATATGTGACATGTGACTCATCGTGGATAAAGGATACATTATTATCCAATGCTTTTATTGTCATATACATATATATATTATGTGGTCAGTGCATGTTTGTGTGTACACATGTGCAACGTGCCTGCATGCATGCATATTTATGCTTTTGTATGCTTGAGTGGGGCTGTGTGCGCGTGTGCTTGCCTGAATATACGTGTATATGTGGTTGTCTGGGCCTGTACACATATAGGTCTGGGTGGGGGACTGGGGGTCACTGTATCTTTAGTTGTCTTTGTCACACTAAGAGAGTCTGTTGGGCAGCAGCATTTACATGCCACGCCACACTACGCTGTGCCTACAATACGAGCAGATGCCTCCACAAGGCACACAGGTGCGTTCTTTTCGCTGCGTTTTGCGGATCTGAAAGTAGTAAGTATAGGCTGTCAGCCTGTCACCAACACCCCTCTAGACAGCAGCGGGAAACGGATAAAATCGACCCCGGTCCGCAAAAGCTTTGTATGGGCGAAGTATTTGGCAGCAGTGTACAAACACTTGCACTTCATGGTCAATGTGCACTTTACTGTAATTCTTTGGTATCTGCCATGTGTGCTGTATTATGTTTTTATTCGTATTCTTTGATGTACTGATGTATATGCCGCTGCAACCAAATCTGCCCTTCGGGGACACTAAATAAACTAAAATAAAAGACAGAGAAATGAGAGAGAAAAGGCCTCTTTTCCAGCCCACAACATGATGACCATTTTGCAGCGAAATCATGTAAGAAAATTGGGTTACACTTAAATTGTATACAGGTATGTACTTTGTTGACCTTTGTCTTCTACACAATTGTCCAGAATAGGGACGCTATAGATTCATGCGGTTAAGTGGTAGCGTAACGCGAAAAAACCACACACACACACACACACACACACACACACGTTGGGCACTTACAGTATGTTTGAGTGAACACTTACAGTATGTTTGAGTGAAAGCCATGAGTGACTTGAAAGGTCACTCTGACATGTGAGTCAGTAGGATACAGCAGTGACAACACAAATGTGTATGGCTTATCGACTAAATTGGGGTAAAATAATAATATTATAATAATAAAAAAACAGGTGTTCATCAAATGATTGGCTTAGGAATGCGACAAAAATCCCCATAAATTCAAGGCTTCATGGGATGTGTAGTTGATAGAAAACAGGTACTTTTTGGGTGAACTAATCATTTAAGTCGTGGTAACCTTGATGTCCTGTCAACCGGTGGTAGAGGTTTACTAACTGACCGTCTCACTGCCACCTGGTGGAGTTATTCAGCTTTTTAGTCCGCCTGTATACAAGAAGTGAACGGCAATACGTGTGTGCGAAACCTGTGTAGGATCGCTGAAGAACGAAAGGCCAAGCAAAAAAACAAATCTGCGATCCGGTTTGATATCAATAATAAAGCTTATCTGACGTAATGTTCCGCCAAAAGCGGTTGCCGGTTGGATTCTAATTAGCGTAACGTTCCGTCACAAGCAGTTAATTTGCTAACTAATGCCAAATGTACAAGCTCACAATGCGTTGCATCCCAACAAATTGTGTGCTTGTAGATCGTCTATTTTCAAATGGCCGAAATGTACGTATATACTGCTGAAGTGGTTAATGTTAATGTGTTAAGCACAATCTGAAAAGTAACAACACTATTTGAATCCGAGATGTAAATAAAAAAATACTGAAACAAGTACAGTAAAACACAGTTACTTTACACCACTGGCACTCTGCTGTGCTCGGGTGCACGTGGATCAGTCACACGTCCATAGGGCGAGATGACAGGCCAGCGCTAGTGGCGGACATCATTCATGTCCCACTGCACACACTGGCAATAGCAACAAGCGTTGTCGTGCACATGCAGAGACACACGCGCATGCACAAGGTGCCATTCTCTACGACCATCTGGTACCGATCTGGTACTCATCTATAGGACAAACATGGGGAAACGTCTCATTCTACTACTCTGTCACCAAATTGTGGAATGACTCCCGACACCATCCCTTAAAACGTTTTGATCACTGGCTTCTTTCAAAACGGGTCTGAAAAGGATCAGGAGACAACAAGGGGAGGCAAACTCAACTTTCCCACATTCACTGCCGACACTTTTTCATGCTGTGTGAATTAAATACATACGGTAGGTCTGTAGGACCACAATGTCCTCATCTTTGTAGCATGGATCACATTGTAAATACCACCATTTATTTTCATTTATTTCACTACAGATAGTCTACATATTACATTTTAAATCACCCTTAACCCTTACATTCAATTCATTATTTCAATAGACTAAAATCGTGTTTTATTTGATGGCCTTCCTGCTCTGGCATTTGGCCTTAATTGTGCCTACAAGAAAGGGACAACACCAAGGGCCAAGTGACGAAATTTCAGGCGTATTAACAACAGCTTGTGACTAAATAATAACTTGTGGTTATTTGTTCCGTTTTCTGAAGCGTAGCGTCGTAGACATGAAAGGTTTCCACTCGAAGCGGTCTGAACTGCTGGAGAGGTGAATTAATTCAAATGCCAAATCTTGGGTGAAAAACAATAAACAAAATGAAAATGAAGCACTTAGAATCTTAATACAAATCCACTTAGTAGTGCAGATTCCAAACAGGTGAAGAATAAAGACCTGTGTTTTGGCACCGGCATTAATTATCCTGGGTAATTATTGAGCAGAATGGTGCGCTCGCGGGTCTTGAATTTTGGGGTCGAATGATGCTGCATACAGAATATTTCATTGTGGATTCCGTCTGTTTGGAAAATGAACAAAAAATGTGGTACTGTATGTTCATTTCGAACGTGGGCTGCTTGTTGCACAACCCCGCAGGGGAATTTAAGTTTTCTTTTCACATTGTGGAGGGCTGGAATCGTACCTGGGACCCAGCGCTCACTAACCACTCAGCTATGGCCACGTTTGAAGAGACTGTCAGAGACAATTCCAGGTGACGGTGAAGGAAAGAATTGCTTAATCATCTATAGTACTGCAGCTGATGGACGGCTATACTAGAATCACACCCATGTGAAGTGAGGGGCGCTCTTATCATCGTACATCATCCATTCTTTGTGTAGGACATAAATAGCCGATTTGCTTGTCTACATGTGACGTAAATTCTCCATTCATTGTCAATGGGAAGGGGCTAGTGCCCCTCAAAAAGAGGTCTTACTCTAAACAGACATACATACATAGAGACACACATAGCCCTTCATCGGAGCGGTGTGCACCGCTCAAAAATACACAATCTGCAAGCTCACAAAGTCACCATGTGACACATTGTGAGCTTCACGGTCGTGAAATAGGGCTTAATTGATGACTTAAGTGGAGAGGCCACACACTGACACTCATCCATGCAGCCATGTCATCATGTCCTGTGTGCATATAGTAATATTGCTATGCTGAGCGGTTTGCTTTGACTCACTATAGGACATTCCATGGATAGCAAAGGCCTGGAAGGTAAGTGGAAGGGTGGGGGGTGGGAGTGAAGGAGAGATGACGACGGCTGAGGAGGACACAGGAGGAAGCAGTTAGAGAGAGAGAGAGAGAGAGAGAGAGAGAGAGAGAGAGAGAGAGAGAGAGAGAGAGAGACAAGTGGAGCGAGGGTTGGGACTGGGAGGGAGAGAGAGGGTTGGGATCAGGAGGGACGGAGGGACAGATGACTCTTCCTGTCACAAGAGGCGGGGGGGGGGGTCCCTTACTGTTTGCCATCTGACTCCAGAGTGGATGAATTAGGCATAAAACTAGTGGAATGATGAGAGAGAGAGACAGAAACACAGTGTGTGTGTGTGTGTGTGTGCGTACGTTTGTGCGTGCGTGCACACAGTATAGGGGCTGGCTGAGGATATACTGTTATTTTCCAGAGAGGACAGGATGTCTCACTGCACATCACACACACATGCACATACTTAGGACAAACACACACGCCGCATGTCACTGCATATTACTGTTGCTTTCTGTGGGCGCTGTGTCCAGACAATGACAGGCAGGCAGGAGCCATGGCATAATGAGAGAGAGCAGGGCCCTTCACTCACACACACACACACACACACACACACACACACAGGGGGGACACGCGCACGCACACACACACACACACACACACACACACACACACACACACACTCACATACACACACGCACACAGAGAGAGAGAGAGAGAGAGAGGGCAGTCGGCTTCACTCTGTCCCCTCGCCTCTCAATTACCCAGTAGGCTTTTAGTGCCACTCTGCTCCACTACAGCAAATTACCCAGGGCCCAGTCTCACTTAGAGACCTGTTTGTGTATGTATTTGTGTGTGTGTGTGTGTGTGTGTGTGTGTGTGTGTGTGTGTGTGTGTGTGTGTGTGTGTGTGTGTGTGTGTGTGTGTGTGCATGTGTTGGACAAAAGGAGAGATTGGGAGTGTGCGCTTGCCTTGCAGCATCATTCCAGCAGTGGCACATGAAAAGCTAATAAGAGCATTTGAATATGACCACCACACACACACACACACACACACACACACACACACACACACACACACACTTGAGAGGAGAGGAGAATGAAGAGGTGATAGGGTCCTGTGTTGGCTTCTCTCAGATCAAATGTAGCTCTCATGCTAGCTGGAGGGAGGCTACTGAATGAGATATTAAGCGCTAGTTATAGCCGGCGAAGGTATCAAGGGGTTGAGTAGTTTTTGTGTCAATACACACAAAATAAACACACACAGTCACACACTGTGAAACACTGACTTA
>NC_137884.1:9401941-9408289 GCF_963924005.1 Protomyctophum bolini | reverse complement strand
CACTTCTCTTCACGGCGTAGAGAGAAGAGTCTACGGCAACGCCAACACATGCACGCACGTGCCAGTGAAGAACCCTCACTGCGCTAACAAGCGCCACGCACCTGTAAATGCAGCGCTCGTTCTCTCCGGGAGAGCAAGGCTTGCAGGTGGGAACTGGTGCTCTAATTCCTTCAAGGTTAAGAAATACAAATGGAATAAAAGTACTTCCACTCCCCCAGTCCTACCTCCACACACACACACACACACAGGAGAACATAGCTAACGTGGGTGGGAGGGAGACTACACAGAAACCACAACCCTACAGCATCCTTCAACGTATATACAAAGACCGACAGCACGTCCATCAAATAGCCGCGTACAAATCCCCCCACACCTGCAGTGAAGTTCTACAGGGAAGCCAAACATGCAGCAAACTAAGTTAGCACTGCGGAACCATTAAGCCCCTTTACTGGGGCACCACCAATACAGAGCCCTGTTCCCTCACGTTACATTTAAACAGAGGCCGACTTCATTTTAAATACAGAGCAGGAAGACCTTCATCACCTGATGAAGGCCAAAATCGTCGTGTCCTGAGTTAAATGGTGTTCTAACAAAATAAACACTGTTGGTGCAAAGACTGTGTGCGGACTTCTCCTTCTCTGTGTGTATCTACCTTTTGTCCAGCACCAGCGAGGGACTGGATGTGCGCAAGCTGCACCTGCTTTTTAAAACGACTTCATTTTAAAGCCTGATTTAAACTCCTTTGGGCACCGAAAGTATAGCAGATTTACACAAGCTCACGGCTGCGGTCCCAATGCGTGTAACGTATAGATCTGCCATTGTCCGTGTGCGACACCTGCAAGCGATGGAGTGTATACACTCAGTAACTGTGCCACTGTTCCTGGACAGAGGAAAGGAGCAAACCCATATGTCAGACAATGTAATGCCCTGTGAAGCGTACCACTCTAGTGGTATTTGATGCGAATGGCCAACACACGCACACACATATGCACGCACGCACACACGCACGCACACCATCTGATTTGAGGACAGGGATTTCCGGCTGGCCGCGCTGGCAGCTGAAGAGACAGCAGTGACAAGGAGCGTTTGTGTGTGTGTGTGTGTGTGTGTGTGGGAGGGTTTGTGTGTGTGTGTGTGTGTGTGTGTGTGTGTGTTCGTGTGCATGTGCGTGTGTGTGTGTGTGTGTGTCTATGAGGATACATGCCGTCTACATGAGTTCATGCCTTCATGCATAAATTTAAATACACATATAATATATATGTAGAAATGGAGATCGAACCCAAGTCCCATTACAAACTAATGTATTGAGCACCCGGTATCAATAAGCTTAGGGCTTACCAAGCCCGTAATCAAGCATAGCGGCCCATGACATCATGTTTAATCAACACAAGAGGCGCTGGCAGAAACATGTCAGTCTAAAAGTGTACCGATAAACCAGCGCTGCCCAGGTCAACTAAATGATGCTTCAGAAACATGTCGGTCTAAAAGTGTACCGATAAACCAGCGCTGCCCAGGTAAACTAAATGATGCTTCAACCAACCAGCGCTGCCCAGGTCAACTAAATGATGCTTCGGAACACACATTAACCACCAGTAAAATGTAGCGCAAGTGATATGTTTTGGTTAAATAAATTGCATTTAAAAAAAAATGCATTTTCTGTTTATAAAGAGTATAAAGAGTTGAAATGATTTTATGTAATTATTACAATACTATTCATAATATAAAGCCTTTTAACAAATGAATGGTTGTTTTAGTGAAAACACACAATGGTTGTTTTAAAAAAAAAAACACACAAAATTTGAAAATGCTTAATAAAAGCCTGGATCAATAAGCAGGGTCGATAAGGTGCTCATTATCAATACAAAAAAAACGAGCTCCATCGTGTGTGTGTGTGTGTGCGTGCGTGCGTGCTGTGTGTACACACACACACACACACACACACACACACACTCGCGTGTGCGGATAGGTCAAGGCTCTCAGCTGGCCTGGCATTGTCACTGCACTCTTCATGTCTTTGCTGTGCCTTGTCCAGATGGCCAGAGGCTATGAGGGTTTTTCCTTTCCTATTCTCTATAGGTCTACACAGTCCTAGTGGTCTCTATACAGTGGCGAGGCCGGTCCCCGAGTGCCATCAACAGCCATATGTCCTGATAAATATCACCTTCCTCACACCTCTGACCGTCTGACCGTCCGTCTGTCTGTCTGTCTGTCTGAAGTCCAACTCCATATGTCTCTTTGTCTCAGCTGTCCGGTACTGTCCAGGCCCTCCCGTGGTCCCCGTGTCCTTCAACACACGGCCCCGGTTCCCCTTTTCCCGCCATATGCCGTCTGTCTGTCTGTCCGTCTGTCTGTCTGTGTCTCCCTCACCCCGTGATCTCACTCTGAGTTTGTCCTTGTCCGACGATGACAACTCCATGCAGCACACACAGTAAAGGCCTGTATAAGTGTTCCTTTAACTCAGGAAGTGTACATAATGGAACCAAAAGAACCCGCAAGGAGCAATTCGGTTCCAGGAATGTACTATGCAGCTACGTATGTAGTAGAAGGCCGTAAAGCAAACCTTCTACAATAACTAGATTGTCTCACTTATTTGAAAGGGATTTTAACGCGTAACAACTTATATAGCAAATATATTAGCCAAAGTTCGTCGTTCAGTGGTTTTTTTGCGAGGGTATTTTCTTCACTGAGGATGTATGGAGAGATGACATCATTGTATGTCTGATCTCTCCTTTTAGTTCGCCCATGCTTTATTATTTTACGCTTGACCGATAAGCCACCCCTGTTGTTGTCAAGGGGGTCTCGCTACACAATTATGGCTCTCGCAAACATTAGCAGCCAATCTCCCCCCCTCCCCCCCCCTCTGTGTCAGATGTACAGATATGATGTTGACTGGCTGCCCACTGTTCCGTGGTGGCCAACGGAGAATGCTCATTGGCTAGATGCTGCCCGTGTAGTCATGGAAACTGACTCGAGCCCTGTGTGTGACCTCATGAAGGCCACATGAAAGCCGGGTTGGAGGGAGAGAGAGAAAGAGAGAGAGAGAGAGGGGGGGGTGGGGGGGGGGACAGGTCGAAGCGTAGTTGGTATATGGACGTGTGAGTGAGAGAGTGTGCAGAGACTGAACGTGTTACTGAACCAAGTTCAGTGTGTCGTGTCTTCAGTAAACAGAAACAGAAAAGATGGACTGTGTATTTGGCACCCTACAGAGAACAATGACTCCTAATTAGGGTATAAATAAGTATTTCTAATGTACGTACTGTACGTGTGTGTGTGTGTGTGTGTGTGTGTGTGTGTGTGTGTGTGTGTGTGTGTGTGTGTGTGTGTCTCTCTAACCTGCATAAGTCCCTGGAGAGCTGGCTCTGCTGTGGATTGGTTAACCATCAGCGGGAGGGCCAAATCTGGGAGAGACGGAAAACAGAGAGAGAGAGAGAGAGAGAGAGCGAGAGAGAGAGATACAAGGATGATTTTAGACAACATGAAAACGGTAGGGGTACTCTTTTCCACACAGACATGTTCATGCACACACACACACACACACACACACACACACACACACACAGAAAGAGAGAAAATATTTGTAACTCTGATAGTATACTGTAACAAAAATGGACATAACCAGTTGTACACTCAAGAGTTAATTAACTAACAATATAGAGTAGACCACAGGGGGAAACAATACATGACAGGAGATCGGACGCAAATCAATGACTATAATAGGAGAGAAACAGACGGACAGAGAGAGAGAGATAGTGAGAGAGAGAGAGAGAGAGAGAGAGAGAGAGAGAGAGAGAGAGACACTGTAGGGAGGAGGAAGCAGGATGAAGAGGTGAATGGGAGGAGGACAGAGTTGATGTCGTCCCCCTCATTGTTAGCATTCCATTTAAAGTCAAGACAAACTGCTGTGTATTGCTGACAGACTATAATTCAAATAAATTGTATTTTTAGTTTATGTCCAAATGCCCACTATATCTATTTTCCCATAACTTTTCCCTGAGTGCAGCTCAAACAAGATTTGAGCTGCACTGGAGTAACAATTTTGGCCTGGTTTGTCCGGCAGGGAGATTATGAACACTTTTCGCAAGCATTGTTTTTTTTTCTCTGAAAAAGGCCTTCCCTCTGACCTTGAGGGACTCAACATTACAATGATTTGTTTTCTTTTCCAACAGTGTTGTAAATATTCGAGTCAAGACTGGACTCAGTTGTGAGTCGGGTCTCAAGACCAAAAGGACTCTCAGTCCACTAGATCCAAGAGATCAATTTTATGGTGCAATTAATGCTTTGTTTCTGAGTAATTCTAATAGTATTCTAATAATAACTAGAGCGGTGCCCCAGTTGGGCACTGGCCTACTTGGAACGATGCAAGTTGGAAATGAATGCCCCATTGTTATGTCTGTGTCCCTTTTATGCCCATATATGGAGTCAGGCGCATGCCCAAATATAAAATAGTCTATGCAGATGTCAGAACATCATTGTGATGTCACAACAGGCCAGCTCCATATATGGAGTTCTAGGGGTGATCAGTTGACTAATCTGGGCCCTGTCCCTTTGAAGTCAGTGGGGCAAACTGTTTACAGACGTACACACTATTTTACACTTTTGACTTGCTGTACGCTCCATTCCTTCACCATACACAATAATCCAGTCTTGCAGAGTAAACCTGGCAAGAGACAAGTCATTAGCCATTAATGGAGTTACTTGAAATGGGGCGACATCATTGAATGTGGAGTGGCAGGCAGTGCCAGTGTGCCAGCATGCCCTCTGGGTTAAGCAGGGGCATGCATAGGAGAATAGAGTCACCTGCACGCTGAGAGGATGATGCCCATGAACCATTTACACACACACGCTTATGCATGCACATGCATACAAATGACAAACTCGCCCATGTACACACACACACACACACACACACACACACACACACACACACACACACACACACACACACACACACACACACACACACACACACACACAAAACATGCACATAGCTAATGAAGCTGCAGACAAAGGGAGCTCATTGATTGTGTGAAAAACAAACTGTGGGCGTACACATCCAAATCAGTGAATCTCCTCTTGGCAGGTCTCAGCTGTCTCCCTGCCATGTCCAACCGAACACCCTCTCTGCCCTTAGTCAGGTCCAATAAGCCCCTCTTACACTTTTTAAGTGAGGTAAACACACGTGCACAAGTGCATGCACACGGCCACATGCATGGTACTCTCGCTCACACACGAACACATGCACAAAAGTGGGAAAAAAAACATATAGGCACACACTCTCACATACACGCACACAGTCGCACAGTTCCATTTATTACTGTTTAAAAAGGTCACAGTTTTCTCTGGCTAAGCGCCCTGCGCTATTGATAATTTTATGCATAAACAAATGGCAAATTTGTGCCACATAAATATGTATTAGCAATTAATAATGGTGTTGTGTGTGAGGGGACGCCAGGTGCATGCCGAGTGGGTCTGGCTGGCGGGCTGGCTGGTGGAGCGGCCGGGCTGGGCTGGTGGCTTTGTACTGCTAGCCACTCTGCCTCTCCTCCTCTGTGACTGCACAATGGCCTCTTAGGCACACACCAGCAGACCGCGCACGCACGCACACACACACACGCACACACACGCATGCACACACACGCACACACACGCACGCACACACACGCACACACACGCATGCACACACACGCATGCACACACACTATACTTGTGAGGACATCAACATTTTAGGACAACAATTTTATTATATATAATTTTACTTTTTTTTTAACCGTAGCCCTGAAGTAGTTGATAGCCGATCCACAAGCTCACAACGCATGTTGTGTGCTTGTAGATTGAAACACTTCCGGTGCATGATGACACAACTAAATATAGGCTAAATCAGGCATAATAAGACATCGGCCCTCACAAGTATAGTAATATAGTATAGTAGTACACACGCACGCATGCAGAGACAAACATGAAACAAGAACACATGCAAGAACACATATCCTAACTGCCATGACAAAAGTAAAAAAAAAAAAAAGTACACTAGACCTAGACATACAGACACACCAGAGAGCAGGGCAAGAGCATCTACTACAGAGAGGGTAGAGGCTGGCATAGGGGAGGCTGCAGGCTTAATGGAGCACCACTCACTGTCACCAGGAGACCAGCACCACATTCCACACAACAGCATCCATTACAACCGCCAGACCACAGACAGCAGCATGGCGGGGCCCCGTGCCCATAAATCCAGGCGGGGATTATAACCCATTCTGACCTGAGATCAGATTCTAAAAATGTCTTCTACGTCAGTCGTTCTTCGATTTTTCAAAGATAGCAGACCTACAAGCTCGTAGCGTGCCACTC